>NW_016804598.1:1824490-1834245 GCF_001698545.2 Rhinopithecus bieti
CTAGTTCTCCCACAGAGAACCAAGTTCCCAGGATTAGCAGATGCCCTGTGCTTCTGAGTTTTCACACCACGCGAGTTGCAACATTTTATTTCCTGTGACTCTCACTTACTTCTTAGAAGTGTAGCTGCTCCTTTGCCCAAATGTTTGGTGTATCTTGTCCAGTAATTTTTTGTGTTTGTGGAGGGGAATTTTTTTCAGAATTTCACCAGCTCTGTTGCCAGAGGCAGAAGGCTTTCTCAGGCTCTGGAGGCTGGAGCTTCTACAACCACTTAGACCTTCATCAGTCATGTATGAAGCAACTGTGTTCTTGCTTCAGTTTAGGGGTACACAGTGCCTCCTTTCTGCCGTGCTTCTGTGAATGAGGTTCCAATAACCCAGGGACATAGTTTGTTGTAGTGTATTAGTCCATTCTCACATTGTTATAAAAAAATAAAGAGACTGGGTAATTTATAAAGAAAAGAGGTTTCATTGGCTCACAGTTCCACATGGCTGGGGCGGCCTCAGGTAACTTAGAATCTTGGCGGAAGGGGAAGCAGGCATGTCTTACATGGAGGCAGTCGAGAGAGAGACAGAGAGAAAGAGAGAGAGAGAGAGAGAGAGATGTGAGAGCAAGTAGGGAAAATTCACTGATAAAACCATCAAATTTTGTGAGAATTCACTCACTATCACGAAAACAGCATGGGGGAAACTGTCCCCATGATCCAATCACCTCCCACCAAGTCCCTCCCTTGATACCTGGGGATTACAATTTGAGATGAGATTTGGGTGGGAACAGAGAACCAAACCGTATCATGTAGCAAACAGATCCTGAAGATAGGACTCAAAAAACCAGAGTTCTGCCAGGCGCAGTGGATCATGCCTACAATCCCAGCACTTTGGGAGGCCAAGATGGGTGGATCATCTAAGGTCAGGAGTTCAAGACCTGTCTGGCTAACATGGTGAAACCCCTTCTTTACTAAAAATACCAAAAATTAGCCAGGAGTGGTGGTGGGTGCCTGTAACCCCAGCTACTCAGGAGGCTGAGACAGGAGAACGGCTTGAACCCGGGAGGCAGAGGTTGCAGTGAGCCGAGATCGCATCATTGCACTCCAGCAACCAGAGCGAAACTTCCTCTTAAATAAATAAATAAATAAATAAATAAATAAATAAAAATTAAAAAAACAGTTTAAATCGAATACAGTTTTAATCATGTATTCCTAATATAATACTGGGCTAATAATTCATTGTCAGGAGCTTAAGTTTAACTTTCTGTGAAATAAAGACAATGTATTTTAACATTCTTCCAACTAAAGTTTTTTAGAGACAAAATTAAAGTGATTTCATGTCAATGTACTTTTAAATTATAAATATATAAAGATTCATGTAAAAGATGAAATTGGAGTCCTCTCTCTCTCTCTCTCTCATGCTGTCTCTGTCTTTCCCTCTTTGGTTTCTTTCTTCATAATGATGCTAATGTAGCATAAGGCCCCATAGAGTAAGCTGGACTATTGCATCAAAAAATGCATTTTGGCACTTAAGTGGTATGTAAGTAAAAGAACATAATTTTTACTAATGATGCCACTGAAAAGCAAGTTTTTAGGCTACGCAATAACATTCAAATTTTGGTTAGAATAAGAACCCTTACCCAGTTACCTAAGGACGTGCATATTTAATTTAAAAAATTGTTTTCAAAATGTAAAGTAAATAATTTGCCAACTTAGATTTAAGACAATCAGAACATTTCATATTAAATTAAAATCTTGAATTCTGCCTAGTCATGAATGCATTAATAGGATTGATTACCAAAATTAAAGCTAATCTATAAAAAGACACATAATTAAGGTAATTAATTCTATAACAAAGTGCTCTCTCTATAAAGTAGACTTTGATTTCATCCTCTCAGGAGAAAGCAAGAAAGTCACTTGAGAATTCATTTCAAAGGCCTGTGTTTGCTATTTGGGAAATAATTAAAAATTATGTTCTAGGATTCTTGTTTAAACTACTCACTTTCATTTTTTCATATTTTATTCTTAACACTGATTTTTGTCCTTGTTTTATCTTGGCTAAAGAGAATGTAAGATGTGTATAAAGTTACCATAATGTCTGAAAAAGAGGACAAGGTCATCCGTTTAAGCATGAAAAAATATGTATCCATATATAATATTAATGTCTTTAAATTCAAATTGTAAAATATAACTTTCAACTAACCTGCTATGGACTGGATGTTTGTGCCACTCCAAAATTCAAATATAAATCCCTAATCCCCAGTGTGATGATACATGGAAGCGCCACCTTTGGGAGGTAATTGGTTTAGATGAGATCGTGAGAGAGGAGCCCGCATGATGAAGTCAGTGCCTTTAAGAGAAGAGCAAGTGATCAGAGCTGTCTCTCTCTCTCTCTGTCTCTCTCTGTCTCTCTCTGTCTCTCTCTCTCTGTCTCTTTCTGTCTCTCTCTCTCTCTCTCTCTCTCTCGGCCATGTGAAGACACAGCAAAGAAGACAGCTGTCTGCAAACCAGGAAGAGAGACCTCATTAGAAACCAAGTCAGCTGGTACATTGAACCTAGACTCCGGAAATATCAGAAATAAATTTTTATTATTTAAGACATCCAGTGTATAGTATTTGGTTATAGCAGCCCAAGGTAACTAAAACATAACCTAACACTCTTTTTTTATGATAACTGCTTTGTTTTAGAATTCAGGGCAGGAAATAATCAAATATTTTCTTGCTTATAACTAAGAAAAAAAGTGGCAAGGGTTAGATGTAACTTAAAATTGCAGATACGTACCCAGTTTTAATTTGATCTTTCCTAAAATTCCAATAATGTAAGCTAAAGGAGATATTAAAACAGTGGGTTGAGGGAGAGGGGGCAAAATTCACAAGGTCAAAAAAACAAGAGAAAAAGGTATCATAAACAAAATCCTGGAAGCTGGTGATAAATGCACAAATGGTAATTCATTTATCAGATCTGAGAAAGCTGAGATTTAAGCTGGCAGGGAAAAAGTCTGCATTGCAGTATCCCAGAAATTCACAGGAATTTCTGCCACCAACGGTCTTGAAAATGTGGACATATGTGGAATTAAAACTTCCTTGCTTGATGCTTCTAGATTGGAGGTTAATTCTCTGGAGAATTTGAACAGCAGGTGTCCTGTTGAAGGCACTAAACACTGCTGATAGCAGTAATCCAGGCTGAAAACAGAGAAATTAGTAAAGAGTTACACACTGAAATTTGAGGGGGCCAAGCATTTGTGCGCTCAGTTCCTTCCAGTATTAGATACTCAAGTCTTCATCCACAGGAATGTCAGTGGAGGAATTCTCTTTAGGAAATTAATCAGAGATAATGAATCACAGCTATTTTTAGTCAGGGTCCAGGGAGATTAGTCTTTAGAAGTGTTCCCATCTAACTCCTGCCTATGCTCACACAGAGTCTCTGGGCAATTTTAGAGTTCTTTCTTTGCAACTATGGGCAGAGAACCAGGAATTGCTGGCCAATTGAAAAAAAGCCTCTAAGAAGGAAGAATAATTAACACAAGGAAAGAACGCTGAAGAAACAGATGATAGATGAAGCAGAAAAAAAGCTTAAAAATACTTAATATCCTCAAAAGGGAGGGATAGTAAAGGCTCTGTAGAGTAAAACATTCAGCAAACACTCAAAGATGTCTTTGAAAGTGAAACATGATCAGCGTAATGAAAAAAATGAATATAATGGTTAGTACATAAAGTTGAGAATATATGGCAGACTAGAGAACACAACTACAAAGAAATTGAAAAGAGGAGAGACGAGACAAAAAAAATTAGGGAACAGGTGTAGGAGTTGTATCATGTTATGAATAAGAAGTCCAGAAAGAGGGAGTAGAGAACATGATACAGAAGGTATTTTCAAGGAATTTAGTTTTATTACTGCAATTCAAAGACATGTGTTTCTGAATAAAATTACCCACCACTAAGCATCAAGCAAATGAATAAACAAAGAAAAACCTACACTAATGGAAAACGGGACGACATTAGAACAAAACTCTAAACTCATCCAAGTTTTGGGAGAAATCCCTAGGGTCAGTCAGAGTAGGGTTAAAAGAAGCAGGTTGTACTACTTCCTACCAATACTAAAAGTAAAGAAATAGTGAAGCATATTCTTCAAAATTTCTATGGGCAGTTATTTTCAGTCTATAAAGAGGCAATCTATCAATCAAATTCATTGACTCATTTATTCAATTAACCAAGTATTTTCGAAAATCATTTATGCCTCAGGCACTCTTCTAGGTACTAAAAAAGTGGTAGATCCTAAAATAGAGGAAAAGAAAAACCGTGCTTTGATGTAGCTTATATTCTAGTAATGCAGACAAAATAAACAAGAAACATTAAGTAAAAGTACCAAATTTTAGATCTTAATAAGTGCCAAAGTAGACCAAAGAGACCAGTTGCACTGGCTTACACCTGTAATTCCAGCACTTTGGGAGGCCAGGAGTTGAATTTAGGAGTTCAAGACCAGCCTAGGCAACATAGTGAGACCTTGTCTCAAAAAAAAAAAAAAAAAAAAAAGTTGGCCAAAGAATGATCAATTATGTATGTGGTAGAGGGGGCTTCACAGTTTAGATAGGATGTCTGAAAGAGGCTTCCCAGAGAGTGGGTTTCAGAGTTGAACAGTGAAGTGGGTAATCTGGTAATAGAGTGTTTGGAATAAGAGCATTCCAAGGAGACAAACAAAAAGCAACAACCTTGAAGTTGTAACACATTTAGCATATTCAAGGTAGAGTCAGAAGCCAGTATGCTGGAAACAATTGAATGAAAAAGAGAGGATAAAGAAGAAATCAGGATACTATGAAGAGGAGAGCAGGTAATGTTCCACATCGAAGATGACAGAAAAGACTTCAAGTAAATTCTAAGTGAAGTGCACAGCCAGAAGAAATATTTTAAGAATTTTTAGACAGAATTTGATGTAATTGCTATGGCAAGGACAAAATCAAAAGGATCAGGTAAGAGGCTATGGCAATGATTCAGACAAGAAAAAAGGTGTCATGCTTAAGTGGTGAAAATGTGGGTGAAGAGGAATGAGTGACTTCTCACTATGTAAAAATTAAGGTTTTCAGAATTTGTTTATAAACTGAATGTAGACTCTGAAAACAAGAAACTTGTCAAGAATGATGCCAAGATTTTTGACCTGAATAACTAAAATAATAGAGTTGCCCTTTAGTGAAATGGAAAGCTCAAGAGAGTAGAAGAAATGTAAGATAGGAGCTAAAAGAAAAAATAAGATCAGAATAATTATATATATTGTAATAATTATATATATTACATATAATATGTATAATTATATATTCTAATTTAATATGTATTTCATATATACACATATACGCACATATATACTTGCATTTAGGCACACACATAATTTTGGAAGTAGTTGAATAATCCTATTTATCTTTATGAAATAAGCGAAACTTTAGTAGCTGATAGTATTGCAATTTATAAAGGCTCTGCTGAATGTAACATATAATGAAACATGATTCTGTGCAGAAAATTCAACAAAGCTAAACTAGGTAATTATATATGTAAAATATAGAACTAATGATTTAAATATAACAGGATTAAATCATACTATATTAAATATAACCAAATTCTACCCACTGATTTTTCCAACCTATTTTCAAAATTTTCTAAGAAATATTCCATTAAAATCATTTTTTATCTGAATGTATATCAGAAAACCAAAACACAAAGCAAGGTTTGTATATTTATAAAGTATATCTCTATTATTATAAAGATTTTTTGATAGCTTAAGAAGATAGTTTTGATTGATTTTAATGTGTTTTGAACTCTTTTGCTATAACCATTAGCCACAAAAATTATAGCATCTTACTTAAATGCAAAACGGTAGTAATAGGTTTAAAACAGGTAAAACATCAAACAGCTATAGGAAAAAAAACTTCCTTATCACAGTCAATTCTGGACTTTGGGATCTAAATAAAAGTAGAGAAATCACCCCTCCCTAATAAGTAGTAGACATGTTTAAAATATTTTTAAAAATTATGGTATAGCCTGTCTGTTCTTCCAGTAGGCTGAGGTAAACAATGAAAGGCAGATTGCAGAGACGATGACCCATCCTACTACATGGTGGCTGCCAATAGTAGGCTAAGTGGAAGCTAGCTCTTATTTATCCCCACCTAGGTGATGGGAACAATTTTGAGCAGTATGGAGCGTCATCTGGTTTCTCTGACATAAAATCAGGACCTTCATTTAGGCCATGTTCTCAATGGGACACAAATTCTGAAAAATCTTGCAGAACTGTGGAAAATAGTAGCTGCACTTTTGAATTTTTGCTCCTTGTGGAACAGAGCTTATGAGAATATGTACTGAAGTTTTCCTGGAGAATTCATAATCACGATTCCTCATTTATGTAAAGTATGAAAGCCAAAATTCACACTTCTTGTATGACCTGAGATACCCCAGTTCACAAAGCTATAAATAGTTTAAACTCTTAATTTGTTAGAGCAGACACCAGGCAGAAGCAGACAAACACCCTCCATTCACTTTCATACACAAATATGACTCTTAAATGATTCTTTAAACTGTCACTACAAGAAAAATAGTATTCATTATTAAAAATTACAAAATACCTGAGAAAAAAATTCATCATTAATGATCACTCACTCTGTTAGAAAATGAATGCAACATTAAAATATTGGAAGAATATCAGAAATGGATTCTATGTTATATTTTTGTTATATATATTAAGATTTAAGGATATGTCAAATTAAAGCAAATCGGGGCTTAAAGAGAAATCTTATTTGAAAAACTATTTCAGTAGGGAAAGGAAAACTCATGTCATAATGAGGCATTTATAGCCTCAGCCAGAAATGTCTCAGGGTTTATAGCCTTAGCCAGAAATGTCTCAGGAAATGGGTGGGTGTGGGCTGAGCTTGTATGAGTTGAGACCATGAAAAGATGGTTGTGTAAAGAGTAAGGGAGATGCTGAGGACTATCTAGGGGGCTCCTTGAAACATAAAAACTATGTTAAATATGGAATCACAGAAAAGAGTGTGATTAGGCACAGGGGACTGAAGTCTGTGTCTGAGATGGACCAAACAAATTATAATGTGGAAAGTTCACATAAATTCCAAGGCTCAACTGTCCTACTTAAGCTAGCCTAAAATTATGTCAAGCACAAAGTTTAATCATGCTAGTCAGAGGATTTTAAAACTTTGGTGAAATTATAAAAGAGTATCAAATTTGATGTGTAAGTTTAGAAAGAATTAGAAAGTACATCTATAAATGAATGAGGCATTTAAGAATGTTTAAAGAGCAGAATAGACACTTTTGAAAAAACTGTTAACTAGAAAATAGGGCATTAGAAACAATGAACAAAAAGCAAAAATATATTAAAAGAGTAAGGGCCATGGTGAATAAAGTGTGAAATTTTAACATATATTTAACTGGTATTCTATAATGTAAAAATAAAGAGAAAGAGTAAAACATAAAATTTGAAAAGATACTACCTGAGAATTTGACTCAAATGGTGAACAGGATAAATCCTAATATCCAGAAAATACAAAAGAAGCAGAGTAAAATATCATCTCCTAGATATATCTCTATATTGGCTGAACAGCTAATACAACTAGCAGGTCATACAAGAAAGAAATAACAGAGTACCTGGAAGGAAATATCAATCATGTTAATAGGCAATTCACAACAACTACAAAAGCCAGAAATGTTTAATAAATAATCTATTAGAGGAGGGCAGTTCCAAGATGGCCAAATTGGAATAGCTCCAGTCTACAGCTCCCAGCATAAGTGATGCAGAAGACAGGTGATTTCTGAATTTCCAACTGAGGTACTGGGTTCATCTCACTAAGGCTTCTTGGACAGTGGGTGCAGGACAGTGGGTGCAGCCCACCAAGTGTGAGCCGAAGCAGGGCAAGGCATCACCTCACCTGGGAAGCGTAAGTGGTCAGGGAATTCCCTTTCCTAGCCAAGGGAAGTTGTGACAGACGGCACCTGGAAAATCAGGTCACTCCCACCCAAATACTGTGCTTTTCCAATGGTCTTAGCAAATGGCACACCAGGAGATTATATCCCACACCTGACTTGGAGGGTCCCATGCCCACAGAGCCTCGCTCATTGCTAGCACAGCAGCCTGAGATCAAACTGCAAGCCTGCAGTGAGGCTGGGGAAGGGGTGCCCACCATTGCTGAGGCTTGAGTAGGTAAACAAAGTGGTGGGAGGCTCAAATTGGGTGGAGCCCACCGCAGCTCAAGGAGTCCTGCCTGTCTCTGTAGACTCCACCTCTGGGGACAGGGCATAGCCAAACAAAAAACAGCAGAAACCTCTGCAGACTTAAATGTCCCTGTCTGATAGTTTGAAGAGAGTAGTGGTTCTCCCAGCACAGACTTTGAGATCTGAAAATGGACAGATTACCTCCTCAAATGGGTCCCTGATCCCGGAGTGGCCTAACTGGGAGGCACCCTCCAGTAGGGGCAGACTGACCTCACATGGCTGGATACCCCTCTGAGACAAAGCTTCCAGAGGAACGATCAGGCAACAACATTTGCTGTTCTGCAATAACATAATAAATAGTCACTGTTTTGCAGACTCTGCTGCTGATACCCAGGCAAACAGGGTCTGGAGTGGACCTCCAGCAAACTCCAACAGACCTGCAGCTGAGGGTCCTGACTGTTAGAAGGAAAACTAATAAACAGAAAGGACATCCACACCAAAACTCCATCTGTATGTCACCATCACCAAGACCAAAGGTAGATAAAACCACAAAGATGAGAAAAAACAGAGCAGAAAAGCTGAAAATTCTAAAAATCAGAGTGCCTCTCCCCCTCCAAAGGAACGCAGCTCCTCACCAGCAATGGAACAAAGCTGGGTGGAGAATAACTTTGATGAGTTGAAAGAAGAAGGCTTCAGATGATCAAACTTATCTGAGCTAAAGAAGGAAGTTCGAACCCATTGCAAAGAAGCTAAAACCTTGAAAAAAGATTAGACGAATGGCTAACTAGAATAACCAGTGTAGAGAAGTCCTGAAATGACCTGATGGAGCTGAAAACCATGGCATGAGAACTATGTGACAAACGCACAAGCTTCAGTAACCGATTCAACCAACTGGAAGAAAGGGTATCAGTGACTGAAGATCAAATGAATGAAATGAAGCAAGATGAGAAGTTTAGAGAAAAAAAGAGTAAAAAGAAACGAACAAAGCCTCCAAGAAATATGGGACTATGTGAAAAGACCAAATCTACATCCGATTGGTGTACCTGAAAGTGATGGGGAGAATGGAAACAAGTTGGAAAACACTGCAGGATATTATCCAGGAGAAGTTCCACAACCTAGCAAGGCAGGCCAACATTCAAATTCAGGAAATACAGAGAATGCCACAAAGATACTCCTTGAGAAGAGCAACTCCAAGACACATAATTGTCAGATTCACCAAAGTTGAAATGAGGGAATAAATGTTAAGGTCAGCCAGAGAGAAAGGTCAGGTTACCCACAAAGGGAAGCCCATCAGACTGACAGCGAATCTCTCAACAGAAACTCTACAAGCCAAAAGAGAGTGGGGGCAATATTTAATATTCTTAAAGAAAAGAATTTTCAACCCAGAATTTCATATTCAGTCAAACTAAGCTTCAAAGTGAAAGAGAAAAAAATCCTTTACAGACAAGCAAATGCTGAGAGATTTTGTCACCACCAGGCCTGCCCTACAAGAGCTCCTGAAGGAAGCACTAAACATGGAAAGGAACAAGAGGTACCAGTCACTACAAAAACATGCCAAATTGTAAAGACC
>NW_016804598.1:1837491-1866950 GCF_001698545.2 Rhinopithecus bieti
TGTGAGGGGGGACGGGGAGGGATATCATTAGGAGATACACCTAATGTAAATGACGAGTTAATGGGTGCAGCACACCAACATGGCACATGTATACATATGTAACAAACCTGTACATTGTCCTTACATACCCTAGAACTTCGAGTATAATTTAAAAAAATAATAATCCATTAGAAAAAAAGCATATTCAATCTGTAGTTTATTGACTGACTAAACAGAAACAAAAGTAGAGGTGAGATATTTTCAAATTAATGAAAATCTAAGTTTGCTACCAATAAATACTCATTTAAAATATATCTAAATATATGATTCACAAATAATAAAAATATTTTCAAATAACTTCTGAGATGTAGTATATATTCAAGAAAATGAAAATTATAGGTATGTCTAAGTAATTATTAGATCTATAAAAGTGATAATAAATATCTAAAAACAATAAAATAAAACAGCCTTAAAATGCTAGATAATAATGGTGTAAATTTAGTAAAATGCTAACCATAGAATAAAATATACATCAAATTTAGGCTTTTAAATATATGCATATTCAATTTCTGGAGGAATCATTAAAAGAGTAGAATGTAAAAAATTCAAAATTAATTAATAAATTACAAAGAATGAACTTTTGATCCATCTAACAGATGATAAGAAAAGTAAAAGTAATAATATCATGACAGTTTCATCACCAAAATTTAGCTGATAAATAGTGGAAGGAGGTTATTATTGAAAACAAGTGATTCACTGGGCAAAAGACACTAAGCTTTTAAAGTTACAGGAACAAGGGTTGTACTTATCCAAGTATTGAGTTCCAAAGGAAATAAAAACTTGCTGTTAGTGGATCTGCAGTTGCCCTTTTCAGTTCTCTTTTGTGCTCGGGTATTATTATCAGGTCATACTTCATCGTACTTACCAAGTGACTTTATACAATGTTGATAGTCTTTGAAAGTGTTTATGTTTACAAGATAACACTATCTCTTCTCCATTAGGGTAATGCCAGTTCTCAATAAAAAGTCAGATGCTGTTTGTTTTTTTGCTTGTTTGTTTTGTTCCGTTCTGTTTTCTCAGTTCTTTCTCTTTTTAATTACAATTTAAGCTAAGATTAACTCCTCTTGAGGTTTGTTATGTGGCTCTACAATGAAAACAGAGGCATTAGGAAGATCTTGAAAATCAGAAAACATAAATTTCATAGACTTGAAAATCAATATAAATGTACTAAATTCTTGAGATAAAAGACAAATATGCCAGGTGAACTCAAAACTAAGTTTTCTTTTGCTTATAGCAAAGCTACTAAAATTGTAAGAACACACAGAGCCAAATAACAATAAGTAAAAAATAAAATATGCCAAGGAAATACTAATACTAACCAAAGAATGCTGGAAAACTTAATGATAAAAAACAGATGTTGGTAAAAAGCATTATTAGAGATACAGTGAGTCATTAGTTTCATAATAGAACTTTCATCTTAACAGAAAGATATAGTGATAGCAAATGTGTAGATTTTAATCACATTGTTTCAAAATACACAAATAAAAAATCGAGAAACATGGATTTCCCAAATATCATTTCATCCAATCTTCAAGACGCTTCTTCATCTAAATACACCAGTTTTTGATGCTATTCTTAATGCATGGACTAATTAACATAAATTTCAACTAAAAGCAGGTTTCTAACATAACTAAAAATGAAATGTTGACAGTGGGAGGCAAAACATTTGTTAAAATTATCACCTGTAATAACTAGGTACACATACCACATCTTCTAAACTAGAAGTTCTGGGGGAGTGGTAAAACTGAACCTTAGTGGCCAGCACTTTGGGAGGCCGAGGCAGGTGGACACAAGGTCAGGATTTCGAGACCAGCCTGGCCAATGTGGTGAAACTCTTCTCTATTAAAAATACAAAAAATTAGCCGGGTGTGATGGCGTGTGCCTGTAATTCCAGATACTCAGGAGGCTGAGGCAGGGGAATCGCTTGAACCCAGGAAGCAGAGGTTGCAGTGAGTCGAGATCATGTAATTGTACTCCAGCCTGGGCAACAGAGTAAGACTCCATCTCAAAACAAAACAAAACAAAACTGAACCTTAATGAGATGTATTGGTTGTGTTGACTGCTTTGGCAAATTATAGAAAACCAATAATTCAGCCAGTTTTAAGGAGAAATAAAAGAAATTGGTCTTTTGTAACACTGTGTTCTGAGACTATAAGTTAACCTGGTAAGTGATTTAGAGGCTAATTTAAATGATTTAGAAATAGGAATACTTTTACACTATTGGTGGGAGTGTAAATTAGTTCAACCATTGTTGAAGACAGTGTGGCAATTCCTTAAGCATCTAGAACCAGAAATATCATTTGACCCAGCAATCCCATTACTGGGCATATACCCAAAGGATTATAAATCATTCTACTATAAAGACACATGCATGCGTATGTTTATTGAAGCACTGTTCACAATAGTAAAGACATGGAACCAACCCAAATGCCCATCATCAAATGATAGATCTGGATAAAGAAAATGTGGCACATAGACCACCCATCGGAAGACTATGGCAGCCGTAGGAATGAGTTCATGTCCTTTGCAGGGACGTGGAAGAAGCTGGAAACCATTATTCTCAGCAAACTAACACAAGAACAGAAAACCAAACACCACATGTTCTCACTCATAAGTGTGAGTTAAACAATGAGAACACATGGACACAGGGAGGGGAACATCACACACTGGGGCCTGTCAGAGTGGAGGGGCTGGTTGCGGGAGGGATAGCATTAGGAGAAATACCTAATGTAGATGATGGATTGATGGGTGCAGCAAATCACCATGGCACGTGTATACCTATGTAACAAACCTGCACGTTCTGCACATATTTCCCAGAACTTAAAGTATAATAATAGTAATAATAATAATAGTTGTAACAGTAATAAAGAGCTAATATGAATTGGTATATGTTCTATCAATTTTTGAACTACTTAAAGTGAGAATAACAAATTTATTAAATTTGTGAGCTCCTAAAAGAAGTAGAATTTTTGGGTAAGAAACACTGAATCCTAAAGTGACTGAATGACCCTTAACTCTTTTCAATCTTGGAAAGCTCTTTAACTAAAACTAATCTCTACGAGCAATTTTGTTGAATTGCCTTAAATTTCAATTTATGTGGGTACATAGTAGGTGTGTATATTTATAGGGTACATGAGATGTTTTGATATCGGCATGCAATGGATAATAATCACATCTTATAAAATGGGGTATCCTTTTTTGGATTTTTAACAGACAAGTGCATCAGATTTTAATTATTTGTCATTTAACACTTTGAACTTTAACCTGTTTTGGTTTTGGACATTTTTATCTCCATGAGGTGTCTCAATATACAGCATGACTATATGAATGACATTTTTGCAAAACTGATGATGATGATGTCCTTTGGTCTTACTTGCAGAAGGTTATTACAGGCCATAATGGACAATAATAATTTGAGGAGGGAATAATTCTGGGTGAATTTTCAATCTTGAGTAATATGTAATTTTGGAGTAAATTTAACTAATTTAGTCTTCTGACTCATACAGAGATTCTAGCATGGAAATCCACACTGTCTACCATAATATTCTGTTTCTTCCTTTGTTTATTACCCCATCAATTTCTTCAACTCATATGAAGGAATTAACTACCATGTGGGGAGAAGGGATAATAACCCTTGACTCACATTTCTGAAAACAGGTAATTCAGAAACACACCTGGGCATAGGATATTCAATCAATTATTTTCTCCTTCCTCCAACTAAATCAAAAGAAAACACTGAATTGTATTTTTTTGCAGACTCTGCATTTCCCATTAATGGGGTATCCTGTGTAGACTGTTAGTATGATTAGGGAGATCTCAGGCTCATTTGAAATTTATCAGACTATGTCTTCTGGTCTAGCTTTACCAGTCATAGAAATGATCTCTTGGCGTTTTATCTGCAGAATCTGCTATTTTACTTCTCAATTTATTCATAACTTGAATAAGAAAGAGGAAAGTTATTTAATGGCTTCTTAGATAAAGACATATGTAATGTGAGCTTTAGGTAATCAAGTAAATCTTCTATCTTGAGACATAATCTTTAGGCTGTAGTTCTGATTTATGTTTTACTTGCCATTTGCTCTCTTCTGTGCTCTAACTGCATTTCTATAAGTATTTATGGGACCTCATCTACACAGATGTCTCATAAACAGCTCAACCTTAATATTTTTAAAAATAAATTCATTCTTTAATGTTTATCATCCTCTATTCCCTGTATTGCTCATAATCTTCAAAGCATCTAATCAGAGGTTATAGAAGACATCGAGATCTATTGGAATTAGGGCTATTTCAAGCATATTCTGTCATAGACCTATGAGTTGTTGGAATTTCAAAGACATGCAAATTCACAATCCAAGTATGATAGGCTGATGTAAAATTATTTAGTAATGAATAAATTTGAGGAGGTTTTCTTATCATTGAACACCTTCCTCTAACCTTTCGTATTAGAATTAGTACTAAGCAAAAGAGGAGTCTATTATTTCATTTGAGATGTACTTGACAACCTTATCTTAAGAAGCTAACATTGTCGATAAGGAACGATGTTAAGAGCCAAATGCGGGAGTTTCAAAGGGAGCAGAGGTGTGGAGGATAAGGTGAATGATACAGACACTTTATATTGCATAGAGGAGTGGAGAAAGCAAAAATATACTCCTTATCACATGAAAAAGTCTAGGTTTAGCAGAGACATACATGTACCCTATGTTATTGCCTTACAATGGCCTAACATGTGAATGATCAAAATAGATTCAATTAAGTAATAAGAGTGAAATATTCGGGGTCATAACTTCCCTTCCATTTAAAATAAATTTAAATGGAATTTTTATTTCTATAATATACCAATATTTGATTTACTTCCTCAAAGGAATAAAACCTCTATCAGCTATCCAATCTAAAATGCTGAGTTGTCTATGTACAGAGAACCATAGGTAGAAGGTTCTTCAATTTACTTGAGAACCTCTCCAGTGAAGAAAACTAGATAATATTCTGCTTCAAGTACCTTTCATTTATCTTTCCTAAGTGTATATTTCTCATTTTCTAGAATTAATGTTATTCTCTTGAAGCGGTTCTCTCATTCCAGATCTCACAGTAGACTCAATGTTAAAGGTTAGCATTGTTAGAACTTGATCTACTCTCAACAAATTCATGTTTTTGTTTTTTTCTTTTGGCATCCAAAAGGCCATTTAGGTTTCAAGTGTCCTCTGTTTTCCCCAAAAGTCCAAATAAATTAATGCTAATGCCAACTAGCTCTGAAGGTTTGTTTTCATTATACTATAATTAAACAAACATGCTTGAAAAGCAAATTGGACCAGTATTTTTCTGATGAGCATGTATTTTGTGGTAACCAATAATTTGAGTTATGTAAGTAATTATGGCAAAAATATACATCTGTCACGGAAGTAGCATGAAGGGCCTACCTATGTCACACTCGTTTTACAAGTTTAGCATTTCAAATCTAAAAATCCCAAATCTGAAATGCTCCAAAATTTAAAACATTTTGTGCACTGATATAATGCCCAAAGGAAATGCTTATTGGAGTACTTCAGATTTTAGATTTTCAAAAATGGGATGCTCAGCCAGCCTGGTGTAATGCAAATATTCAGAAATCTGGGAAAAAAAATTGGAAATCTGAAACACTTTTTGGTTCAAGCATTTTGGATAAGTGATACTAAATCTGGAATATATTCTGGGCCAATTTAAATTTGAGGATGCCACCTTCTATATCTTCTCCATGTCTCTCAATTTTTAATGACATTGCTAGAAGGTCAGGACTGCCTGTACAGTTAAAGTCACATCTTTGCTGGAACACTTCAAAACATCCAGACGGAAAAAAACAAAAAACAAAAAATCATCTTTTTTTTCTGAGTTTTTTTTTTTTTTTCAGGAAAGGGGTAGAAAGGTAGGGAACTGATTAGCAGATTCGAAGCTCCTTGGGGAAATAATATAAATTTTCTATAAGAATTCATTGGAAATTTTCTTGTGAGCATTATATATTTATATTCTAGTTCTGATCACCAATGCTACTGAAACCATCAACCAAATATCATGTAATGAACTAATAATAGTGACTAGACACTGTTCTTTCATTTATTGATAGAGTTAGCTAAATACATAATGGAATTATTTAGGTTTGTTGTTGGTTTTACAATTTGAACATTTAATTAATCTTTGAATAATATACAGAAGAAAAATAAGGACCCAAATTCCATCCCACTGCCATCTGGCTTGAGAGGATAAATGTCACATGCAATTGGCGTACTCTTGCTTAAGATACATTTCTACCCTTTTGTAAATTCTAAACCATGTTGTCTTCATAAGCACAGAGGGAAGAATGATCTTCAAAATATATTTTTAGAACAGAGAATGCCAGACTAGATAAATCACCAGTGTTATAGCAAATGACATAGTCTATCTTCCCAAGTAACAGGGTAATAGGTGAAATTTTAATGTTCTCACTGCGGGAAATGAGCAAATGCTAAATATCCAGCCTAAAGTGTTTATTATTATGGAAGGATAAGTCACAATATTAATGGAACAAAACTCACATAAAGGTGATTTTTATAATTATTTGATATGCCCACAGTTGTATTTTATTTATATCTTTTGAAACATTTTGTATTACAGTTCAGAATATGTCAATGAATTAATTATGTAATTATATTTTTAGAATTTCATCCAAACATTTCTATATGTGATTCTGTAATACTAAAGCCTGAGCATGGAAGTATAATAAAATTTTAAATCAGTAAAATATCTACCTTTTATTAATATGTATTTTATTTCCCAATAAATCTATATTTTATCAAAGTATTTTGTAGATATGATTGCATAGCTCTTTCAAAAACTAGATTTAAAAGAATATTTAATGGATTAAAAAAGTACAATCCACTGATAATAGAATAATTACAACAATATAAGGGTTTATGTACATATATACTCAGAAAAGAAAATCACATATAACACAGGTTTACAGAAGTCTCTTGTGATCTTATCACTCAGAGGTAAACACTGTTTAAATATAATGTATACTTTAATATGTTTATATATGTAAATAATATCTATAGAATATATTCATATATGCACACAGTATAAATATATGTATACAAAAATTATAACATACTGTATTTTTTATCATCAGTTAGCATATCTTGAATTTCTTTTTTCTTATTAGTATCTGTAGAATGTTTTCATTATTTTTACTGGTCTTAAAATTTCATTTATTATTTCACCGTCATTTGTTAAGTAGGGAATTACATATAATTAATATTATTTTCTTGATATGTAGCCATTTGCATATTTAGATGTAGAGGGTAAAACGTAAAGATGGCCAAAGGTTAGTGAAATGTAGCACAAAGTGAATGCATGAAATAATGGAGATTGTGCTAGGTTATTGCCCTATTTGTAGTGTTCATTGCCTTCAAAGAAAAACAAAGAAGGAGTGAAGCCATTATTTTATTGTTCTTTTATTGGCTAAAATATAGCTGTCAGACATAAAACTTTCCACAATAGACACTTTGGTTTCAGGTAGTTTAAAACTCTATATTGTCAATAAACAAAAGTACTTTTTTGACAAGAGAGAAAATATAGAGGAGAGGAGATAATGGATAAAAGAGTCAGAAAGAAGATAAATAGTTATGCTTACAATGAGGATTGAACTTTAAAAGTTCTAAGGACTAAGAATACATCACATTGATATTTTTGATCATTTTCTCAGGATCTTCTACCATAGTTTTTCTTCTAGGTTGTCCCCAAGCAGCCATAATTTCTGTCTAATTCAGTTCTATTGTCAGCATCCCCATCACTTTCCTTTCTTCATTTATCCTTTGATTCCAAAAAGAATATTGAAAGTCCCCGTTAGACTCTCAGTAGCATTTCAGAGTGTTCAATATCTTCCCCAATGTTACGTTTTGTTTGTGAGAAAATGGAAAATGGTAACATCAAATAAAGAATTGCAATTTTCTTGCTAATTCTTCATTAAAAATGAACAGAGTTACATCTTTCACTTGCACATTTAATCAATAATTATACTGATATAGTGGAAAGAGCATTGGAATTTTGAGTGTATTTATACACAGAAATTTGTGTGCATCTATTCTTCACTGGGAAGGGTCTAACGCATTCACAGGGTGGGTTCTTAGCATAGACATTGCTGATGCTTGGTCTGTGTTTCTGACAATGGCTCATGGAAAAAGGGATGGGTGACTGACCTGAGCTAAGACAATCAGAGTCTGTATTCTAGCAACTTGGAAATTAGGTAGATGAACAATAAGTGAGTTTCTGTATGTGATTGAAACTCTATTGGTTTTTGGCAAATTCTTCCTTCCTTCCAAAGAAAATTTACTTATAATAAATTACAATTTTAGTTAGCTCCAAATGGGGTAAACAAAAAAAAAAAAAAAAAAAAAAAAAAAGAAGGAGAAAAAGAAAGCAAAATAGTGTTATAGACAACAAAACTCAGCATTCTGACTTCTGATTCACGGCAAAACGCTAGTTACTTCCCACCTTACACATCACTCTCTCACACATTCACAAATACACAGAATTCATTACTAATTCCTTTCTTATAGGAAGCCTTTAAAATCCCTGGACCAAAGAAATTATCAAAATGAGAAACATATTACGCAGCCAGGGTGGCAGTCCAAGGGATTCAAATGATTGGTCTGGATACTTGATGTCATCATGCACATTGTTATCCATCTAAAAAGGAAATATCAGGTCTTGCACCATTGACCAACCTGCTATATGTATATTTTTTCTCTACATACTTTTGATTCTGAACAGAAGCTAAATTTAGGGTATTGTTTAATGATTATTTTGTGATTATTGGGAAAGGTCCATATTCAGCAGAATAAAAATGTCATACTTGTATAAAAGTAAGATTACACCAATGGAAATACGGAATTCACCTTAGCATAATAGACAAAGAAGAGTGGCTTCATATTATGGCCCATGAATGTAATAGCTTGATCAGATTTTGTATTCCCTCCCAAAAGTGGAAGGAATGCTCCTGACATTTGACTTGTGATAGTGATATTTTGATAAAATATTTTATTATTGGAATTGCATATTTGGGAAATGAGAATGTGTACACTGAACAATAAAGAGATGTAATATCATGAAAACTTAGTCCTATTTTCTGGGAATGGTGCTGTCCACATAGGGAAGTGTTTCTTCAGCATCACTCTTCATACTGCGTGCCTTTCATGCCTTTATTATCTGATGACTGAATGACTGAATGAGGAATGCATCTGATCTAATCCTGAGGCAGTCAAATTTGGGCATTTGAAATGCGATTTACCAGAGAGCAATGGCACTTACTTACCATGGGCTTAGCTCATGGTAAGTAGGAACTAAAATACACACATTGAAGAAGGTAAGGATGTTTACCCAAATAGGAATCCAAAGGCAGAAAAAAACTACCGAAATAAAGGAAAACCTTAAGCAAATTGTCATCAAAATTTTAGTGAGAAATGTAACTTTTGTATCTATCTATCTGTCTATATGGAGATACATACTTATGTATGAGCCTCTATTTCTCTCTCTCTCTCTCTCTCTCTCTCTCTCTCTCTCTCTCTCTCCCTATCTATCTATCCTCTTGGTAGCTCTGTGTGTTAGGTTGTTGTTGTGATGCTATAAAGAAATACCTGAGATAGAGTAATTTATAAAGAAAAGAGGTTTAGTTGGATTGCTGTTCTGGGGCCTTTACAGGAAGCACAGTGCTGGAATCTACTCGGGTGCCTAAGGAAACTTACAATCATGGTGGAAGGCAAAGGGGGACCAGGCATATCACATGGAGAGAGCAGGAGAAAATGGTGTGGGAGAAGTGTCACACACTTTAAACAAACAGATCTCATTACTAACTCACTCACTGTCTCAAGGACAGCACAAAGAGGATGGTGCTAAACCATTCATAAGAAATTCACCCCCATGAGTCAATCACCTTCTAACAGGACCCATCTCCACCTTCGGACATTACATGTTAACATGGGATTTGGAGGGGACATCCAAACTAGATCACTCTGTAATTCCTGGACCTGGTCTATTTAATATCTCTGGTTCTATTATTATTCATGACTCCCAGTATAACAGTCAGTGATTTTTTTCTAAGGCTGCCTTATGTTACCTTCTCATTTTCCAAGTCACAACTTATTTTCTTTCGTTTCCTCAACTGTGATATAGGTGTAATGATAACTAGTATACACTTTTTTTTTACAACACAGAAGATAACATGTAAAAACACCTCACAATTTATAACAGTTTGTGTTTATAACAAAATTTATTTCAGTTTGTGTAACAAATGATTAAATATTTAAAATCATATAAGTTTTGAGTTATACATCTTACCATGACATATATATTTACTAACATATATTTACTAACATATAAATAAATGTTCGATTAATTTGAGAGGACCAGTAAGTGTGGCATAATAAAAGCCTAACCATAAACATGACAATGATTAAAATGTATTTTACAAAATGAAAAAAGAGAAACTAAAAGGTAGGAAATACTGTGGTTTGAAGACCAGTATCTGGCATCTGATCTTCTTTTTAATTATTTTTTTTTAGGTTCAAATTTGGTGACATTGAGCATGTAGGTCATTTACTCTTTTTAAGGTTCCATTTTTTTTTTATCTGTAGAATACGGATAAGAGTTGAATCTACCTCACAGAACACAAGTTTAAGTGAGAATATATATAAAAAGCTTTTAACCAGTTTCTTGGTTAAGTCCTCAATAACTGTATTCAGAATAGAAATATGTGACATTCCCATTATACTTGCTCTCATCATGATGCATCCTAGCTTTGAGACCATGTGCCACAAGATCATGACACGCACCAACACAGATTAGGTAGTGTGTTTTGGCCAAGTCAGTGGTTCTATAATCATTTACTCAGCAACTAGCATGAGTCAGACCCAGCCACTATGAAGCACTAGTGTTTCATATATAAGTCAAATTGTTGATCCCAACCTGACTCAGTTGGTTCAGAGAGATAGTTAAATAACAAACTAACAACAAAATACATATTTTTCTCTTCTCTGTGTTGAATATAGCTCTCATATTCTATTGTTGTATGTATATCCAAGCTCTTCTCAGATTGTATTATTTTTCTCTTCACTCTTTCCCTGATCTCTATATTTGTGAGACCAGGAACCGTGTACTTTTTCCTTTTAGTCTAAAACACTTGGCCATCATGTCATATAGAGGAATTTAAAAAATGAAATCGAATAATTTATATAAGTAAACAAAATAATTTAAATAATTATATGTCTATTAATCAAATAAAGTCAGAAGATATAAACATATCAAAGTTACAATATATCAAAACAATAAAATGCAGTAAATTTCAAAGAGTTTTTCTACTAATAAATTCTCAACTATAAGTTATAACATGAATCTAGTACCTTTTCTATTTTAGTACAACAAAAAATATATTTAGAACTTTCCTTTAATAAAATAACCACCAAATTTATCATTCCTCCTTTAGAGTACCATTTCTAAAATAATCTCTGTGGTCATTTACTAACCGGAGTGAGTTGCCTATGTTAGGTTTTTATACTTCATCAGAGAAATGGACCCAGAATGCTTTTCTCTACTATATCTATGAAGATCAATGACCTTTCCCTAGCAGCTCTTAGCTGATTTACACAGAGCAGAAAGAAACAAAAATCCTCCTTCTGACTGTAGAACTCATCTGAGCTCCAAGGACAGGTCAAACACTACTGTGACCTGAGAATATCAAGATAAAATACTTCAGTCTCTGTCTGCGGAGGAAAAAATCTAATGTCTATTATCTCCTAGAGGAATTAGTAAACAAATAAAATAACAAATCACTTTCAAAAACCACCCCGTGAGGCCAGGCAAGGTGGCTCAGGCCTGTAATCCCAGCACTTCGGGAGTCTGAGGTGGGTGGATCACCTGAGGTCAGGGGTTGGAGACCAGTCTGGCCAACGTGGTGAAACATAGTGAAACATTCCCTACTAAAAATACAAAAAATTAGCCGGGCGTGGTGGCATGCACCTG
This sequence comes from Rhinopithecus bieti, assembly GCF_001698545.2. NCBI lineage: Eukaryota > Metazoa > Chordata > Mammalia > Primates > Cercopithecidae > Rhinopithecus > Rhinopithecus bieti. Next base: position 1,849,552 of record NW_016804598.1, read on the forward strand.
TAATCCCAGCTACTCAGGAGGCTGAGGCAGGAGAATCACTTGAACCTGGGAGGCAGAGGTTGCAGTGAACTGAGATCAGGACATTGCACTCCAGACCTCCAGACTGGGGGACAAGAGTGAAACTCTGTCTCAAACAAATAAACAAAAAACCCATGAAAGAACATGTATATTCTGACTTCTCTTCTTACAGCTACTTCTGTAGTAAAAAAATCACCACACCTCTACAGAATTTCACTTGCATACCCCTCCCTAAAATGTTGTTATGTGCAGACATCAATTTATATACTTTGCTTAACATTAAATGTCAATTATGTTTTGAATCATTTTTCATATAATTATTGTTACATGAGATGATTTAGTTCTAATTCCTCCCTACAAAATCCTATTTAGTCCCTAATGTCCCTGATGTATTTTATTGTTCTCATAAAAACATAAATCCAAATAATTTTACCTGTCCAAAAATTTTTCAAGTAAGTGTATTCAGAGCCTATATTGGAACTCTTCAAATATATCTGTTCTCACTGCAATGGTAACATTTAAGATCACGGACTTTCATATAGAACCGTTAGCTTATGTATACATTCTAGGTTGATGAAAGAGACTGGGAACATAGTGGACAAACAGGGACTTGAAATAAAGAAAAATGGAATCTCTCATGGGGTGTATGGGAGAGATAGATAACTAATGGAACGCTTAAGGTCTGTGTACCTTTATACAGAGTAGAATTGTTGGTGAGCAGCTGCTACCTATTTCCATTCATGTGAGACCAGCTCTGGTGAATGGAAATGTAAAGTTAAAGTGATGTGGGTTGCAGTGTTCCTTCCTCATACTCTTTCACCTCTCCTTGAGGCATTAAAGTCCACATGTTAGAGATGATGATATCATAAGTTGGAAGAAGCCTGGATTCCTGAATCACTCCTTGGAGGCCAGCCATCAGCTGCTCAATTGAGTCCAACTGAAATGAACTCTTTATAAGAGAGAAATAAACTTTTATTTTATTAAGCCACTGGAATTTTTCACTTGTTTGTTATAAATCCTGCTTTAGTTGCCCTAACTAAAGTAATGGTAAAGGAGAAGATATGATTTTAGTCAATTGACAGGCAGAGACTAGAAGTAATGAGAATCTTACTTTGCTCTGCTCATTCCTCTTTTTACATATTATACCAGGTGTGTCCAATCTTTTGGCTTCCCTGGGCCACATTGGAAGAATAATTGACTGGGGCCACATACAAAATACACTCACACTAATTATAGCTGATGAGCCAAAAATAAAAATAAAATCACAAAAAAGAAAAAAGGCCTCATAATGTTTTAAGAAAGTTTACGAGCTTGTGTTGGGCCAAATTCAAAGCCATCCAGGGGCTTGTGCTTTACGCTGTTTCTATGTTTTGTCCTTATTACCTCGTCTAAAACTTGATGCTCAGGAGAGCTAGATAGATGGGAGTATAGAACAGGATGGTTGTCAGAGGACAAGAAAAGAGAAGATAAAAGAATAACCCTTTCTTTTCACCTTTGCTCATCTTTCTAACATTTAGTATGGGAAGCAAAAGTAAGAAGGAAGGAGGGAGAAAGCCTGTGTTTCATGTGATGAAAAATAGCAATAAAATAGGTTTTTTCCCTCATTTCTTTCTCCTTTCATAGTTGGCTTTACAGTTACAGACCAGAATTAAAACTGCAATTTTAAAAGTGTCCAGAGAAGAATCAAGCAACATAAGGGTTTTCCTATGGCTGTCATTTTTAGTGGGTGAGAAAACACTGCTACAAAGTATTGCAGTATTAAAGTGAAGACAGGCGAGTACTAATGAAGCCATACTCACAGGTATTGTTCATGATGACTGCTTATCCTAACACTGGGAAGTCTTCAATATTTTCTTAAAATTGGAAGGGCTTCAAGATCGCTGACTAGAGGCATATGGTACTTCCGTCCTCCTCAAAGAACCAACAGAATGAGTAGATAATTACACTTTCAATAGGTCATCTAAGAAAGAACACTGGAATTCAACAGAGAAGTGACAGGAAACACCACGGGCAAATAAGGAGAGAGAGTCAGAATAGCCTACTAAACTGGGATTGGCTAGTACCCCAGATAAGCTCCCTGGTTTGAGAAAAGGGCAAGAGAGAGACACCCCAGCAATTCTCATACCTTTCAGGGACTCCTGCAATCCTACCCATGGGAGAGCCTCTTACTCGTGCATACCCTGAGACTGACATAAAGAGCTTCCTGGAGACAGCATGACAGCTCTGGTCCAGAGAGGGAGTTCAAGATGAGTCCCACACACCCCTTGAGTCCTAAACAACTCTAGTAAGGCACCATTTTTGAGAGATCAGTCCCCATCAGACTGCATCCTACCCTGGATGCATCGTCACATCCCTGCATCGTCACATCCCTGGAGCGCTATTGATAAATTCCACTGGCAGCCACTGCTGTTGTTGGCTGCTGCCACAAGGGCCAAAGTGCAAGCCACCCCCTGCAGTGGGGCTGCAGCTCATCCTCTGCCATCTCCACCAGAGCATTCCACCAGGTGCCTGGGAATCAACTCACCCCTGCCTACAACAGCCCACACCTGCATGTACCACCAGGGGGCCTGAGGACAGACAGGCCTGCCAAACCCAGCTTCACTCCTTACCCTTCCCTACTGCCCAAAAAAGTGCCTGGGTGCCTCGGGCTCACACAGCCCCATCCACTAATTTTGGCACCAAAGCACTCTTCCTCGGAGCCTTAGGTCAGGCCAACTCAGTCTGCCACAACCAGCACAGTTGTGCATGCCACTTGCAGACCTGGGGACTGTCTCACCTATCCCATCACTGTCACGGCCAACACCAGCATGAACTGCTTGGGAATCAGAAGTGTGTTCCACCACTGCTACTGCTATTACTCATGCCATACCTCCTGAATACCTGTCCACCTGTCCAACCCACCACTGCCACTCTCAGCACCTGAGCAAGCTTCATGAAGGCCCATGAATTGGCTCACCTGGACCTGCTAACCCTGATGCCAACTATACTTAAATCACATAAAAGACTTTAAGTCAAAAACAGTAAAAAGGGACAAACAAGGTCATTTTATAATGATAAAGAAATAAATTTAGCAAGAGGATATAACAATTTTAAACATGAGTGCACCCAAAAGTGGGATATCAGATAATACAAAACAAATATTATTAGATCTAAAGAGAGAGATAGACTGCAATATATTAACAGTTTGGGATGTTAACAGCCTACTCTCACCTTCAGACAGATCATCTAGACAGAAAATTAACAAAGAAATATTGGATCTAAATATCGAATTGCACTTCAGGTAAAATGGACCTAACAGACAGCTACCAAACATTTCATTCAGCAAGCACACATTCTTCTCATAAGCACATGGAATATTTTCCAGAAGAGACCATATGTTAGGACACAAAACAAATCTCAACAAATTTTAAAAATCTGAAATCATATTAAGTATCTTCTCTGACCATAATATAATAAAACTAGATATCATTAACAAGAACTGTGGAAACAGTACAAATACATGGGAAATACTCAACATACTCCTGACGACCATTGTGTCAAGAAATAAATTAAAGAGGACATTAAAAACAAAATTTGAAGGTTGGGTGCAGTGGCTCACCCCTGTAATTTCAGCACATTTGGAGGCAGATGGGGGTGGATTGCTTGAGCCCACGATTTCAAAGACCAGCCTGGGCAACATGGCAAAACCCTGTCCTACAAAAAAATACAAAAATTAGCTGGGCATGTCAGCACATGCCTGTTTGGGAGGCTGAGGCAGGAGGATTGCTTGAGCTTGGGAGGTGAGGTTGCAGTGAGCTGAGATCATGTCGTTGCACTCCAGCCTGGGTGACAGAGCAAGACTGTCAAAAAAAAAAATTAAACAAAATCAAAATAAAACATACCAAAAACCTATGAAATGCAGCCAAAGCAGACCTAAGAGGGAAGTTTATAGCAATAAACACCTACATCAAAAATTATTCCAAATAAACAATCTATTGATGTACCGGAAGGAACTGAAAAAGCAAGAACAAACAAAATCCAAAATGAGTAGAAGAAATATAAAGATCAGAGCAGAACTAAACAAAATAGAGACTACAAAACAATACAAAGAATTCACTAAGTGAAAATTTGGTTTTCTGAAAAGATTAAAAAATAAAGTATGAATTGCTAGCTAGACTAACCTGGTAAAAAAGACAGAAAACCCAAGTTACAATCAGAAATGAAAAAGCAGACATTACAGCTGATACCAAAGAAATACAAAAGATTATCAGAACAACTATAAGCTAACAAACTGGAAAACCTAGAGAAAATAGATAAAGTCATAGACACATACACCTACCAAGATTGAATCAGGAAGACATAGAAAACCTGAACAGACCAATAACAAGTCATGAAATTATCTGACTTCAAAATATATTACAAGGTTACAGTAATGAAAAAGAATTGTATTCTTACAAAAACCATTGGAACAGAACAGGGATCCTAGAAATAAATCCATCAATCTACAACCAATAAATTTTCAACAAAGGTGCCAAGACCATACATTGGGGAAAGGACATCCTCTTCTATAAATGATACTGGGAAAATCGGATAATCATATTCAGGAGAATGAAACTGGACCCCTATCTCTCACCTTATACAAAAGTTAATTAAAGATTAATGAAAGACTTATATGTAACACTCAAAGCTATAAAACTACTAGAAAAAAAACGGAGGGGAAATGCCTTTGGACCTTGGACTAGGCAAAAAGTTTATGGCTAAGTCCTTAAAATCCCAGGCAACAAAAACAAAAATAAACAAATCAGACTTCATTAAATTAAAAGTCTTCTACACAGCAAAGGGAACAATGAACAGAGTAAAGAGACAACTTGTTGAATGGGAGGAAACATTTGCAAACTATTCCTCCAACAAGGCACTAATATCAGGAATGTAGAAGGAGCTCAAACAACTCAACAGTAAAAACACAAATAATCCCACGAAAAAGTAGGCAAAAGACGTGAATAGACATTTGTCAAAAAAAGTCATACAAATGGCCTACTGGTACCTTCAAAGATATTCAACATTACTAATCAGCAGGGGAATATGAATTAAAACCACACTGGGATATCATTTTACCCAAGATGATAATAGAATGACTATTATTAAAAAGACAAAAAGCAACAGATCCTGGCAAAGATATAGAGAAAAGGGAACTCTTATACACAGTTGGTGGGAATGTAAATTTATACAGCTGCTATGGAAAACAGTACAGAAATTTTCAAATGGAAGAACATACCATGCTCATGGATAGGAAGAAACAATATCATGAAAATGGTCATACTGCCCAAGGTTATTTATAGATTCAATGCCATCCCCATCAAGCTACCAATGAGTTTCTTCACAGAATTGGAAAAACTGCTTTAAAGTTCATATGGAACCAAAAAAGAGCCCGCATTGCCAAGACAATCCTAAGTCAAAAGAACAAAGCTGGAGGCATCACGCTACCTGACTTCAAACTATACTACAAGGCTACAGTAACCAAAACAGCATGGTACTGGTACCAAAACAGAGATATAGACCAATGGAACAGAACAGAGTCCTCAGAAATAATACCACACATCTACAGCCATCTGATCTTTGACAAACCTGAGAGAAACAAGAAATGGGGAAAGGATTCCCTATTTAATAAATGGTGCTGGGAAAATTGGCTAGCCATAAGTAGAAAGCTGAAACTGGATCCTTTCCTTACTCCTTATACGAAGATTAATTCAAGATGGATTAGAGACTTAAATGTTAGACCTAATACCATAAAAACCCTAGAAGAAAATCTAGGTAGTACCATTCAGGACATAGGCATGGGCAAGGACTTCATGTCTAAAACACCAAAAGCAACGGCAGCAAAAGCCAAAATTGACAAATGGGATCTAATTAAACTAAAGAGCTTCTGCACAGCAAAAGAAACTACCATCAGAGTGAACAGGCAACCTACAGAATGGGAGAAAATTTTTGCAATCTACTCATCTGACAAAGGGCTAATATCCAGAATCTACAAAGAACTCAAACAAATATACAAGAAAAAAACAAACAACCCCATCAAAAAGTGGGCAAAGGATATGAACAGACATTTCTCAAAAGAAGACATTCATACAGCCAACAGACACATGAAAAAATGCTCATCATCACTCGCCATCAGAGAAATGCAAATCAAAACCACAATGAGATACCATCTCACACCAGTTAGAATGGCAATCATTAAAAAGTCAGGAAACAACAGGTGTTGGAGAGGATGTGGAGAAATAGGAACACTTTTACACTGTTGGTGGGATTGTAAACTAGTTCAACCATTATGGAAAACAGTATGGCAATTCCTCAAGGATCTAGAACTAGATGTACCATATGACCCAGCCATCCCACTACTGGGTATATACCCAAAGGATTATAAATTATTCTACTACAAAGACACATGCACACGTATGTTTATTGCGGCACTATTCACAATAGCAAAGACTTGGAATCAACCCAAATGTCCATCTGTGACAGACTGGATTAAGAAAATGTGGCACATATACACCATGGAATACTATGCAGCCATAAAAAAGGATGAGTTTGCGTCCTTTGTAGGGACATGGATGCAGCTGGAAACCATCATTCTTAGCAAACTATCACAAGAACAGAAAACCAAACACCGCATGTTCTCACTCATAGGTGGGAACTGAACAATGAGATCACTTGGACTCGGGAAGGGGAACATCACACACTGGGGCCTATCATGGGGAGGGGGGAGGAGGGAGGGATTGCATTGGGGAGTTATACATGATATAAATGATGAATTGATGGGTGCTGACGAGTTGATGGGTGCAGCACACCAACATGGCACAAGTATACATATGTAACAAACCTGCACGTTATGCACATGTACCCTAGAACTTAAAGTATAATAAAAAAAAAAAAATGAAAAATGAAAAATAGACCTACCATACTATCCAGCAGTTCTCCCACTGTGTATCTATCAAAAGGACAGAAGATCAGTAGATCAAATGAATACCTGTACTCTCATGCTTATTGCACCCCAATGTTTATTGCAGCAGTGTTCACAGTAGCAAAGAGATGGAATCAACCTAAGCATCTGTCACTGGACAAATGGATAAAGAAAATGTGTTTTATATGCACAATGGAATAATATTTGGCCTTAAAAAAGAATAAAATCCTGTTATTTTCAGAAACCTGGATGTAACTGTAGGTCATTATGTTCAATGAAATAAGTCAGGCACAGAAAGACAAATATCACATGTCCTTATTCATATGTGAAAGCTAAAAAAGTTAATCTTGTAGATGTAAAACAAAGAATGATAGATACCAGAGGCTAGGAAGGGTGTGTGGGTATACAGGGTGTGGAGGTTGGATAAAGAAGGGTTGGTTAATGTGTACAAACATACAGTTAGATTAAAATAACAAGTTCTAATGTTAGATAGCAGAGTAGGATGAGTGTAGTGAACAACAGTGTATTGTATATTAATAGGTACATTCTTGTTTATCTATTCTTATACCTATTAACTTGTACCTATTATCTATTAGTAGGATGAACAGATGAACAAGAATGTACCTATTAATATATAATATACTCTGTTACCTCGTACAATTAACAGGTACAAATTAATAGCTACAAGAACAGATGAACAAGAATGAAAGGTCTGTATGCCTCATATAAAAAGTAACAAAAGGGTTCACACCTGAAATCCCAGCACTTTAGGAGGCTGAGGTGGGTAGATCACGAGGTCAGGAGTTCAAGAGTACCCTGGCCAAGATGGTGAAACCCCGTCTCTACTAAAAATACAAAAAAAAAAAAATTAGCCAGGCGTGGTGGCAGGCACCTGTAATCCAAGCTACTCTGGAGGCTGAGGCAGAGAATTGCTTAAACCTAGGAGGCGGAGGCTGCAGTGAGCCGAGATTGCACCATTGCACTCCAGCCTGGACAACAGAGGGAGACTCTGTCTCAAAAAAAAAAAAAAAAAGTGACAAAAGTAACAAAATAACTAGAAGAGAAATTTTCTAAAATGTTGAAATAATAAATATTCAAAGTGATTTATACCCTAAATATGTAGAATCATTACAAATTCTATGCATGTAAAAAAAATACATGTACTCAATAAATATGTAAAAATATTATTTATCGATAAAAAAGTTTAGACTTTTAAATGATTCAAACCCTTTATATTTAATTTAATAATGTGTTGAATGTAAATGCAGTTCACCCTTGAACAACTTGGTGGTTAGGGGAGTGAAATATACTGTATTCTTACAATAAAATCAGCTAGAGAAAAGTTATTGGAAATCATAATCAAAATATATTTACTATTCATTTATTGGAATTGAATCATCACAAAGGTCTTCATCCTCGTCATCTTCATGTTGAGTAGGCTGAGAAAGAGAGGAAGAGGAAGGGTTAGCCTTTCTGCTTCAGAGATGGCAGAGGTCAAAGAAAATCTGCATATAAGTAGAACCATACACTTCAAATTTCTGTTATTCAATGGTCAACTGTACTTTACCTAATCTAAGGTGAAGAGGATTGGGTTAATCAAACCTAGTTCTCCCCTAATGTGTGTGTGTGCGTGTGTGTGTGCGTGTGTGTGTGTTTTGAACCAAGGTCTCATTCTGTCACTCAGGCTGGAGCACAGTGGTACGATTATAGTTCACTGTAGCCTTGACCTTCTGGGCTCAAACAATCTCCTGTCTCAACTTCCCGAGTGGCTATGACTACAGGTATGTGCCACCACACCTGACTAATTTAGTTTTCTTTTTTTCTTTTTCTTGCAGAGACAACGTCTAATTATGTTGCTCAGGTTGGTCTCCAACTCTTGGGCCCAATTGGTCCTCCCGCCTTAGTCTCCCAAAGGGTTGGCATTACAAGCATTGTGAGTCACTGCACACAGCCCCTAAAATATTTTATTTTAAATTTTTTTCATTTGTGTGAGCTTCCTTTGGGATTGTAGAAGATTCTATTGGGTAGTATGATTGATTTTTCCAGAGTCCAAAAAGCATAATTAATATCAGCATGTAATATTAATTTACGATAGACTTAAAGTGACACACTGTGCCACTTCAAATAGAAGTTCTCAAGCATTATTTCTAGAAAACATTTGAATACTGGGCCAAAAATCCTACCAAATTAATATCAGGTTATGACAATGTCTCAAAATTTGCAAACATGCAAACATAGAATATGCATATATGTATATACGAATGAGTTTGGACTGCCATCAAATATACCACAGACTGTGTTGCTTAAACAACAGCAACTTATTTTCTCACTATTTTGGAATCTGAAAATTTTAGGATCAAGATCAAGATTCCATCAGGATTCAGTTTCTGGTTGGGGCTCTCTCCCTGGCTTTCAATGGACTTGTGGCTGTGTCCTTACATGATAGACAAAAAGAGAGAGAGAGAAAAGGGAAGATGAAGATCTTTCTCTCTTTCACTTTTTATAAGGCTATCAATCCTTTCAGACTAGGGACTCATGCTTATGACCTCATTTAGACTTCAATGCTTCCTACAAGCCCTGTCTCTAAATAAAAGCACTTTAGGAGTTAGGGTTTCAACATACACATTTTAGGAAGACACAGTTAAATCCATAGCAATGTATATATCACAGACACATAAAGACACACACAAGGCAGACAAATTTCTCAATTTTTAAATTTTTAAATCAGGAATTTTTTTTGTCTATTCTCATCTCTGTAGATAATGTAATATCTGATGCCATTCACTGATTACGTGAATAAGTACTTATTTGAAAACCTACTATACATGAGACACTGTTTCTACAATGTAATATGTGAAGACAGACAATTAACAAGAAATAAAAATCAAAAGTAAATGGCACAGTATGTTAGAAGCTGAAATATACTAATGAAAAATGTAAAGGAAGTTAATAGGTACAAGAATGAATGAGCAAGCCTGAAGGGTCTGTATGCTATGAAAAAAAAAACATTTGGGCAACATTTAAAGGAGGTTAGGCAATAATTAGTCATACAAATAATTGAGGAAATAATATCCTAGGCAAGGGAACTGTTGGGGTAAAATACCTAAGAGAAGTTATTTAAAGCAGCAACAGGACTGTGTGGCTAGTGAAGGTAATTAAGAAAGAGAGAAATGGAAATGGTTTAGAAGCCAGATTGCATAGAATTGCACAGGCAGTTAGCTGTAAACTCTTTATTAAACTGTAAGTGAAAATGGGAACCATTAGAGCATTTGAACAGGAGTATTCTAATTTAAGGAAAATTTTTAAAGAATTTATATTGCTGCTATATTGAGAATTGAAGAGGATGGATAATAAAAGTGGAATCAGAGGCCAGCTATGTGGCTACTAAAATAATACAGGTAAGAGGCAACTGTGTTTCTGACCAGGGTGGTAGCACTGCTTAGTATGGGGTTTCTGGATATCTCTTGAAAGCAGTGGTGTTAGTCTGTTCTTACACTGCTATAAAGAACTACATGAGGCTGGATAATTTATGAAGAAAAGAGGTTTAATTGAGTCACGTTTCTGCAGGCTTAACAGGAAGCATGACTGGGAAGCCTCAGGAAACTTACAATCGTGGTAGAAGGTGAAGGGGGAGCAAGCACATCTTACAAAGGCAGAGAAGGAGAGAGAGAGAGAGTGAAGTGGGGGAAGCACCACACTTTTAAATCATCAGATCTCGTGACAACTCACTCCTTATTACAGGAACAGCGTGGGGAAAATTCACCCCCATAATCCAATTACCTCCCACCAGGTCCTTCCCCTGACACATGGGGATTACAATTTGACAAGAGATTTGGGATGGGACACAGAACTAAACCATATCAATAGTGTTCAAAAAAGATTTATTTATGGTTTGTATGCAGGTGCTTTAGCATCAAAGGACATGGTTAATTTATATTTGTTATATTATTATCACTATATTTTGCTCAAACAGCAACAAGACTTTTATCAAGTCCCAGACCTAGTTCTAAAATGGATAGTTTGGAATGCAAAGATGTTTCAATGAAAGTAGGCTGTAGACAGATGCAACATAGACTAGCTTGACATGTTAAGTACATTAGAAATCACTGGCACTTCAGTGAAAAGCTAAATTTAGAGTCGGTAAAATGATTATTTAAGTAGGTAGTCTATACATACAGTGCTATTCCTTTCTTTAGGTATCATAACAACTTAATAAAGTCTTCAAATATGTTCAGTTCTCTGTAGACAATAGTATGATACATTCTGCTTGCCAAAGTCCCTTAAAATGATATCTATCAATGCTTACTTGTTTATGGTTTCAGGAGTCTCTCTGAAGGCATAGCTGGAAAATTTTAACCCTGGATACTGTGACACTTTCGAATTCAGTCTGGTTTGAGGCTGATACTATAGTAGCTGAAGGTCTCTATTAATTAGAATCAGATCTCTTTAATTCATTTCTGCACTCAGATTTCAAGGTCAACTTCTGGCTCCATACATGAGACTTGTCTTTGCATCCGAAGGGAAGTCTGCAGATGTCTCAGTTTGTATGTGAACAGCCTGAGATTAATGAGATCACAGAAATATGGAATTACCATTCAGGGTTTCCTGGGATATCAATTTCTAGTTCTGATATTTGGTTACTACTGAAGATATACAATTCTGGAGTGGCACAGTCCAATGCTGCTGACTCATACCTGCTAACAACGTGTGGGCTTCTAGATTCTGTTTCTAATATATGATTGTTTATCTGGGGCACTTTCAGTATAATGCTAGTTCAATAAAATGAACTAACAGTCATCTTAACATCCTTTTTATAGATGTAAAAATGTAGGGGCAATTTTATGGGTTTTTTAAGTAAAAATTAAATGCAATATGAAAGCTGGATGCAATGGCATGCATCTGTATTCCCATCTACTCAGAAGGTTGAGGTGAGATGATCACTTTAGCCCAGGAGTTCACATTCAGCCTTGCTGACATAGCAAAACTCTGTCTCTAATACACACACACACACTCACACACACACACACACTCAAAGCAATATCTCTGTGAGAAAATGCTTAAGAAAAAAACTATTTAATCTGGAGAGCTGTTCCATGCTGGCAGGTGTCTGGATGCTCTTTGCTGAGATAGATAAAGCTTTGTCCTGCCATGCAGGATATGTCTTGTGTCCCAGCTGTTTATTTCTGAAAACTCAGTCCACAAAGGAAAACTGAGCTAAGAAATCTATTTTAACAAGATACTGCAGAGAATAGAACGTCTTAGTAGGTGACTGAAAAGTCTCTGCTTCAACCTCCAGACTATGTCCAAAGATTTTGCCCCAGTTGTTTTTTGTTACCTGCCTACAAGCAGAGAAGCTTGATATAGATCGGGACCCTTGTCAGTGTCACAGGTAACACAAATGCTACTGAGAGTGCCAGAACCACAGGAAGTATCAAAAGGAATGTAGAGACTGTAGGAGTGGAGAGGGGAAAATGTGTACATCATGAATATGTCTCTCAATTGCCCAGAGACACTGATGATGTTTTCTTTTAGTCTGAAAAGAAAACTAAAATGACCACATACAGGGGACTTCAGAAAGTTCATGGGAAAGTGGAATTAAAAGATGAAGATAAAAATATAAATATAAACTTTATGTCTCAACAGAGTCTCCAGAAAGTTCAAGACACTTCTACAAGTGATGATACCAGCCATTTAGTTCATCTCTAAAGAACTGAGGGTCCTTGGAAATTAACCATGTCAATGTGGTCCTTTTACATTATTATCTGAAGAAAAATGGATATTCTTTAGAAATTTTTTAAGGTTAAGAAACAAAAAGAAGTCAGAAGGAGGCAAATTAGTACTGTAAGGTCAATACTTAATGATTTCACATTGAAACTCGCACAAAATTGCCCATGTTTGGTGAGAGCATTGTTGCGGTAGAGAAGGACTCTCTGATAAAGGTTTCCCCTGGCAAAATTGTGCTAAAGTTTCAGCTAACTCTCCCTAAACACTCTCATAATAAGTGAATGTTATCATTTGGCCCTCCAGAAAGTCAACAGGCAAAATGCATTTAGCATACCAAAGAAACTGTCGCTGTGATCCTTGCTCTCAGCTGGTCCAATTTTGCTTTGACTGGACTGCTTTCACTTCTTGACAGTCATTGCTTTGATTGTGTGTATCTTCAAGATTGTAGTGGTAAAGTCATTTTTTCATCTCCTATTATAATTTTTTTGAGACAGGGCCTTACTCTGTCACCTAGGCTGGACTGCAGTGGCACCTTTATAGCTTACTGCGGCCTTGAAATCCTGGAATCAAGCAAGTCTCTTGCCTCAGCCTCACAAGTAGATGGGACTACTGACACATGCCACCATACCAGTCTACTTAAAAAAAAAAGTATAGAGGCCGGCCGCGGTGGCTCAAGCCTGTAATCCCAGCACTTTGGGAGGCTGAGACGGGCGGATCACGAGGTCAGGAGATCGAGACCATCCTGGCTAACATGGTGAAACCCCGTCTCTACTAAAAAATACAAAAAACTAGCCGGGTGAGGTGGCGGGCGCCTGTAGTCCCAGCTACTCGGGAGACTGAGGCAGGAGAATGGCGTAAACCTGGGAGGCGGAGCTTGCAGTGAGCTGAGATCCGACCACCGCACTCCAGCCTGGGCGACAGAGCGAGACTCCGTCTCAAAAAAAAAAAAGTATAGAAATGGGATCTTGCTATGTTGCCCGGGCTGGTCTTGAACTCTTGGCCTCAAGAGATCCTCCCACACCGGCCTCCCAAAATGCTAGGATTGCAGGCATTAGTCACAATGCCTGGCCCTTCTGTTACAATCTCTTAAAAAACTAAAATTGAAAAAAAGCTTCAGAATTGTAATCCCACTTGTTTAGAATTTTCATTGAAAGCTCTGCTCTTGTCTGTATCTGATCTGGATGCAATGGTTTTGCCACCCTTTGAGAAAAAAGTTTGCTTAACTTTCATTTTTTCAGTCAAAATTGTGTAAGCTAAATCAATGTAAATGTCCACCGTATTGGCTATTGTTTCTATTCTTAACTCTTGATACTCTCCAGTTAGTGTATATTAGTCTGTTCTCACACTACTATAAAGAACTACCTGAGACTGGGTAATTTATAAAGAGAAAAGGTTTAATTGGCTCATAGTTCTGCAGGCTGTACAGGAAGCATGACTGGAGAGGCCTCAGGAAACTTTCAATCATGATGGAGGGGGAGGCAGGCACATCCTACTTGTTTGGAGCAGGAGGAAGAGAGAGGGAAGGGGGAGATGCTGCACACTTTTAAACAACCAGATCTCATGAGAACTCACTATCAGGAGTACAGCAAGGGGGAATCCATCCCCGTGATCCAATCACCTCTCACCAGGCCCCTCCTCCACCATTGGGGATTACAATTCCACATGAGATTTGGGAAGGGACACAAATCCACAACGTATCATAGGGCATGAAAATTAATTTTTATGTTGCAAATTGATGTGGATGGTGTGCTCTTGCAGGTTTCATCTTCAACATTTCATTTTCTCTTCCTAAAATGAGTTATCTGTTTCTCAGCTGCTGAGTTATTTGGAACATTGTCCCCATACACATTTTATAAACGTCAATGATTTCACCATTTGTATTAGTCTGTCTTTGCACTGCTATAAAGAACTGCCCCAAACTGAGTAATTTAAAAAGAAAAGAGGTTTAATTAACTCATGGTTCAACATGGCTGGGGAGACCTCAGGAAACTTACAATCATAGCAGAAGGTGAAGGGGAAGCAAGCGCTTCCTTTACATGGTGACAGGAAAGAGACATAGCAAGGGCAGGAAAAACTGCCTTATAAAACCACCAAATCTCATGAGAACTCACTCACTATCAGGAGAACAGCATGGAGGAACCAACCCCAGGATCAAACCGCCTCCCATTAGGTCCTGTCCTCGACACACGGGGATTGTGAGTATTACAATTCAAGATGAGATTAGGGTGGGAACATAAAGCCAAACCACATCACCGTTCTTTCACCCCAGCTTCACCAACGATTTGATGTTTGGTCTTGCTTCAATTTTAACAGAATTTATGTTGTTCTGACAGTGGCTTGTTTCAAACTGGTATCTTTCTTAGTGCTTCACACTAGATCCTGTGCAGATATTTTGTAAAATTTTAATGAATTTACTTTGGTGAAGAAAAATTTTGAAATCCATGTATAGCTTTTCGTAATATACATTTTCCATGAACTTTTGAAGACCCCACCTGTCTGTCTTATCTCATTATGAAGCACTGTTTTATATTTATATGAAAGGTATTGTCAGCTAGTTTACCTTTTACAAGTATCTGTATCAAGAAGAGAAGAAAGAGCAAAGACTTTCTGAGAAGATTCAAGGCATGGAGTGTACATACACTCTTTGAGGAGCTAGTTTTTCCATTTTGAAGCAATCCTTTTCAAAAGGAAAAGTGTGGCTTGATCACCATCCTATTTTACAATCTAACTGTTGGTGCTATAAGTTATAGACTAAAGATTTGGCTACAGTGTGGACCAGTCTACTAAGTATATACTTCCTCTGTTTTCTCTCCAAACTCTCACATCAACATGTCACTTGGCTGTGAGCGTCTCTCACATAGATTTACTTCTACCCAACTTTAGAAGCAGGTGACATGATGTGCCCAATATAGTCTGTGTATTTCCTCCTTAAATATAACTAAACATTATTTGTTCAAGGTAATGTCAGTTTTGTTGTTAAGGTAGTCAGGGATCAAATCTCTAATGTGTTTGCATGACTTTTAAATAAAATCTAAGCTTCAAAGTTGTTAGAATCACGTCTTTAAGATTGCATTTAAAAGAAGTCCATATAAAATTCAAGGAAACATACAAAGGAGATACAAAACTGATTCCTGAACATTTAAAATGGGGTAAATGATAATCAGTCTGCTAACAGAGGTTTTAAATAAACCAGGTGATTTCTAATAAATTTAAGTTAGATAATTTTTTTGGTTCAACTTAAAAACAAAATTTAGTTAAGTGAAATTTAGTAATCAATGTCAAAAATGTTTTGCAATGAAGTGGAATATGAAGCTTCCTCTATAGTAATCTGATAACCATTAATATGTCCTTCAATCTATCAGACTTGTTTATAGTTTTATTGCTTGAAATAGAGATGATTAACATTTTGGTAGAATGAAGACTAAATCAAAATTAAGTGACAGAAGACGCTTTTGACCTATGCTTCATAATTAGAATTTAATTTGTTTTATAATCAGAAATAAAATCATTATACAGAATAGCATTCATTCCATTACAAACTAATGGAAAATAGATTGTGAATCTAAGAATATTTAAAAGATTTAGAAACTTTAATAGTGTAGATCCAAGCTATCTATCTTTATATAGGAAACTGTAAGAATACAATAAACCACATTGTGACTGAAGATTTTACGTGTGAAATAAGCAAAAAGGAACTATATGCCTGTTTGTCTTGATAACAGCATATCAGAAAAGTAAAACCATTTTGTCATTTTAAATTCCATTTTCTTTAACTTTAATTGAGCTCCTGAATGCTGACACAGCACAAAATAATGTAAAACTTATATTGGCCAAAAAAATTGGCAACAAATGTAAATCATTTGGAAACTCTATTTTGCAAATGTCTTTAGGCTTTAGAATTAGTCATGACAGCTTCCCCTTTTATTCCATAAATGTTTTCATTGGTAATCACCTTCTCTCTGTCTGGTAAATATAGCACTACTAAGAGAAAGAGAAATTGCTTAAGATTTTGACATGTTTATCATTCAACAGTGTGTTTGTTATTTATTTTTTTGGAAAGTATATGCAATATATTTTGATTCAACTAGCCCATTCTTATGTAACTGAAATCACTTTAAATATAGTTAAAGTTATGTATTATATATAGTTACAATTAGTTACTTGGTTAACCTGTTAGAAGGTTATTCTAGTCATGTACAATGTGACATCAGCATTTCTAATAATACTACTAAGAAAATTAACTATTATTACTATAAAATTTTATTAAATCCTTTACGATTTCTAAAGAACTCTAATGACAATATTATTTCTTTATTATAAATATAAATTCTCTGTCTCTCCATTAGCGTTACGGGTTAAGCAGTTACACGAATATTTATAATCCTCGGATATAATGGCAAAAATTAATCATGTGGCTAGAAATAAACAAGAGGTTCAGGTGAGGTGAGATGAATTCCAAATAATGAACAAGGGACAGAAACAGGTATTTATGTCAGAAAACATGCGAACGTTGGGAAAAAAATGAAAAGCAGTTCTTAAAATGGAGAAGACAGTAAAGAAAGATAAAAGTAGAAGGGCTGGGGAGATAGGTATTTAAGCATTTGTAAGAGAAAAGGAAATGGTATTCAAGATATAAAAGAAACTGAGAAAATAATTTAACTACTTTTCCTAACATAATGCATTTATATAATCTCGGTTTTTTTTTTTTTTTTTTTTTTTT
>NW_016804598.1:1867235-1905108 GCF_001698545.2 Rhinopithecus bieti
TTTTTTTTTTTTTTTTTTTTTTTGAAATCTACAGTTCATTAAGGAGCACGCAGTCACAGCTAGCTTCCTGTTTGAAGAAAAAGAAAACAGTTCCTTGTTCAAATATTATAATTCACCAGAATCTCACCATGTTTTTCATTTTTTTAGTATGAATTTACATTAATTGCATGCCACTTAAATGTGGTTTTACATATTTACTCTCAGCAGCTCACTTTTAGAGCTACATTTATTTTCCCACAAATGAGTCTTTCAAATCTTCAATAAATACTCTTTCAATATTTGATATGGTGGTATACATGCGGTTGCTGTCTTATCCTAAATTAAATGTTTATTTGAGACACTTCATTTAAAGTGTTTTCATTTTCTACTCATTTTAGTTGGAAAAGCAATCATGCAGGCTCATTGAAGCTCTCTCTTCTCTGGCATTATTGTTCTTGTTAGTAGTGAAGTAACCTGAAAGAAGGGGAAAATAAAGCAAAATGACAAACACATGCAAACAAATTGTAGCTTCCATTCTTTACAATGGATATATTGCAAACGTAAAAAAGGTTTAGCAATAATCTCTAGCTGTGCCAATTCATTTCACAAAAACCTATTCGTTCATTCATAACAACAAAATAATACAAAATGAATGTCAGTAGGGGGAAAATCCTTTATTTAATAACCACACTGACAGCGTGTGCATTTTCATTTTTTGTACATTAGAACATGGGAACAAAAAGCTTTCATTGTAAGTAAGGAATTTGTGGTTTATATGTGAGAAAATGGCTGGATAGCAAAAAATATTTTTCTTATTAATTACAATTCCAGACAAAATGTCACAGAGTCTGTGTACAAACTGTACCACTTCATTTATTTTCTTTCCACTGATGATTTTCAATATATTAGTATGTGCCTCTATCATTTCCAATGCTCACAGCATAGGCATAATTTTACTCCTCTTTCTCATGTTAAGGATAAAACCTATGATTCCTTTACCTCCTTGTTTTTCTCTTGGTATTTAGGAAGTAGATGATTAATCTATGAGGGTGTAAACCAAAAGGTCTCAATTAATTTACCAGTTTATTTTGTCAAGGTTAAAGACATGCCTACCAGAAGAAATAAACATGAAATCACAGGAACAGTCTGTGGTCTATGCCTTTCTCCAAAGATAATTTTGAGGGCTACGATATTTAAAGGGGAAAAATTGCTGGCAGAGAAATAAGGAGGGTGTGGAAATCCACATGTTGGAAGAGAAAAGGAGCAGGTAAGGAAATAGTCAATTGCGTATTCATCTAGCACTCAACAAACTGGCACTTGACATAACATAAGGTGAACTTAGAGTAGCTACTTGGGGACATATTTAACCTTTAAATATTTAATCTGTAACTATCTGCTTAGGAACAAAAGGAAAGACAGTTTCTTGCAAGACTCAGTTTTCAGTTTATTATTATTATTATTATTATTTTGCGTAGTGAATTGGGGTCCTGAGATTTTGTTTTCTTTTTTACAAAGGCATAGTCACAAATTCTGAACCAGCATATTTATTTCAGCTTGAGGTATATTGAAAAACATGTATTTAGAACTTAAGGTAAGATCTCAGAAACTCTTCAGTTGTTGGAATACCAGACTTAATAAATTAAAATAGTGTGCTCAGTTAAAATTTGAACTTGAGATAAACAACATGTATCTTTTTAGGATGTGAAAGGAAAATAAATCTTGAGACCATAAACTCACCAAGCCACAGGGAAAAGTAAATCTGGGAACTGGGTCACACAAATCTGCCTCTCATTTCTTTCTTAAATAAGATAGCTACAAAGCTAAACAACTACATAGCTCCCTCACAATTTGCCCACAAGGAAATTCCTTGTGGTCCTAAGATCTTTACCCTAAAACAGTTCTGTTGAGTTTAACCCTGGCAATATAAATTCATAGCTTGTCTTCACAGGTGAGGGACAAAGAACAGAAATCAAAGTCATCCCTTTACTCACCTGAGAAAAATGTGTATCTCATGGCTCCCTCTGCCCTATTCTTTGTTATCTTATGTAAAAATGCAGGTTCGCTGAACCAGACTAAGGCATAAATAACTACACCTCTACCCACCTCTCACATGTAAATTGTGCATTTGGTAAAAGGCTGATCAAAGACGCAAAAGAATGCAACAGTTTTCTCTTCTCTACCCGCACCTTTTAAAACTTATTCCTCTCTTGCCGATATCCGCCCTTTTCCCTTTACGTATTAAAGCCCTCAAAATCATCTTCGGCAAAAGGCACAGAACTGTCTCCTGGACATGGGTCCTTAACTTTGGCAAATAAACCTCCTAAAATGATTGAGACTCACCTCAGTAATTTTCATTGATTTACAATTATTTATATCCATTACCATGTTTGGAACACACATATACTAAAAAAAAACTAATTGTTGTTTATTTGAAATTCAAATTTCACTGAGCTTTCTCTATTTTATCTGGCTACCTTACTTGGGAAAAACATTATGCTCTCAGCTGTAGAGCTTTACTTCCTCATTTTCCCTCTGTCCTTTCAGCAGTAAGAAATACTAAATTATACAGTTTCTCCTCCATTATTATGGTAAATTACTAAAGGCTGAAATAAAACAGAAAAATACTTAATTATAATGTATTAATTTAATCATCCTATAAAATTAAAAAATATAGAACCCATTCCCTTTATGTTTACTAAGTGAATTTGATAGAAGCAATGTTCATTCTCTATTCAATAATACTGTTTATTATTTTATACCAGTTTAAATTTTGTGGTGTTATTTTGTGTACTTCAAGTCACAGATTGCTTCCCCACAATATGATGTATATTGCCTGGCATTTATTTTATAATTTGATAAGAAAATTTTTTGTTGTACTTGAGTATCTGAGAAACAATACTATTTCAACTTTTTCTCTACGTTTCCTTCAATACTCTCTGGAGTAGGATGGAAGAGGAAGACAGAGGCAATGAGAGAGAGAAGGCAAGGTTCCTTCTTGGTAACTTTTCTTTTAAACTTTTTTTCAACGAGCAACCTTTTTTTTTTTTTAAGAATATTCAAAGATTTTAAATATCACCTTTATTTACATAAATCTCAAATAGAATATTAGGCTAACCAATATCTCTTACTTTTCTCACAGGTCTAACCCCCTTAGCAACTTAGTAACAAAGTGGTATGGAATGAATACAGAAACCTTTTATTTTATTTATTTATTTATATTTATTTACTTATTTATTTTGAGGTGGAGTTTCACTCTTATCACCCAGGCTGGAGGGAAATGGCGCAATTTTGGCTCACTGCAACCTCCACCTCCCAGGTTCAAGTGATTTTTCTGCCTCACCCCCTGAGTAGCTGGGATTACAGGTGACTGCCACCATGTCCAGCTAAGTTTTTTGTATTTTCAGTAGAGATGGGAGTTTCACCATGTTGGCCAGGCTGGTCTCGAACTCCTGACCTTAGGTGATCCACCTGCCTCAACCTCCCAAAGTGCTGGAATTACAGGTGTGAGCCACCATGCCCGGCGGAATGAATATAGAAACTTTTGAGTTACTGTGGGTGACATTATCTATCGTCTTTAAAAATAACACACGAATTTGGGGGTTGAATTGTACTTACATACTTATGTTAAAACAAACCAAAACATCTGCTCTCTTTGTTGCTGACTTTTCTTTTTATCTAATATATTTTCCTATCAAATCTTAACTATTTACCTTAGTGTCTTTAAACTCCAGTAAAAGTATCTTTGAAATATAGAAGATATTGAAGCACTAATATTTTGTATCAGTATTTCTTCAACTAAGATAGAAAAAGTCAATATATACATATATATGTACACACACATATGCAAATATATACATATGTATTTACTTTTCACCAATTGCATGATTGTGAATCTCTGTATGCACATTGCTTTAAGTTAATGCTGTCTGGGAGTATGAACTCCTTCCTTTTATCCTATAGAAACAGGTTCTTCAGAACCCCATATGTGAGAAACTGTGTGTCACCTTGGCTTAATGAGCTCCTTCTAGTGCTCCTTTCTTTCTTACCAAAATTACAGTAACTGCAATAGTGGGTTTCTTCGTTTCTAGAGCTGACATCAGTATTCTGTTTTGTTGTTGCAAATGCCTAGGAATGCCCTTTTATTATAAGTCACCTAGCATAAAAATCCTTGGAAATTATTGGTGCCCTGACTATTTGACTTTTAGAAATTTCCCTAGAGTGATTCAAAGAACAATAACACAAATCATAAAGATATTAATAATTATAAAAGAGAAATATGTCAAACTTAACTGCTTAGATAATCACACTATAAAAAGGCAGAGGATTTAAGAAGATTTAATTAAGATAATAATTTCTTCTGGAGGCCTTGGCTTGTGTATTCCCCTTAAAATGGATTTATTGTCATAAGTTTACTAGATGGTTCAAAATTCATAGCACAGCACATCATATGCTTAAAAGAGGAGTTTGAGGCCTATCCATTTTGCAATGAGTAAACATTTAAAGAGTTTTCTAAAGTTTTTGGTTGATCCTACAAGGTTTAACTTGACATTATTCAATAAGTGTGCTAATTTTAGAAATACTTAAGATTAAGCATTTTAAATCATCTCCTTATTCATGAGTCCATTCATGGCATATGAGATATCATGAATTTTCCTCCACAGTAACAACTTTCAAATGCAGTCTGGGAAAATAGTAATTTATGACATGATTTATTATGTTATGTCATCACATTCAAATAATTTATGTGACTATGTTTATGTAGGGCAACATCCATCACACGTCAGTAATACTATAAATTTGAGCTATCCTTTCCATATTTGCCTTTAATTTTAGTTCTTGTTCATACTTGGAGGACTTTAAAGTAAAATTCAAAAGTTAGGACATTTAAGTACTTTTAAAAAATCTCACCCAAGCATGCATAATCATTTTAATAGTTCAAGCAAATTCATTTAAATGAAGAAACATTTAAAAATGAAACATCTGCTATATAGCTACCTACATTAATTCTTCTTAAAATGAAATATTTTAAAGTTCATTTACTCATAATAATGCAACAAAACAGTTTTCTTTTCTCGGTTTAATTAGCTGTTATTTCTAACAGCTATTTTAAAATACCCTACATTCTGCAAATTTTCATTATCTGAGCCTGAGATTGGCCAGCTGTGCCAAAATAAATTTAAGATAAAATACATCTATATGTAAATTCTAGACGCAAGTAAGTCAATATGTAAAATATCTTGTAATCGATGATCCATCTGAAGGAAATGAAAAAATTTATCACTTGTAAGTGACAAAAAAATTAAGTGTGTCATAGGAAAACAAAATACCTTTGGAAACATACTAAATGTAGACTATAATATCTGAGTGGATAATTTTACCAAAGTCTATATAAATTTTTTGTACTTTAAAAAACTATTTTATAGCATGTATTTATCTTTTTGAAAAACAAAATAAAGGAACTTTTCTCAGAACACCTCCTACCATAATGAATATTTGGGTAAGAACCAGAAAAACACACCTAGAGTTCTAGGCCCACCTTCCCCATTACTTGTACAGTAATCTTTAACAAGATATGAAACATGCTATGTGTTCAGTGCCTTTCTCTATGAGATGAAGTAATTATATGAAAAATCTGTAAAATATTTAAAGTTCTAAAAATATAAAATTTGACAAGTCAAAATTGTCTTCCAGCTTTATTTTTTATTTAACAAAATGAAAGGTCTAAATAACCTGTGAGATTTTAATATTCACAAAATTTGATCCTATGAATGTTTTGAAGTTACTGGTTAATCATGTCATTAAATGTATTATATTAAGTAGATGAGTATGTTAGGAACTCTTCATCTCATGTTTAAAAAAATGTAATCAATTCCAGTTTTTAGTCTGATAATACATCATTACAATCTAAATATAACCCTGTTCATAAGATTAACTAAGATTATTAGTGAATTTTATATCAATGTATTATGTGCCATAAGCATTGAAATGTGGGCTTTCCTTTTTCACTTTGATATCATTGGAGTTAATAATCTGACTCTTCCTGAGAATTCTCAGAGATCGGGTATGAAAAGAGGTTAAAACAAGAAAAATATAGACGAGGGAGAGGTAGATAAAGAAAGACAAAATAAACCATAATGTGTATTGTAGGTAGTTTCAAAGCCTGAACCAAAACTAACCATTGTAAAATGAATTGTAAGCTTTCTTTGCCAAGAGAGTTTGAACATTGTGATAAGATTAAAATCCTGGTAGATTTATATTGAATATTTTGATATAAAATAATTATGCAAATGTTCAGCATTATGGCTAACACATAGTGAATTCAATTATTTTGTTTTTTTTTACTACAAATCTGATTACAAACCTTATGAGTTGCATAAATGTTTAGTTTTATTTTAATTCAATTAGCATGAATACTTCCAATATTTAATTTTTTTCATATTTTCTATGTTTACAGATCATTAAGTCCAACAAACTTATTTGTTTGGATGTATTAGGTAGGAAAAAGAATAGAATAGTGAGTAGAACTCTGACAATAACCTATAGAAGCTTATAATATAGTATGAGGTGGGAAAAGGGACTAAGGATAAAATACTGTAGTATATTTTAGGTTAATTTTTTAAAAATATACAGTAATTAAAACTTGAATGAATATACAGCAGCAAGCAGCAAAAAAGAATAGTTCTAACAAATAGCAAAGTAGGAAAAGCTAAAAAAGTTATATTTGATCTGGGTCTTGAAAAATAAGTTTTAATCAGATTTCATGCATTTATTGATAAGGATAACCTATATAAATTAAACTTGAGTGTATTGAATGGCATCAATATTATGAATTTATTAATACAAAATATTGGTTGAAATAGACTGCAAACATGGGTTTTGCTTTCAAAACTGATTTGCATTTATTTTATATCTAAGAAATCTCTTTAAAATATTGTGTTTAAAATACTATAATTGACTCTTTCTGAATTACTGTTGACACACCTCTGCTTTTGTGTTTTTAGACAGGAATCTGGGTTAAATGACTTTGGGAAATAGGTTCCGTATTGCCAACAAGTGAGACGTCTTCAAGCAGCACTAAGGGAGCTATTCTACCAAAATTTATGCTCTAAATGTGTATAGAAATTGCTCCTTATCAAAAATTAGTATACTCAGGGAACCCTCTAAAATATGTAAAATATTAATGTTATATATTAAATGTATAGTTTAAACATAAAACTCGGGAAACAAAGTGCAATATCCACTCATTTCCATATGTAGATCATTATACACGCATTATATTAGAACAATGAAACAGATGCTAAACCAGATTTCCTTTTCACACAAATACACAATAATATTGATTCATTCATCAACAATGTGATAAATATTCTGGACATGGTACTAGGTTCTGGGCTTATTGCTGAAAACATAAAGGACAAGACCCTTAACTAAGTCATGCTTAGGTTGTTATCTGAGGTGGATACAAGGTGAAACTATACTGAATTTTGTTCATGAGATAATGAATCCCTACACAGTTTGGATCTATGTTTAGTATTTCATCTTTTAAGTAATTCAATGTGATAAAATCTTAGATAGCATGAAAAGGGCATTTTAGGCCCCTGAATTTCTGGTACCTTTCTTTCTCTAAAGAAGAGAGCCCTTTCTGTAATGATTTAAAGAAAAGGAGTTCATTACAAGTAACAGGAAGACAGAGGTAGTGCCCAAACACTTCAGCCCACTGGTGGAGGAGTAAGGATAGTCTTATCTCAGGAAGAGTGCCTTTTTCTCCTTTACCAAGGTATTAAGTAGTAGCCAGGTCAGGGAAGATCCATCTTTTCACATTTGGGAGTCTTTTAACTTTAGTACATTTTGGAATTGCGTTGTTGGAATTCCTTAGACTTAATTTTGATTAATCTGAATACGTAAGCATGAACCTGCAGTGATTTCCCATCACATCTACAATAAAAAAGAGTAATTTTGGCATTGATTTTTGAGCTCACTCTCCAAAATTTCAGCATCCTATCCCCATTTACACCCCACTTAGGGAGAACATCTCCCTTTATACCTGGAATAGAGAAATGGAAAAGACAGACTGACTACAGATAGACTAGTTTCTAAGAAAGAAAAAGAGAGAGAGACACATTACCAGTGCATGCACAGCATCTTCTGCTAAACCAATCAATCAGAAGAATAATTCCTATTGTTCCACCTGCCAAGTCACATGGGGAACAGAGCAGAGGGCAGTAGGAAGCCAGGATATCCCACTGCAGGCCGAAAACATTAGGAGGGGGAAAGCAGCTCCCTTCCCACCCCAATAATGCCCATTTTGCCCATATACAAGCTAGCTGAACTGACCTCCTACTATTCTGCCCCTCCAGCTACATTGAACTCCTAATTTTTTCTCCAAGACTGTAAACATGTTCCCATTTCAGGGAACTCTAGTCTCACAACTTAAAATGTCTTTTTTTTTTTAAGGATTCCCTGCAGTTTGTGACCTTGTTTCATTTGAATATCTTTTTAAATGGCACTTTATCTGAAAGGCTTGCCCAGAACACCCTTTCTAAGACAGACTAATGCTTTATTGGGTTCATAGACATTGTGACTATTTGACATTACAGAAAATCATTATGTTACAGAAAATCATTACATTATAGAAAATAATTTTTATTATTTTTGATTTCCACAACTGGACCTTAAGTTTTGCAAGGATTCTGTTAAATACATTTTCCGCAGTGTCTGCTCCTCCTGTACAGTGACTAATAAATTGTAGATGTTCAATATTTGTTAAATAAAGAAAAAGAGTAAGTGACCTCTTTATGTCTAATAGGGGAAATCACAAAATACTAGGTTTATTCTCTTTTGGAGCATACATAGATTTAAAATAATTACAAATCAAATAACTTTCACAAAGCCAAGATTAGCAATGAGATTTAAGCTTTTTTTGTTGTATCAAGAAATTAATTTTAGCCATCTTGAATCAATTAAGATAGGCAGTTTTAATTTGCAGGTTATTTATAATACCTCCAAAAACCCAAGTTTAATCATATATAATAAGTTAAGCAGATTGATTAGACAGATTTAGGTTTTTAAGTCAGACAGATTTGGGATAAAATCTCTATTTAATCACACAGTCTATGACCTCAGAAAAATAGGACAGTTTTTTTTTTTTTTCCTAATCTTAAGACTTCATTTTGAGACAGGTAATATTGATACAAAATGAATTGCTTATATATATATTAAATTATTTACAGTATATAAAACATATATGGCATGAAGCAAATGTTTTATAAGCAATAGTTACATAACAACATGACAAAACAATAATTATATGAAAACAATCTAAAATGTAATGTTTATATACACTTGTGCAGAAGTGTGTCGATCAAATTACTGGTTGATATAAAAAAGTACTGAGTCATCCCTGATGATCTACATCAGTTGGAAACTGGAATATCAATAGGAGTCAGGCAGGTAGCCTGTGAATGAAGCTGGATACAAGAGGACTGTGGTAGGCTGGAAGTCATGCTTCAACTAAAGGTGGCAGCTGAAGCTCATCACTGGCCAATTGTTGCCAAGAGATAAAACTGGACCACTATTGTAGGTCTACTGTTGTTTTTTCATTTTGTGTTAATTTTTTTAAAATATACGATTTTAAAGTATTGACCACTCTGCATACCAAACAGCGTATCTTCCTGAAGTTTTCCTATTTGTTAACATCTAGAGTAGACATTTCATTTCCATGTATGAAGACTACAATTGAGTGCATAAAGGTCATTAGGGTTTAAACCTATTATAAACTGAATCCACTTATTACAATGGTATCAATACTGGATCATATCTCTGTTTTTCCATTTTACTGTGAGCACAGGCTAAGCAAGGATCATGTCTTGATCATGCTTGTATCATAGTACCTGTTACAATGGTAAGTCTATAGAAGCCATTATTCTAGTGTTATCACTGAATAAACCCTGATTGAAGGGCTGGACTTCCATTCAATCATACCTGCGGTGGCTGGGAATAATTGCAGCCCTCAAAACAGTTAGTGAAATTCTTGGATCAGCACAACCAAGAGAGGGAGGATTGTAAGAGACAAAGGATAGAATCATTCAACTGTGAATGTCATGTATCATTTGTGTTTTCCCATGATACTGGAATTCAAAGGTGAAAATGTCCTTTATTGAAGAAGATGTCTTGGTTATTGCAAGACATATAACATCTCTGACCTCTGTCCACTGAATGCAATCAAAGCATCCTGATCATTATGAGAAGCAACAGTACATGTTGTGCCCCTGTCGAGAACCACAGAAGAGGAGGGTATTAGTAAGGAGTGAGTAGAGTCACTGGCCAATGCAGTGTGGAAACACAACAATGCCTCTCTTTGGCTCCTCTGCGGTTGGAGTCGAGTATCTAAGCTTTCTGAATCCCACTTATATTAAGTAGAGAGTTCCAGAGTAAAGACCTGGTTCAGTCACCGTCTATTAAAGGAAAAACAATTCAAAATGTAGTCTTCCAAGGAAAGCGAAATTTTAAATATAAAAAATATCAACTTGAAATACCTGATCCAAATGGCTAGACAAACCAATTTCAGAGCAGGCCAAGAATGCAAAATTATGAGAGAATAAGCTTGAAAGAAGAGTAAGGAAGAAATAATTTGTAAAATTGCTTAACAATATCCACTTCCTACCTTTATCTCTTTAAAATATTTGTATTCAATCAAGTTAAAGGGCTACCATTAATTAGAATGGCAGAGACAAAGGAATTATTCTTTCTCAATCCCTGCATTTACAACAGCACCTAGAACTTAGTGAAATAAGTATTACATATATAAAGACATATTCTTTGCACCAATGAGTGAACAAAGCAGCAGTCAAATCAGTGTTGAAATCAGAGAGGTGAATTCCTTCTTGACTCTCTTCTTCACACATTCACCCTTTGATGCCGCCCAATCCGTTAATAAATGCTTTATAAGGAAAGGTATGCCAATTCAATATATTGTAAAATACTGATACAGTAGTTTTCCTTTCCGTTTCTTGTTTGTTTGTTTGTTTGTTTTCTCTTTTCTGCTCTATTTTCCTTCACTGAAGTAAATGCGATACACATTTTGGAGAACTGAGGAAGGCCAAGACTAATAACTTTCTCATTTCTTGTGTTTCGTTTCTTTTTCAGTTGCTAATGCCATGAAATGTTTTTTTGTTTGTTTTTATTTTTTGGTTTTAATGGATTCTTGATTTGCTTTTTAGAGAGTTTATCATGACAAACAAAGGGTACTTGATGAGAAAAGTGATAAGAAGGACTTGAAGGAGAGAGAAACAGAAGTTAGTAGGCCTCTGGGTGTATTAGAATTGGAGAATATAGACTGGAGGTGCCAGTCAAGTGGCTTCAAAAAGGACCATTGATAAGAGCACTGTTAAAATACCTTGGGACATTGTTGAATCAGGCTTTCTTCTATTGCTTGCATGTAAAACTCTAGTCCACCTGCTCTCTGTAAGGGTAAAACTCCACCATGGAACTCTGCTGACCTTCAGCACATCTGAATAGGCCGCATAGGTAAAGGCTTGAGCCACTGCTAATTTCAGTCTTGGAAGGATGTCTTGTGATCATGTTCCAAGAAAAACTTAACATGATGGCAGGCTTACAAAGATCTGGTGAGACTTTTCTCACTTACTTCCGTATACCTCCTAGGTTCTGATGAGGTATGGGGCTTCCAGCACTGCCTCCTTCATATTAAACTTGTAGAATATAAAACCATTTAGTTGCAGACTAAAAGTGGTTCCACAGCAAAAGGGTACTCTCCAGTCTGTAATGTGGTCATCTAGGCCCTCTTATTTTGTTTCAGTGTTATCCTTTTTGGTGACTGAAACAAAAATCAGGAGGAGCAGGCATTTTTTGCTTATTCTTCTCTTCACTGTGTATTTACATTGTGAACTTTTAAATTCTAATATTGGCTTATTTTTTCTGTTCTGGTTGAGTTCATCAGGTCTTGGCCTTGCTTTGTCTTGTATATGTGAGCTGAGACACTATCCAATGATCATGCAAGGAGATAACTCTGAAACATCTGCACTAAGAATTCTCACCGGCCGGGCGCGGTGGCTCACGCCTGTAATCCCAGCACTTTGGGGATGCCGAGGCTGGTGGATCACAAGGTCAGGAGACCGAGACCACGGTGAAACCCCGTCTCTACTAAAAATACAAAAAATTAGCCGGGCGCGGTGGCGGGTGCCTGTAGTCCCAGCTACTCAGGAGGCTGAGGCAGGAGAATGGCATGAACCTGGGAGGCAGAGCTTGCAGTGAGCTGAGATCCGGCCACTGCGCTCCAGCCTGGGCGACAGAGCGAGACTCCGTATCAAAAAAAAAAAAAAAAAAAAAAAAAAAAAAAAAACAACCCTCCAATGAACCACTAAAGTTCAAAAGTAGGAATCAGCCAAAACACATATGAAAAAGGGGAGGGGTCTTATTAAAGTGACAATGAAATACTGTTATATGCTCACAAGGTAAGTTAACGCCAGTGTTGGCAAGGATGTGAAGCAACTGTCACATACTGTTAGCAGGGATGTAAACTGGAATAAGTACTTTGAATAATTAGGGAATACTTACTAAAACTGAAGACAGGTGTTATGTCGTCATCTGCATGTACATGAAGATGTGTATAAGAACATATATAATACTACTATTAATAATAGTCACAAAGTAAAAACAATTGAATTGTCCACCAACAGTAAAATGGATAATTGTGGCGTAATCATACAAGAGGATACTTTACAACAATGATATGAGCCACAGTGACATGCAGCAGCGTGGATAAATCTCAAACTTACGCAGTGAAAAAAACCAGTGTTCAGTGAAAGAAACCAGACAAAGAATTTACATACAATCTGATTTCATTTTCATAAAGTTCTAAGACATACAAGGAAGTGATTGCTATAATGTCCACATAGTAATCGCCTGCATAGGGAGGGGATCAGGACTTTGAGAGCTACTAGGGTGGTGTCACAGTTTATTTACAGATGTGTGTGGGTACAAGGATATTTGCCTCTAACTTGTGTTGCTATATATTTACTTTATGCCCATTTCTGTATTATGATTTATTTTCCAATACAAAATGAGGCCAGCCATGGCAGCTCATGCCTGTAATCCCAACACTTCAGGAGGCCAGGGCAGAGGATAACTTGAGGCCAGCCTGGGCAACATAGCAAAACCCCATCTACTTTTTTAATTAAAAAATTAATTTTTAAATAAAGCAAAGAGGCTGAGCGTGGTAGCTCATGCCTATAATCCAGCTCTTTGGGAGGCCGAAGTGGGCAGATCATTTGAGGTCAAGAGTTCAAGAGCAGCCAGGCCTATGTGGTGAAACCCCTTATCTACTAAAAAAATATTTAAAAATTAGCTAGGTGTGGTGGCGCACGCCTGTAGTCCCAGTTACTTGGGAATCTGAGGCAGGAGAATCGCTTGAACCCAGGAGGCGGAGGTTACAGTGAGCTGAGATCGCGCCACTGCACTCCAGCCTGGGTGACAGCGCAAGACTCTGTCTCAAAATAAATAAATAAATAGAATAAAATAAAACAAAGAAAAAAGCTTTTAAAAAAGGCAGATTCCAAGGTCCCACTCCGAATCTCTAAAGTAGGGCCCAAGAGTCTACATTTTTAACAAATGCCAATGATGATTCTTATCCATAGTAGTAAGTCTGAGAAACACTAGCCTAGATCTATATCTAGCCTCCAAAAAGAATAAAGTTTAATAAAATTTCCAGTTATTCAAAGGAGCCAAAAAGAGGCAAAAGTTCCAGTGGTCTTAAATTGAATAGTTCATAAGGTAATTGATCTTTTTTGCTTCCTATCTCTTTTAATTGCTACTGAAAACTACAAGTATATATAAAAGTAGTGATCAGCAAGCTCGATTATTACCGCAAGAGTAAAGATTCTTCAGTCCTGAAGAATATGCTGGGACAATCAAATAAACAGCTCCTTTTAATAAGAAGCCTCCCACCAGCCTTAGTAAACAAATCAAATAAATAGATTTTGCACTTTAAGAGTCAGGTTGTCACCCACAAGGCTATATACAAAATGAATTGTACAACTTTGTTCTCTGAGCTTCTGAAGGACAAAAAGGCTGACTTAGCTTTCAGATTTCACAGATTTTAATTACTCTTTATTTTCATACTTTAGTCAAATCCTCTGGGTAAAAAGCCCTCATGTATAAGCCAGGGCTCACACACACCAATAGATATAAAAAAGATTTATCAATATAGTTATGCATCTGCAGCTAAAATGTGTACATATCACAGGGATGTGACAGCTAAAATAAAGACATAAGATAAATAATTGCTGAGAAATTTCAGGTCAAATTACATAGGTACTATAGGCAGATGCCATAAAGACCACCTAAAAATGCTAACTGTATTCATTAAACCCCTAGACAAGGAACACTTGACTAGAAAGACAAACAATAAATGACAGGGGACACATATATCGTAAAGTCATCAGTCAAACATAACATTGAAGACTATAGTCATTCCCTGACATTTTATCCCTTCTGCTATTAACTCTATTTTCAAATCTGCCTACAATGACATAATCATCTTGAGAACATAAGATCAATCTTGCAACCACTTATTCCAGTCACGAATATTTTATATCCAAATAAGAAACTACTATTATTTTCATTTCCCAATGGTAAATATTTAATGCTACAAACAGTATTTCAATAAAAGTACTACAGTTGAGTCTCAACTAACTCTAGTAAAGATCACTTTACCTGTGCAACAGAGCCTTGGAAACCATTCTGAATACCCTGGCATCTTCCAACAAAAACATCAGGTAAAGACTTCATTAAAAGCACAGTAAAGGAAGGTGATGGGCTTATAAAAACTGCTGAGCAATTATTAGTGCTGAGTCCTCCTACACAGAGTAGAGCTGTGCTACACTCTGCAGTTTAAACGGAAGCAGACTGCAACATGAGGTCACTACTGACAAGGAGGTACCCAATCAAGAGTCTACACTTTTTTTCCTCTTCACTTTGCAACTTTTCAGGAGGTGGACAAAGAGAAACAAAATTTTGAATCCAGCTAGACTTCTCTCAAAAATATATAAGCCTAATCCAGCATAAGTGGAGAAACCAATCTGTTTTCATTAATCAAACTACTATATCCAGGGACATAAATTAAAATATGAAATTACTAAACTATGAAAATAGGTAGCATGCTATTGTTCAATTATCCAATTTGAGAAAAGCATTTATGGTTAATTTTCAAGTCTAAAACTTGGATAGCTTCTAGATAAGTCATGCTAGAACTATACCAAAATTACCATTTAAAAAACTATGGTTTCGAAAATAAACATATAAAACAAAACAAAATAATAATCCCATGCTCCTTTAAAACCAAAAGTAAAAATCCTTTCCTTACTTTCCCCATCAACTTAGGAGTACTTTATACCTATGACAAGAGTATACCAAAAGATTTCTCACTGTTACAAAGTTAGTCAATAAGTTATATATAACAAGTCATTAAACTATCAAATGCATCATTTATAGGAGAGGGAAAAGAGGGAGAGAACCTGTCAATATTTATCATGTGCTAGCACTTAAAACTTTTTTTAACTCTAATAAAACTTCCTCATGACCCAGAGGATAAATGCTACTTGTTACTGCCCAACATTTCTGGTACTTCCACCCAAGTATGACTTCCTTTTTACACTTAAGTAGAACCTGGATACTGAAAATGTGAACTGATAAAATCTGTCAACTGAAATATTTTGCAAACTATATGACTTAATGATGAAAGAGAAGACAAAAGATACCACTACAGTTCGCATACACCTTTAGTCAACTGAAGGCACCTTTTCTCAATAATAGGGGACCCACAGAATGAAGTGGCCACTGTGCCCAGCCCAATTTTTCATCTTTCTAAATTGAGTTTTAGGAAGGCATCAGAAGCACAACTTTAAATGAACTTTATAACACGAAGTAATTGTTTTTTGGTTTGTGGTTTCTTAAGCATGAACATAAATTAAAAATCACCTAAACCTCAAGTCAAAATAAACTTCCCCAAAACAACACAGGAAAAAGATTATAAAGCACAGGGAAGAAAAGGTAAAAGCTCTTTTAGAACTCTCCTTTCTCTCTTCACATTTTTTAAAGGTAAAAATTCCCCTAAAATTTGTACATTTAAATATAAAGCTAAATGAGGCCGGGTACTGTGGTTCACACCTGTAATCCCAGCACTTTGGGAAGCCGAGGCAGGTGAATCACGAGGCCAGGAGTTCAAGGCCAGCCTGGCCAACATGGTGAAATTCCGTCTCTACTAAAATTACAAAAAGTTAGCTGGGCATGGTGGCAGGCACCTGTAATCCCAGCTACTTGGGAGGCTGAGGCAGGAGAATCACTTGAACCCAGGAGTCGGAGGTTGCGGTGAGCTGAGATCGTGCCATTGCACTCCAGCCTAGACAACAAGAGCAAAACTCCGTCTCTCTCTCTCTCTCTCTATATATATATAGCTAAATGATAAACATGGGTATATAAAACAACAATTTAGAAACAATCTTGAGATTTCCATGGACTTCATGGATAAGACTGAACCTCAGGATCAAACAAAACTGCTTTTTCATGCACCCTAGGCTGCTTACACCCCAAACTCCACCATTTTTTCCACTCTGAAGACAGCTTAAATCTTAACAAAACATAGCTAATGACAACTGCAGAAATAACAGATGCATCAACAGACCAATCGATACAACTCACAAACATTTAAACCACTGGTTCTCAAAAAGAGGTCTGTAAACCTGAGAGTCTTCGAAACCCTTTCTATGAAAGAGTTAGAAGTACCTTCACACTGTATGCCTTTTTCACTGTGCTGACATTTGCATATTTTCAAAATTTTAATTGGGAGGCCATCAGGCTGAGATGGCTCCAGTGCGTTGGATTCCTACATAAGTGAACTGAAACCCAATGTCAACAGTAAGATGACTAATCAAAACCCGCCAACTAACCTCTAACTAGGAACTTTCCACTGTATCGTATCCAAATAAGGCAAACGCCTACCCAATCAAGTTATTTCTTTACTTCTGCGTTTAGCCTATAAAAGCCCCAATGCTCAGGCTGCTAAAGTGGAGCACTCTGAACCTCCTCTAGTTTTGACTGCTGCCTGATTCATGAATCCTTTAATGCTCAAATAAACTTAAAATTGTTGTCTAAAGTTTTCACAATGATGATGCAAAATCAATGGTAGAAAAAGCTGCTTGGGGTAATCTTAGCGTAAGTCCAGGCAAGTAATACTGTGGCTACTGCATTCTTCCTTACCAGCCACTTGAAATTTTTTAAAAAGGGGCCAGTCTATGATAGACAAGCAGAAAACAATGATTAATTTCGTCTTATTCCTTGAGTACATTTCTTTTTTAATATTCAGTATAAATGGGAAGTACTCATAAAGCACTTCTGCTGCATAGCTTACCTTGTTTGAGAGCTAAACTAATCACTTCTATTAAGGAATACCATTTTTACTTGGAAGATAGACTCAAATCTAAACCATGGTTATTAGGACTTGAACACTGGCAGACATTTTCTCAAAAACGACCAAGACTCTACCTTTAAGAAAAACTGACAATATAAAATTTGAATTTTCAAGCGAAAATCAAAATTCTGGAAAACCTGTATCCTCCTCCATAAGCTCAAAAGCATCTGAATACTTAAAGATGCTTCTGATGCAATCAATAGTGATATTAAAGAATGTGAACTTTAACAGATGTGCCAGCATCTGGAAGATCTACAGAACTCAGTGAAGCAATCTTTTCCAAATGACCAATATATCATATCCCATCCCCATCATGGTCCTCTTCCCTGGGTCACAGGGGCAGCCCCATCCTTTGAATAGTGGAAGTAGCCACACCCCTATGGCTTACGCACTCTGTGCTCTGGTAGAGATGGTGCTGCCTGTTATCACACCAGAGCCATACCTAAAGTGGCAGAAGAGTATGGTGCCAGGCATAATGGAATCTTGCCAAGGTCCCCAAGGTCCCCCATCATTGGTGGCCTCTCCTTTGCATTTAGGGCCTCTCCGCAGGCCCTTGCACTCAAGGCCTGTAACTGATTTCTGAATTGCCTTCAGGGTCTTTTTTTTTTGAGACAAGGTCCCACTTAGTTGCCCAGGCTGGAATGCAGTGGCGCGATCATGGCTCACTGTAGCCTGGACCTCCTATGCTCAAGCAATCCTCCCATCTCAGCCTCTTGAGTCACTGGGACTACAAGCACATGACACTATGCCCAGCTCATTTAAAAAAAATTTTTTGGCCAGGCACAGTGGCTCATGCCTGTAATCCCAGCACTTTGGGAGGCTGAAGTGCACGTATCACGAGGTCAGGAGTTCAAGACCAGCCTGGCCAACATGGTGAAACTCCATCTCTACTAAAATACAAAATTAGCCAGGCGTGGTGGCGCGCACCTGTAGTCCCAGCTACTCGGGAGGCTGAGGCAGAAGAATCACCTGAACCCAGAAGGTGGAGGCTGCAGTGAGCCGGGATCACACCACTGCACTCCATCCTGGGCGACAGAGCAAGACCTTCCAGCCTCTAACCATTACCTAGTTCCAAAGCAACTTCCATATTTTAGGTATTTGTTACAGCAGCACCCACTCCACAGCACCAATTTTCTGTCTTAGTCCATTCAGGTTACTGTAACAAAATGCCATACACTGAGGAAACAACAGAAATTTATTTCTCATAGTTCTAGAGTCTGAGAAGTCCGAGATGAAGGCAGCAGCAGATTGTCTGGTGAAGACCCATTGATAGACTTTTCACTGTGTTACCATTGAGCGAAAGGGGTAAGGAGTCTTCTCTCAGGCTTTTTTATAAGGGTTCTAGTCTAATTCATGAGGGCCCCACCCCCATGGCCTAATAACCTCCCAAAGGCCCCACTTCCTAATACCAAAACTTCCAGATCATAGCAGCAACAGATTTAATGCAGAAGAAAATGTAAGAATCCTTCACGATAGAAATTCAAGAGATTTGCAAAAATGTAAAACATTGCCACTAAAAAAGTTTAGGGAATTAGAAAACACAATTACTTTTCATTTAAAAAAAAAATTACACTAACATGTGATATGTTTATTGTTACTTTAAAAAACTAAATAAGGCCCAGTAATCCTAGCACTTCAAGGAGACCAAGGCTGGAGAATCACTTGTGCCCAGGAGCTTGAGACTGGCCTACGCAACATAATGAGACCTTGTATTTAC
The DNA here is from genome assembly GCF_001698545.2 of Rhinopithecus bieti. Classification (NCBI taxonomy): domain Eukaryota; kingdom Metazoa; phylum Chordata; class Mammalia; order Primates; family Cercopithecidae; genus Rhinopithecus; species Rhinopithecus bieti. The sequence continues at coordinate 1,886,414 of NW_016804598.1, forward strand.
AAAAAATAAAAAATATTAATCAGGCGTGGTGTTGCATGCCTGTAGTCCCAGTTATTCATCAAGCTGAGGTGGGAGGACTGCTTGAGCCTGAAAGGTCAAGGCTGTAGTGAGCCATGATCATGCCACTGCACTCCAGCCTGGGCGACACAGCAAGACCCTATCTCAAAAAAATTAAAAACTAAATAGTTTTTTCTCAGTTTTAATTCCTAATATCATAAACACCAATAGATATAACAAACTGAAACAAAAGTTCTTTAGGGTGCCCAATAATTTTTAAGTGTGTAAGGGGATTGTATAACCAAAATATCTGAGAAGCACTAACTTAAAACTAATAAAGGAGAAAGAATTTATTAATAAAAATCCAAGAGGTCATAAATAGTTACATTTTAGCTACAAACAGAAGTATCCAGGCCAGGTGTGGTAGCTTATGCCTATAATCAATCCCAACACTTTGGGAGGCTGAAGTAGACAGATTACTTGAAGCCAGGAGATCGAGACCAGCCTCGCCAACATAGTGAAACCCAACTCTATTAAAATTACAAAAATTAGTCAGGTGTGGTGGCACACATCTGTAGTCCCAGCTACTTGGGTGGCTGAGGCACGATAATCCCTTGAACCCTGAAAGCAGAGGTTGCAGTGAGTCAAGATTGTGCCACTGCACTCCAGCCTGGGTGACAGAGCCAGACACTGTCTCCAAAAAAAAAAAGCTTCCTTCCAAACTACAACTTGGCAAAGAAATACTCCCTGTAGTTAAATATTCTCAGTTTTTATTTCTAACATGGTAAATACCAACAAGTATAGTACACATTAACATAAGCTTATTGGAGTCCTCAATAACTTTTTATAAGGGTACTAATGTTTGAGACCAAAAGTTTTAAGAACTGGTAACTTAAACCATCTCCCCGGTGTTTATTTCCCTTAGGATTCCAACATACTTTCCTAGGCTACTTCTGAAGAGAAACACAAAGCAGGCTACCTAATATTTCCAATAAATGTTTACAACTACTTCATAGGAATACTCAAAAAGATGACTTGTTAATTACTAAAAGTTCAATCTCCAGTTTCAAATTCATTAAGAGCTCACTATATACTAGGCCCTATGCATTCTGGGGAAATTTCTCCTCCTTTCATCCAAGGTAGATAATCAAACAATGTATTTTATATTTCTTCTGTCTCAGAACACTGACACATTTGCTATACATGTAATTTTAATCATATTAAGTTGAACATTCAAGAAAATTCCATCTTGCTTCTAAAGCTCCATTTATTCAACATGTAATACTTTACTGAGTGCCTATTCTGTAGCAGGCACTATCCTAAGTGTTATAATTACATGAGTAAAGAAAATCCTGCTGTCTCATGGTTTACTTTCTAGTGCTGGAAGATAGACAATAACAATAATAAACGTATGTTAGATGGTTATAACAGTTACGGACAAAATAGAACAGGGTAAGGGAGATCAAGAATGGGGAATGAGGAGGTTATCACTGAGAAAGTGACATTTGAGCAAAGAATTGAACATACTGAGAGAACCATGCAGCTATCTAGGGGCACATCTATCCAGACAGAAGGAACAGTTCAGTGCAAAGGCTCAAATAGAACATGACTGAATTAAGGAATTCTGTTATGGCCAAAGGAGAATGAGCAAAGAGACAGCAGGCAAGAGATAAAGGAAAAAAGGGTGCAGCAGTTAGGGGTGGGATGGGGCAGACTGTGTATATAGAATCTTACAGGCCATTTAAGAATTTTGGCTCCTTCAATAGAGAGACATTAAAGGGATTTAACCAAAGGAATGAAACACTCTTACCTCTCTGAAGAGTTCAGAGAAAAATAATAAATGATCTTAGTTTTTTAAAACAATGGACATGTTATACTAATGAAATCAGCTAGATTCAGCAAAGTACTTCTATAATTTATAAGAAACAAGAATAAGAAGCTTAAGTGGATTGCTGGGGATTAGAAATAATATACTTCAATGGGGGCTCGGTGCGGTGGCTCACACCTGTTATCCCAACACTTTGAAAGGCTGAGATGGGTGGATCACTAGGGGTCAGGAGTTCAAAAGACCAGCCTGGCCAACGTGGTGAAACCTCTTCTCTACTAAAAATACAAAAATTAGCCAGGCATGGTGGTGGGCGCCTGTAATCCCAGCTACTCAGGAGACTGAGGCAGGAGAATCGAGAACCCAGGAGGCAGAGGTTGCAGTGAGCCAAGATCACGCTACTGCACTCCAGTCCAGCCTGGGCGACAGAGTGAAACTCCATGTGAAAACACACAAAAAATAAACGGATATCCCTGTTTAGCAGAGAGACATGCAAAATAAATATCTCTAAAATATATTAAAACCCTAATCGCTCTTTCTGAAAGGCTCCTGTTCCTTTTTTTTTTTTTTTTTTTTTTTAGACAGAGTCTCGCTCTATAGCCAGGCTGGAGTGCAGTGGCGCACTGCAAGCTCCGCCTCCCAGGTTCACACCATTCTCCTGCCTCAGCCTCCCAAGTAGCTGGGACTACAGGTGCCCGTCACCACACCCAGCTAATTTTTTTTGCTTTATTTTTAGTGGAGACGGGGTTTCACCGTATTAGCCAGGATGGTCTCGCTCTCCTGACCTCGTAATCCTCCCGCCTCAGCCTCCCAAAGTGCTGGGATTACAGGTGTGAGCCACCGTGCCCAGCCTGTTCCCTGTAACTAGCTGTGTGCTTCATTGCACTTCAGTTTTTCATTTGCTTATCTCTTATTAGGCACTTATGAAATGGCATGCATTTTGATTTACTTTAAATTTCATAGAGGACACATCTATAAACAACTTCAATCTTGAGCCTCTGTCTCAAGCAGTAATAATATCTGTAAAAATAAATTGCCATTAAAATAAATGTAAAAATAGGTAATTTATAAAAAATTTTAATATGAGCATCTTTAATAACAAATAGAATAAAAACTGAACACAGTCTGAAGGTACTACACACTGTGGATATTTTTACTTTCAAGAGAAGAGTTAAATTATTAACATTTTCATAAATAAATGTTAACTAAAAAAACAGCAGGTACCTCTACTCTGATGACATGTAAAGGGTTTTATTTACCTGAAAAGCACTATAATGAAGCAACAGATGCCACCACAAAAGTAATCATGGGTACTTTTTAATCTTTATACATTTTATCAGCCAAAACTAAAATAAAAGGGAAATGTACAGATACCAACTGAAACACATAAAAATCACTAAATCTAGAAGACCACAATGGTAGACATATCTGTTTCTGCTGCCTAATATCCCTACCCCAACATTTTGGTAATCTCCCTATTTTCCTGTGGGAAACTAGCTCCTCCCTCCATCCCACACAGTCCTCAGATACACATAAATCACAATGACCAGTTCTACACTGGCCATGGGAATAGACACGTAACTAAATTTAAGGCAGCCCCTCTCCCCACCACCCCACAGCTATCTGCTCCAGAGCAGAATAACAGACAGACAGAGGCCGTCAGAACTCTCATAGCAACAGCCATATGCTGAAGAGGTTATTCCATGCCTCCGTGTTTCTAAATTTCCCAGAGCTGCCCATGTTCTGATCTTTGCATTTCCATTTGACTGTAGCCTAGAATCCTTCTTACTAATAAATTGCTTTTTCTATACTGTAACTAGAACCTGTTTCTAGGAGCTGCAATTAAAGAATCCTAACAACTGGCCAGGCATGGTGGCTCATGCCTATAATCCCAGCACTTTGGGAGGCCAAGGTGGGCAGATCACCTGAAGTCAGGAGTTCGAGACCAGCCTAGCCAACATGGTGAAATCCCGTCTCTACCAAAAATACAAAAATTAGCCAGGCATGGTGGTGTGGGCCTGTAATCCCAGCTAATCGGGAGGCTGAGGCCAGAGAATCGCTTGAACTCAGGAGGTAGAGGATGCAGTTAGACAAGATCCCACCACTGCACTCCAGCCTGGGTAACAGAACGAAAACTCCATCTCAAAAAAAAAAAAAAAAAAAAAATCCTGACAACCACTAAATCTCCAAGGAATCCTTCTAAAATGACTGTTGGAGCAAAGGGACTGTGTTGGAGCAAAGAAGGATCCTCTACAAAACCAGGCAGATGATCAAAGAGAAGCTATTAGTAATATGTATTTGAAACAATACTTAGCCTTGCTGGTAATTATATAAATAAAAACACTTAATAAATTCACTTGTCTAAATCAGCACTGTCCAAAAGAAATTTCTGCAATGATAGAAATGTTCTATATCTGCACTGTCCAACATGACAGTCACTTGCCACACGTGTGGCTACTGAGCACTTGAAATGCAGGTGGCACAAATATGGAAGGAATTAAAAATTTGTATTTAATTTTAGTTCATTTAAGTTTACATTTAAATACACACAAGTGGCCAGGCACAGTGGCTCACACCTGTAAGCCCAGGAGCTCAAGGCCAGCTTGGGCGACATGCTGAAACCCCACCTCTACAAAACATACAAAAACTAGCTGGGCATGGTAGTGAGCACCTGCGGTCTCAGCTACACAGGAGGCTGAGGCAGGAGGATTGCTTGAGCCCAGGAGGTAGAAGCTATACATGAGCTGTGATTGTGCCACTGCACTCCGGACTGGATGACAGAGCGAGAGACCCTATCATTAAATAATAATAAAAACACAGAAGGAGCTAGTGGCCACCTTATTGGAGAGCAGAGCTCTAAATTAACAAAACTAAAGGCCGGGCACAGTGGTGCACTCCTGTAATCCCAGCACTTTGGAGGCCGAGGCAAACAGATCACTTGAGGCCAGGAGTTTGAGACCAGCCTGGCCAACATGGTGAAACCCTGTCTCTCCTAAAATACAAAAGTTAGCTGGGCATGGTGATGCACGTCCATAGTCCCAGCTACTTGGGAAGCTGAGGCATGAGAATCGCTTGAACCCAGGAGGCAGAGGTTGCAGTGAGCCGAGATTGTGCCAGTACACTCCAGCCTGGGTGACAGAGTGAGACTCTGGTCTCAAAAAATAATAATAAATTAATTAACAAAATGTAAAACACCCATTTAAATCTATTGCTGTAAGGTCCTCAAGAAAATACTGCTAATGACAGTGTAAACTGGGTCACGTCCTTTAAGCAGTCTGGAAATATTTACCAAAAGCCAGAGAAACGTTCACTCTTCAATTCCAGTAAATTTATCCAAATAATTTAGAAGAAGGAAAAAAGGGCCAAACAACAAAGGTGGGTTTTTTTTTAATAGCAGTACAGTACTGACAAGCCAGCTGAAACAACTCAAAATATCAAGAAAAACAAATGAAAGAATATAGTTAAATATCTGAACATACAGATAATATTTTAACATATAATTAAAATACAGTTAAGAGACCATCAAAAAAATAAATTAGAAGGTCATGTAAACACACGTAAAAGCAAAAACAGAATGTTAAATCCAGCAAAAAATAAAATAAACATGTTAACAAAACAGAATGATGATCATGTTTGAAGAAATCATACACAATATAAAGATCCAGAGGCCTATGGAAAAATGTAATAATTGTATTTAGCAGCAGACATTTAAAATTACTTCATAATTTTCCTAAATGGCAATAGATAGCTCTTCCCTTAGGTATTACCAGTTACTTTTAAATGACATTTTGCTTTCTCACTCAAATTATTATTTCCTCTTCTTTTTAACCACTATTCCACTGAACACAAATTAAATAAAAAAAATCTAGTGGACTAAATATATAGCTGTATCCTACTAATTAGAAAAGGTTAGTAAACAATGGAGCTTTACAGAGAACTAGCATAGAATTTAGCAGACCTAAAGATATATGTGGGGAGTATGACAATGTAAACTGGCTCACGCCCTTTAAGTAGTCTGGAAATAGTTATCAAAAGCCATAGAAAGGTTCACTCTTTCTCTTGAGTTCTCTAAAGCTTCCTAAATAGTGTGCCCAATGGTCCCAGCTATGTGCTGGGATAGGGCCTTCAGCCTACCACATTTATCAAATTTACCCAGTATGCCATGTATTTATTATCATTTTATACATGAAAAGAATTAGAAAGCACTATCTTAATGGATCAGAGTTCCATCCTTACAGCCTAGATAAAACTAATTGTAGCCTGGAAGCGGGATATACAAGTCAATTCAGCCACTGTATCCTTCTCTAACAATGCTACTTCCACAGGTTCTGAAATTTTATCCAGCCCAATTAATAAGCTAATACAAAACAAACTTTAAGAATAAATATTTGTAAGAGGTTACGTTTTTGAAAAAAGGTATTAACACTAGTAACTGAAAATTCCTTAGCAAGACTGCATCTTGAAATTTTACTTCTTGCTCTTTTTCACACACAAATGCCAAACTTTCACACAGTTTGTGTTCCTGAGTGCTTGAGTGAGTCTACACTTAGAATGAAATACTCAAAAGCTAAAGTTCATTCAACCGAGCTATTACCTTGTTGATGCCGTAACACTATTTGATTCCAGGATGTTTTCAGTCATCCTTAATTGTACCACCTCTGGCATGTCATTTGATTTTTCTGCACCCTCTTCTGGAAGTTCTTCAATATGTTCCAGCTTCTCATCTTCCTCTTCTTCCTCAGAAAGTTCATTAACCTATATAAATAAAAGGAAATTCAGAATTAAAATGTGATGAAACTGTTAACACATCTAAGACATACTGTTCTATGAAAATTTTAAACACAAACAACTCATTTCCTCATTTCCTAAGATCAATCTCTCTTATGGAGTAACTGTCAACTTTCTCATATCAAAATAAAATTGCAACCAGACAAATGTAACATTTTGAAGCTAGATTAGTGTATCACTAGTTGCAAATTAGTATATCAGTATATACTAATTGTAAAATTAGTATATCTAGGAATATAAGTAAGCCTATAAGGTATAGTTAACATTAAGAAAACTTAATTTTCTAAGTAGGTTTGTAAATGTAACACTTACAACAGACTTTTAATTGATCTGATTTCCACGTGCCTTAAACAAGTCATTTTAATACAGTAAGTGTGAAAAAAGAAGGGCAAAAAAATGTTGCCTTAAGATGTTAGCTACATTTTAGAAAACGTCAGCTAACTTCTAAGTGATTCAGATTGAATTATTCATGAAGAGATGGGATCCTACAACAAGGAAGAACTCATATTTTGACCAGTAAGCACAAGTCAAGGTTATAATTATCTTGCTAGCAGGAGCTCTAAAATGTCCTCCATTATCAAACTGGCTACGTAGGTAATCACTCTAACAAAAAGATACTGAAATATTAGAGAAGGAAAACCAGCAAAATACTTTCAAATGAGTTTTTAAGTTATCCCAAAGAAGAAACTATCTATAGAATGGCTTCATATAAACTAATACTAGTCATTAAAGACTCTGAGCAATAAAAGTATGCTTTTTCTCCATTCTAGAAAAATGCAATAGAAATACCTAGAATGTATGTGTTTACTACTACACGTAACAGTGGTGTTTTTCCTGATGGACAAATACAGTTACTAGAATACTATCAGAAAGTAAAACTACAACCAAAAGAAAGTTAATTACACTGTGATAGTCTATCACACTCCTAATCAACAAGTACAGAGTGCCTATTTTAATGTATAATACAGGCTGGGTACAGTGCCTCACACCTATAATCCCAGCACTTTAGAGAGGCTGAGGGGGTTGGAACACTTGAACCCAGGAGTTCCAGACCAGCCTGGGCAACATGGTGAAACCTTGTCTCTATAAAAAATACAAAAATTAGCCAGGCATGGTGGCATGTGCTTATAGTCCCAGCTACTACTTGGGAGACTGAGGTAGGAGAATCACTTGGGCCCAGGAGGTCGGGACTGAAAAGAGCCATGATTGTGACGCTGCACTCCAACCTGGGTGACAGAGTAATATTCAGTTTCAAAATTGAATAAAGTATAATACAGTAGTTAAAAGCTAGGCCTCAGAGGCAGAAATATCTATATTCACACATCCCTACTTGCCCCTAACTTTCTCTGGCAACTTACTTAACTTGACCAAGTCTTAAGTATAAAATGGAGATGCTATACTAACTACCTCACAGAGCTGGTTGAAAGGATTTAATATACACAACCTCTTCAGCAATGTCTATACATAATAAGCAATAATATCTATCATTATAACTGAAATTGTCATTTCTTTAATAGTATAGATCCTAGTTTCTACATGTAACATCATTTTTTATATCAATGAAGACAGTATCCACCATCCAAACTACCTAAAGCAGGAGGTCTCAACCACAGGTCTATCAAGGTCACTAGTCAGATGGGTCACTAAAAAGTCATTATTAACAATAGTTAGGCCAGGCATGGTGGCCCATGCCTGTAATCCCAGAACTTTGGGAGGCCAAAGGGTGGATGACTTGAGGCCAGAAGATCGAGACTAGCCTGGACAACATGGCGAAATCCAACCTATACTAAACATACAAAAATTAGCCAGATGTGGTGGCATGTGCCTGTAATCCCAGCTACTCGGAAGGCTGAGATAGAACTGCCTGAACCCAGGAGGCAGAGGTTGCAATGAGCCAAGATCGCACACTGCACTCCAGCCTGGGCTGAGCAAGACTTTGTCTCAAAAATAAAAACAAAACAGTTAGTGAACCATTTAGTTCACATGTAAAGTACATGCAGCAGATTCTGTATAATTCGTTGTGTTTATAAATATCTTTCCTAGTCCATCCCACGTCATGTTGATGAAAAGACTGAAAATCATTGGCTTAAGTGATTAACTGAGAGGTAAGATTTCAACACAAAGGTGAAAATCTCAAATGATAGATCAGGTTTTAAAGTAGATCAAATGGGAAATTATCCTCTTTCCCCATCTATGTATTTAATTAACTAGTGAAAGTTGAGAGGATGTACTTAATATCCATCTCATAACCTAAGTAAGGAAATATTGGCCAAAAAAAAAAAATGTTTTCAGAAGTATAAAAGGGGGCCAGGCGCGGTGGCTCATGCTTGTAACCCCAGCACTTTGGGAGGCAGAGGTGGGCGAATCACCTGAGGGCTGGAGTTCAAGGCCTGTCTGGCCAACATGGCAAAAGCCTGTCTCTAGTAAAAATACAAAAATTAGCCAGGCATGGTGGCAAGTGCCTGTCATCCCAGCTACTTGGGAGGCTGGGGCAGGAGAATTGCTTGAATCTGGGAGACGGGGGTTGCAGTAAGCCAAGATCACACCATTGCCACCCAGCCTGGGTGACAGAGCAAGACTGTCGCAAAAAAAAAAAAAAGGTGGGGTGGGGGGCGGGGAGTTATTGTGGTTGATTAATAAAAGCTTGGGCACAACAGCAAAATATAAAAAAAAAAATTTAAGAAGGCTTTTAAAACAATAAAACTTAGACTCAGTTCACACCTTTTTGGTATAGAGATACTATTATTTTAACATATTTTTGTTTGGTTTTGAGACACAGTCTTGCTCTGTCAGTCAGGCTGAAGTGCAGTGGTACGATCTCGGCTCACTGCAACCTCAGCCTCCCAGGTTCAAGCAATTCTCCTGCCTCAGCCTCCTGAGTAGCTGGGATTACAGGCATGCGCCCCTACGCCTGGCTAATTTTTATATTTTCAGTACAGACAGTGTTTCACCATGTTGGCCGGGCTGGTCTCAAACCCCTGACCTCAGGTGATCCACCCACCACAGCTTTCCACAGTGCTGGGATTACAGGTGTGAGCCACCATGCCTGGCCTATTTTAACATGTTACATCACACTTTTTAAAATCATTTTGTGGGGCCAGGTGTGGTGGCTCACACCTATAATACCAACACTTTGGAAGGCCAAGGCAGGAGGATTGCTTGAGGCCAAGAGTTCAAGACCAACCTGGGCAACATAGTGAAACCCTGTCTCCACAGAAAATTTTAAAAATTAGCCAAGCATTGTAGCACATGCCTGTAGTCCCAACTACCCAAGAAGCTGAGGCAGGAGAATCATGAGCCCAAAAGTTCAAGGTTACAGTAAGTTATGACCATGCCACTGCACTCCAGCCTGGGCGACACAGTGAGACCCTCTAAAAAAAATAATAAAATCATTTTGTGTCTAAAGTCAATAGCTCCGAGGAACTATGAAAGTATTATACTTGAATATATCGAATATATTATATTCAATTCAATAAGCTTTATGGAAATTGACACGTCTCTAGTATTTTCACCAATAATCATCAACTAAAACAGGACATGAACAATTAATTACCTGTGGGGTTTTTTTCTCTCCCACTCAAGGCCTCCCAAAGTAACTTCCTGCACTAAGAACTGACTCAATTATTTTGAGCTAAACTAAGCATTAAAGACTTGGATTAAAACGCTCTCTTACCCCACACTAATATTCGAAGTTCTTCTTGATCCTCTCCTTGTCAACCTGACCTTCTGCTTATCAACACTATTTTGTTCAGAAGTTATTTTGAACTTGCTGTATGTATGCAGCAGCCTCAACTCCACTTATGGAAAACCTCATCCATACTTACATGTCTTCTTTCTTTGACTGCTATAATTCCCTTCTCTAGGGCCTCGTGAAATGCCTGCTCTCCAGACTCCAGTTTGTGGAGAATGCTGCTACCTGTCTTCTCAAATGTATAAAGAAACATCATTATCACCTCCATCTTCAAACCATTCTACTGGATTCTCATTCATTTAAGGATCCATACGAAATCCATTTGACTCTGCATCATCCTTCAAGCACTCCCTATTCATCATCTCCAGCCACCTATCTCTCTCATATTATTAATAAAAATATCTACTACCTGGAAAAGATTCTAATAGTCAAATATTTGCATTAATGGGATGAAACTATAAAAGAATTAAGTGCTGGATAAACTTTGCTTCCTTCAAATATTAAAATCAGGAGAAAAATCAAAGCACTGCCAAGACGGGCCAGGTCTACCCACATCTTTAAATATATGGATAAGAAACTGAAAATATTTAAGAACACAATCAAATTGTGCTGAGTTTGAGGATATTTATGTCTGCTTAAATACCTTATCAATTCTGCCTCACAAATCAAACTAAAGTTATCAAATCCACTTACAAAAAAACCTCATAAATCTGTAATTTTGTTATTTGTAAATCACATTCCAGAAACATAATAAAAATTGATAAGAAAATAGATTGAGACGGAATTGACAAAAAAAAAATTGGTAAGAAAATAATTAGCAACATGGGACAAGATAATTAAATCTACAGCATGTCTCGCAGGACCCACCGCACTACTCCCTTTATTAAGCTTAGTTATACTAACATCCTTTTCTCTTTTTTTCTTTTTGTTTTTGGAGACAAGGTCTCACTCTGTCACCAAGGCTGAAGTGCAGTGGCATGATCTCAACTCACTGCAACCTCTGCCTCCTGGGTCCAGGCGATTCCTGGGCCTCAGGGTCCAGAGAAGCTAGGACTACAGGTGTGTGCCACCACAGCCGGATTAATTTTTATATTTTTAGTAGAGATGGGGTTTTGCCCTGTTTACCAGGTTGGTCTGAAATTCCTGGCCTCAAGCGATCTACCCATCTCAGCCTTCCAAAGTGCTGGAACTACAGGTGTGAGCTACGGCACCTGGCCTAATGTCCTTTTTTCTATCCATGGGCAAACACGCAGAATTCAACACTACCTTATGGTACCGCACCATTCTATTTAATGTAAGGCACAATGTATTTTAAGTCAATTTTTCCAGTGCAAAAAAAAATACAAAACTACTGATGCAATATATGTGAGATAGAGACATTTCAGCATACATAAGAAAACCATGGAATAAAAGAAATATTGAATTATAGCAAAATATAAAACATAATCAGGGCATATCCTGCAGACTTTAGAGAAGTCAAGATATAAATATTAAGTTGACATTACCAGTTCTTAGAAGTCAAATCATCTTAAAAATGTAAAAAATAAACGACACAAATATTATGTATATTATTTCATTTTTATCAGCCATTACTTACATTTTTGAAAATCACTGAACTGAAATATAAACAAAATAGGCCAGGTGCAGTGGCTCATGCCTACAATCTCAGCACTCTCGGGGGCCAAGGCAGGCAGATCACCTGATGTCAGGAGTTCAAAATCAGCCTGGCCAAAATGATAAAACCCAGTGTCTATCAAAAATACACGCACATGCACACACATATTAGTTGGGCATGGCAGAGTGACTGTAGTCCCAGCTACTTGGGAGGCGAAGCACAAGAATCGCTTCAACTCAGGAAGTGGAGGCTGCAGTAAGCCAAGATTGTACCACTGCACTCCAGCCTGGGCAACCAGAGCAAGACTCCGTCTCAGGACAGGATGGAAGGACAGAAGGACGGAAGGAAGGAAGGAAATAAAGGTGGCATGCAGAACTCCCCAACAGGTAGATTTCTTCTGAGCATCAAAAGCCATTAAAGGTTTAAGGCATACCTAAGTACTTATCCTCTTCTGGTCATTTTGCTTCAAGCAAGAATAATTTAGAGATCTATCAGTTCCTTAAACCAAGTTTTTAAGTCAAGAACTGTGTATGACAACTGGAACCCCTCAAAAAATATGCCAAGAGTTCCATGCATCACTAATTCAGGCTACAAATTCTACCCCTTAATTTATTACATACACACACAGATACAGGTTTCATCCTCTGTCTACACACTGCAAGCTCTAATCTGGCATCTATTACTGTTCCTTTAAAGTTCCTGATACTTGGATAGGAAGAAAGAGAAATGAGAAAAAAGGGAAGGAGAGAAAGGGAAAGAGGGAAGAAGGGAGAGAGGGAGGGAAAGCCAAAGATAAAAATGCTTACATGGCCAGGCGCAGTGGCTCACGCCTGTAATCCCAGCACTTTGAGAGGCCAAGGTCGGCGGATCACCTGAGATCAGTCAGGAGTTCAAGACCAGCCTGGCGAACATGGTGAAATCCTGTCTCTACTAAAAATACAAAAATTGGCCAGGCATGGCAGCAGGTGCCTGTAATCCCAGCTACTCAGGAGGCTGAGGCAGGAGAATCGCTTGAACCTGGAAGGTGGAAGTTGCAGTGAGCCTAGATCACACCACTGCACTCCAGCCTGGGTGACAGTGAGACTCCGTCTCAAAAAAAAAAAAAAAAAACCTTACATAAAGGAAACATGAATAGCTGAAATATAAATTCCAAATATTAAAAAGTATTAGTCATAAAAGTTCACAAAAGCATAAAAACTCTTTTAAAGTTAGGCTGCCCAGAAAATAAAACTCTGAATCCACGTAATGATATACAAGAACTATCAGGACTAATGAAAATCTGTTATGATCCACGACCTCTCAAAAGATGATGCTTTGTAATCTCACAGCAAATGAAGGGAAGCAACCATGCAAACGTGAATACATCTAAGAGTGACAGGGAAGCTTCTAAATATTACACCAGAAGCAGACAGATACCAAGATTATTCTGAGAAAACCAGAATGTACCACCCCCTTTCTAAGTGGGGACTAATACTATAAATCAAATAATTTTTTTTTTTTTTTGAGACGGAGTCTTGCTCTGTTGCCCAGGCTGGAGTGCAGTGGCCGGATCTCAGCTCACTGCAAGCTCCGCCTCCCGGGGTTTATGCCATTCTCCTGCCTCAGCCTCCCGAGTAGCTGGGACTACAGGCGCCCGCCACCTCGCCTGGCTAGTTTTTTGTATTTTTTAGTAGAGACGGGGTTTCACCATGTTAGCCAGGATGGTCTCGATCTCCTGACCTCGTGATCCGCCCGTCTCGGCCTCCCAAAGTGCTGGGATTACAGGCTTGAGCCACCGCGCCCGGCCAAATCAAATAAATTTTAAGGTTCTACCTACACAATAGGAAACTACACAGGTGTAAAAAAAATAACGTGCTCTCTATATTCTAATAAGATCTTCAAGACACACTGTTAACTGATGAGACAAAACAAGGGGCAGAACAGTGTGGATAGTATCCTACTTTCTTGTAGAAAAAAACTGTGAGAAAATATTTACTTGTATTTGCTTTTAAAAACTGGAAAAACAAAAAACCAAGGGGAGGAAAGAAAGAAGGAAAAGGTGAGTATGGATGACAGCAAGACATTTTACCATATATTCTACCATTTTTAAGAAACAGGTGAATTATTATCCATTAAAAAAAGAAGTATCAGCCCCAACTAACACTCAAAATATAGGTGAATTCATAGGTTTTAACGTTAATAAAAGTTTGATGGCAAACCACTTCACCTAAGTGCTGAAGAAAAATTTCTACACAGACCTAAATCACAAATTTTAAACCTGAGAAGACTGGACTAACATGGCTTTACAATAAAGTGTTAATTATTCAGCTTCAATATTCCCATTTCATAAAGGAGAAAGTTAAGTATGAGCCTTGTATAGTCTCAACCATCAAGACTATAAGTGGCTGGACGTAGTGGCACATGCCTATAATCCCAATGCTTTCAGAGGCCAAGGCAGGAGGCTTGCATGAGGCCAGGAGTTCAAAACCAGCCTGGGCAACATAACAAGACCCTGTCTCTATAAAAAATAAAACAATTTTGTAAAAGATTATAAGGTAACCTCAGAAAGAGATTTTAATATTCTAGAGTCACCAGAATTTAAAAATTACCTGCCACTTAAACTATTAATATCCAGAGGCTTTCCATTAATGATAATTATACTATTGTGTTGATTTGCTATATTACTGAAGAAAACTTCAAATTTTAAAATGTGTACCTAATCTTTCCCTGTACTTTAAATTTCTCACCCCTTGCCTATATTCCTCTATGCTAGCAGTTTCTCTGCAAAAAACCAAAACACAGCATTATCCTTACAAAATAAACAATAGTTAGAAAAAAACAAAAACAAAAAAATCTCTACTGTATACTCTGATTTTAATGCCTTTTCCTTATTAATCGAATTATGGAGGACAGGCTGTTGTTCAGGAAAAAAAAATCATGAATGTGCCACCTACTGATTACATGTAATAACCAAGATAATTACTTCCAAGTCAGTACTTAAATTCCACTCATGTCTGTGGCAAGTCTTTAAGAGCATATTATTCTAAAAAAAAAAAAAGAAATTATCCCTCCAAATAGAATATTCTCACCTGTTCAGTAATTGAACTCAAATCATTAGATGAAAATCTTCCTCTTCATTCTCAAAAAACTCATAGTAGTTTTCCAGAAGTCCAGACATTATCCTGCTCACTATTTCTTGCTCTTTCATATCTTCCACATCTGTGTAAATGCTAAGAATAAAAGTCCAAATTGAGAGTTCTTAAATCAATCACAGGTAAAGGTAGAAGACAACCAATGAGACACTTTATGAACACAAGCAATTTATGTCACCATTCTGTGCTTCCATTCTCCCATCTGTAAAACCTACCTAATTTGTACCCTGTTCACAAAAATGTTGTAAGAATTAATTATATCTACTATAAAAAATAATTGTTCATCAAGCAACCTACAATCCTTGGGAGACAATATAATGATTCCATTTCGTGTATCTAATTTTAAAATTAAACAAAATTTTGAAACAACTTACTGGAAGACATCTGGACCAAAGACAGCAGCCAAAGAATTTGCAGACCAAATTTCTTCATGATGTGATGCTACATTGGCTAAAAATCTACACAGAAACTTTAACAAACTGTAATTAACAGGTGGAAGCTGTTGCAAGAGGAACCTCAACTTTCTTCCAAATTCATCTTCATTATTATAATCTATAAAACAGTAATGATAGGGTTTTTTTAAATAAAGGAAAAAGCAAAGCTCTGATATTTTGCCAGGTTCACATTACTCCACCCACATCACCTTTTTACTACAACAATTCAAAACCTCTTCACTTCCTCTACCGGGGGCAAATGCCTTAGGGCTTTCCATTTCACTTATGAAACAGAGAAGAGGTGGAGAAGGGGAGCTGGAAAAAAGGAACTCAACCCCTTAATTGCTGGAGGATGTTTTCCTCATCTATTACTCATTGGCCTCAATTCTCTACATTTTTTTGTTTTGTTTTTTTTTTAAATTCTCGTCCTACTGTCTCCAGCATGACCATACCTGTGTTTCCACACCAGTGCCAACTATAAAAAGTCAAAATGCACTGGCCATGTCAGACAATACAAACTACTAGTGAGCAAAGCAGAGATGCAATTTGAGGGGTTAATAGTATCAGCGATACCTTTCAGCTTGGAAAGGAAAAACAAGGAAAGAACAAAGTAACAGTGTGATTTTCTTCTCCTGGCTTCCTAAAATAAACAATTAACTTCAGCAATATCAGTAGAACTAAATTAAAAGGTCTCTCATTTCTCGTCTGTTTTTCTCCTCTAAATTTATGCTGGTTTCTGTTTATCAAGTAAACTTTATCACACAAGTTAGGCCTTGTATTTATCGTGTCAATGAGTTTTCACTAGCAGAAACTAGACCTGTATTAATTCCATTGATTAGTGAGGATCCCATTTGGGAGAAAAAAGTGCTCAGAGGTCCTCTCAAAATAAAATGATTTATTGCTTCATGAGTAAAAACCAATTCAATTATGTTTCATTTTGTATTTTTCTGCAGGTTCTTAAAATTATTTTACTGAAAACCTTTTGGTAAAAGGTTACGGTCATGATATCAGCCATCTCTGCAAAATAATACTAGTCTAAAAAGTTTATCAGGAAATAGGACTCCAGTACTATGTTGATTAAAAAAAAATTTTTTTTTGGCCTGGTACGGTGGCTCACACCTGTAATCCCAGCACTTTGCTGAGGCAGGCACATCGCCTGAGCTCAGGAGTTTGAGACCAGCCTGGGCAACATGGCGAAACCCTGTTCTACCAAAAATACAAAAATTAGCCGAGTGTACTGGCATACACATGTGGTCCCAGCTACTCAAGAGGCTGAGGTGAGAGGATGGCTTGAGCCTAGGAGGCACTGGTTGCAGTAAGCTGAGATCGTGCCCCTGCACTTCAGCCTGGGTGACAGAGTGAAACCCTGTCTCAAAAATTAAAAAAAAGAAAAAGAAAAAAGAAAACAAAATTTTAAGTTTATCAGGAAAGGCTACAGTCACACGAATTTTACTTAAAATTTAAAATGCAACCAATAACAACTCTTCTATACTTTGTAATATTACCAGCTGTCCATTCAAAAGTACCAGTACTTCAATTTTAAAATCAGATGGAATAGTCCCTGGATTAATGTTTAAATCACTGTACCTATAACTGATGAGAAATTTTAACAACCTAAGCATTCAACAGAAAAGGATTATTTTAGAAAATCACGTATCAAAAATGCAAGCAGTTAATATTATCAATATAATGAAGACACTAACACTGACAAATTCTACCTAACATTCTCTCCAGCTCTGTGGCACTTAATGTGTAGCATACCTATCCATATGTTTATTTTTATCATCTATTTATCCATTCTCCCTTTATCCCCTATAGCGTTTTAGTTCTGTGAGGGCAGAGATTTTTTTTTCTTTGAGACAGGCTGTCGCTCCAGGGTGGAGTGCGGTGGCATGCTCACGGAGGCTCACCACAGCCTCAACCTCCCAGGCCCAAGCAATCCTCCCACATCTACTTGCTAGGTAGCTAGAACCACAAGCAAATGCCACCACAGCTGGCTATTTATTGAAGTTTTCGTAGCGACAGGGTCTCCCTATGTGTTCCAGACTGGTCTAGAACTCACTCCTAGGCTCAAGTGATCCTCCCACCTCAGCCTCCCAAAGTGCTGGAATTACAGGTGTGAGTCACCACACCCAGCCATGAGGGCAGAGATTTTCATCTAGTTTTTTTCAGTGCTGAATTCTCAGTATCTGGAGCAAGGGTCCCCAGCCGGGGCTGCGGACCAGTCTGTGGCCTGTTAGGAACTGGGCCATACAGCAGGAGGTGAGCAGCAAGTCAGATCAACAGCAGCATTAGGTTCTCATAGGAACAAGAAGGCTACTGTGAACTGTGCATGCAAGGGATCTAGATTGTACATTCTTTATGAGAATCTAATGCCTAATGATCTGAGTTGGAACAGCTTCATCCCAAAACCATTCCTCCTCCCCATCAGTGGAAAACCTGTCTTCCACAAAACTGGTCTCTGGTGTCAAAAAGGTTGAGGACTGCTGGTCTAGAGCAATGCCTAGCATATAGCAGATGTTCAATACACATTAGTTGAATTCACTGAATGAATACACAATAACTGAAAAAAGATGTTGAACATACTACACCATTTGACTTGATGGTGTGGTAAGCTTGTGGGCAATACTGTTTTTATTTGAAATACTATCAACATTATCCAGTTTTGTTGGGTACATTTCTTCTACACATTTACACCTATACTGGCCTGTTTCTGAAGTCTTCAAATAAGGCACAGAAGCACTTCAAAATACATTAAATATATACATAGTTGCTTAAATTTCTTTCCTTTGGAGTCTACTTTCTAGTTAAATCATATCCAGGGAAAACAATGTATGTTATCAGAGAAGTTTCCCCTAACAATTCCTTCAAGTACTGTAATATTTTCTGGAAATGTTCTAACTAATCCACAAAACTGCTAGCTATGTTTTCTACCAAAACACAACGGATAAGCAGTTGAACTAATCATTATGGTCTAAACCAGAAGTTGTCAACATCTGACAAATGAACGGCTGTCATGACTTCGGGGAAGACAGTGCCTATGGTAAAGCTAAACATCCTACAGTACACAACTCCCATCACAAAAAATTATCAAGCCCAAAATCAACAGTACCAAGGCTGTGAAACTCTAGTCTAAATGAAAGGTTTAACCACACCAGTGAATGCACTGTCCTGCTACCACAGAGAAATGAAACCACTTTTTAAAAACAAAAGC
>NW_016804598.1:1905328-1923260 GCF_001698545.2 Rhinopithecus bieti
AGAGTTGAGGCCGGGCGCGGTGGCTCAAGCCTGTAATCCCAGCACTTTGGGAGGCCGAGGCGGGCGGATCACAAGGTCAGGAGGTCGAGACCATCCTGGCTAACACAGTGAAACCCCGTCTCCACTTAAAAAATACAAAAAATTAGCCGGGCGAGATGGCGGCGCCTGTAGTCCCAGCTACTCGGGAGGCTGAGGCAGGAGAATGGCGTGGACCCGGGAGGCAGAGCTTGCAGTGAGCTGAGATCCGGCCACTGCACTCCAGCCTGGGCGACAGAGCGAGACTCTGTCTCAAAAAAAATAAATAAATAAATAAAATAAAACAAAAGCTGAAATGCAACTGCAACAGTGCTTCTTTCATAGTCTTAAAAGCAGTAACTGTCATGTATTTGTGAACATTAAAATAATATCATATTATTTATCTACAACTGGGTGCCACGGCTCATGCCTGTAATTCCAGCACTCTGGGAGGCCAAGGTGGGTGGATCACTTGAGGTCAGGAGTTCAAGATCAGCCTGACCAACATGGTGAAACCCCATCTCTACTAAAAATACAAAAATTAGCTGGGTATGGTAGCACACACCTGTAGTCCCAGCTACTCAGGAGGCTGAAGCACGAGAATCACTTAAACCTGCAGAGGTTGCAGTTAAGCCAAGGTGGTCCCACTGCACTCCAGCCTAGGCGACAGAGCAAGACTCTGTCTCAAAAAATAAAAGAAACAAACAAAATTATCTACAGTAAACGGAGAGGAACCTTTGTTCAGAGATCTAGACATCTTCCCAAAAGAATAACTAAATGAATGAATGAAAAGATGGTATTACAACATAAATGCAAATATCACCTCAAATACTACCACACCTAGCAGAATAGCTATTAAAGAAATGGGTGTATATGTGAGTATATGTGCACACATACATATACATGCCAATGATTATATATGTGTAAGTGGAAAATAGAAGAAAACAGTGAATTTCTTATATTAAACATGAAAGCACTTATGGACCATAAGCATTTTTGCATGTCTTAAATTCCTTCACAAGTGAATGTTAGCATAAGAATAATTAACAAGATGTGTATCGTAATTCCATGAATGTCAACATGGTACATGGTGCTATCATAATTTTAAATGAAAACCAGGCCTTGGCTAAGACTGATACTTTTTCAAATAGGGTAAATGCACGATTTTTGAAAGAAAAGAAGGGGTAGCATTGGTTTACAATTTATGATCAGAAAGTTGAGTCTTTGAAGAGGAACTTAGTTGTCCCAATAGTACATGATGCTGTCATAATTTTAAATGAAAACCAGGCCAGGTACAATGGCTCACTCCTATAATCCCAATGCTTTGGGAAACTGAGACAAGAGGATCACTCGAGCTCAGGAGTTCAAGACCTGCCTGGGCAATATAGCAAGATCTTGTCTCTCCAAAAAAATAAAAAATTTTAAAACATTAGCCAGGAAAGGTGGTGCGCCCCTGTAGTCCCAGCTACTCAGGAGGTTGAGGCAGGAAGATCACTTGAGCCCTGGAGATCAAGGATGTAGTGAGCTAGGATCTCACCACTGCACTCCAGCCTGGCCGACAGAGCAAGAACATTTAAAAAAACAAAACAAAAACAAAACAAAAAACAACAAATAAATGAAAACCAATTGAAATGACTAACCTAGTGAAAAATAAATAGCTTCTGATAGATACTACCAGTGAGTCAATGACTTTGCTTCCATTAAATCTCATTGCAATTATTAATTTATAAATTTTCATTCAGGACTGAAAGATTATCTGACTCTTGCAACTTTAAATACATGTCTGCAATTCAGCTAACAGAGGGAACATGGAAACCTATCACTATAAAGAGAATGGCTCTAGAGTTATTTAAAAAGGCTCATAAAACCTTTATCATAATGGTTTCAGTTCATATTTAATAAATGCAAAATGCTTATTAGGTGTCTCAACATTAACATTTAAAAACATTCCTGTAATAATAAAATGAATTCAAAAATTCAAAACAAAAAACCGTAATTTTGGGGGGAGAAAAATTAAAGTGATGAATTGAAAAAAGGGGAGCCTTACTAATACATTTCGCTTTAAAACCTGTTTTTTGATCCAGATTATAGAGTAAAAGAACAGAACTGAATCAGGTTACCCATTCCTGAATATAGCAAGTTCAAAGTGAGCCTTATGATTTAGCTGTACAGAAAACATGTGTAACAGGGTCACAGAACATCTTTGCATTGACCTTTATACATAAATCAAAGACACCTAACTAACTTAGGCTCACAGTTTAAAATTTAAGAAAAAGACAGATAAACATTTTCAAAAGAAAATACACTTTCTCTGACAACATAATACTTAAGGATATATACACACATATTATAGAATGCCCAGCTGTGATAGAGATAGGCATAAAGGAAGCAGTTATAATTTCTTAGCATAACTGAATTTCTTTAGAAGCCCCGATTCAAAAAATAAATGAACTCCATAATACCAAAAAAGCCTGAAAAGGTATAAAATTCAAGAAATATATAATGTTGTATGCCAACTTTATACATTTTCCTATATAATGAAGCATGTCCCTCCATTACATATATATGATTACCATTTGGCTCTAGGAACAGAAGCATTTCCTCACTTCTTGGTTCTTTGACTTTTCTGCTGCCTCTACCACGATTTTTCCCATTCCTACTCCAGTCTAGCTAAGCACTACTTTTTAGTCACCACCAAAAAAAACCTAACAAAGATAAATCTTTTTTTGTTTCTTTGGCTTAGAGTCTGATGTTCAATTTGATATTCATTTCCTTTAGGTAAGTGTCCAAGAACAAGTTGTAGGTATATTCCAAGCCTAGAATCAAAGTTATCTTCTTGCTTTTGCTAGGAAATTCTATCAAACCAGGGATAAGAAACCCTAATAGTGGTAATATCTCCACTAAGCAACACCTTTGGCTACTATTGGACATTGTGCCACCACACACATTACCTTACATAAATTTCTCTTCTTTTTGATGACCCCTCCTACTCCTCGTTCTTGTCTCCTCCCTTTCCTCTTCTTCACCCTGTATCTTAGGCTAATAAGACCAATAACAAAAAGTAAACAGTACTAGAGGGATCCAGGAAGTTGCCTTTCCTTTGACAAGATCATACATCCCCAAAAAGCAAAAGAGAAAATAACAAATTAATCTCTAAAATACTATACTTACTGCTTACATGTCAAAATTTCTAAAAGGTAAAGACTAGGAAATTAACAACAAATGACTAATTGATATGTATCAAATTATGTTACCTTGAGAAAGCTGCATCAAGTGAATATGTAAACTGCCAGGGATAACAGGTTCAGGAAGTTCTTGAAGAAAAAATCTAAGAAGGCTAATAGCTGAGGGAACATCTGCTTCCTTAACCAAATCCACCTCTTCTCCGCTGTCGTATCTCTGCCGAAGCCACTCCACGGTCTCAGCATTTCCATTGACTTGAAAAAGTCCTTGTTGCTCCAGACCTCCTACATTAGTTCAAGGCAATCATTCAATAAGCTGCAAAGTCAACTGCTTGACCATATATATTCATTCTCCTATTAACTTAAAATACTCATACTTTTGGAAAGCCTTTCTTGGCTCCCATGACTTGACTAAAAACCTTCAAATTATACATCTAGAAACATACTATCTCTGTTCTAAGGGATATTCCATTTTATCCCACCCCTTATATCCATTAAAATATTCCTATCACCCCACTAAAACTTGTTCTAGGCTGGGCAACTGTCATTTCTAAGTATATGAATTTAAGTAAAATCACACTAAAATATTAAAAGAATTTCTAGTTTTCCTGTTTTGGACTTTCCATACAAAAAAAAAAAAATTAAAATCCAAGGTCAAAAAGGGGTAAATTGTGTTTATTAAAACAAAAGCTAGCCCTCAAAGTAAGGAAATGTATACCATGTTCCTCAATATAGTCCACAACGTGGCGGACTATGAATGGAACCTCATTGTCTGGATGTCCTCCCTGCTGCAGCTCATCAAGTGGAATTCCAAATATTTTGTTAGCAAGAACGGAGTTGCAGTTACTCAAGGAAGGGGAGGAGCTCTTCCTCATATCTTTTTTGCAGCCAGAAATCAAAGCTGTCTTTTCTGCCAAATGAAAGACAAAAAAAAAAAAAACGACTATAATGATTAACAGGTGGCAATATGACTAGATACATTAAAGAAAAATGCTTTACACCTGAATGTGTTCTCATCTATTTAAATATGTTCCAGTTAGCAGGCCCATAGTGTGTTCTACAGATGAAGTTCAGTACAATTATCTAAACACATTCCCTATTACGAAGAGTTAGTGCTGAATGCTCCCTTTAGTGCTTGCATACTTATCAAACAATAGCAAAGTTAATCATCAAAGATTTAGCAAGAGGCATTAATGTCCCAAAGACAAATTAAGGATCAAATTTGGCTCCAAGAAAACCTTTACTAAACAAGCTTATTAATGACACAGGTAAATCCAAACCCATTCTGGACTGTGCCATATAAAGCTCATCTAATCCCTCAATTCATAAGTCCAAACAGGAGGGAATCCTTTTTAGAAAGTGATGATCTAATAACCACTTTTTATAAATGATGGGCTAATAAGAACAAGATTAATGAGTTCTTATTTCTACATGATAGAGCAGCTGTAATATACATATATATATTTTTTGAGATGGAGTGGAGTCTCGCTCTATTGCCCAGACTGGAGTGCAGTGGCCTGATCTCGACTCACTGCAAGCTCCACCTCCTGGGTTCATGCCATTCTCCTGCCTCAGCCTCCAGAGTAGCTGGAACTACAAGCGCCTGCCACCACACCTGGCTAATTTTTTTGTATTTGCAGTAGAGACGGGGTTTCACCGTGTTAGCCAGGATGGTCTCCATCTCCCGACCTCGTGATCCGCCCGTCTCAGCCTCCCAAAGTGCTGGGATTACAGGCGTGAGCCACTGCGCCCAGCCTGTAATACATTTTTGTAAAAAAGAAATTTTTCATTTCTCAACATCAACTTTCAATAAGAGATGTCCTCTTATCAACACTGTTATTTCTTTTCATTTTTTGACACGGAGTTTCACTCTTTTTGCCCAGGTTGGAGTGCAACGGTGCAATCTCAGCTCACTGCAATCTCCACCTCCTGGGTTCAGGTGATTCTCCTGCCTCAGCCTCCCATGTAGCTGGGATTACAGGTGCGCGCCACCACGCCCAGCTAATTTTGCATTTTTAGTAGAGATGGGTTTCACCATGTTGGCCGGGCTGGTCTTGAACTCCTGACCTTAGGTGATCTGCCCACCTCGGCCTCCCAAAGCACTGGAATTATAGGCACACATCATCGCGCCTGGCCTTAACAGTGTTATTTCATAATTATCCATAATAAAAAGTTTCAGAACCATCTAGTTCAGAAGAAATAGTTATTTGTCCTAATTTTGTAGGAATTGTGATCAGTAAAGAAGTGGGAGAAAACAATGTCTCAGATGGCCATTTCCAATATCTGACACATAAGAGAACAAGTAATCCCAAGAAAAATTTATTTTCTAAAATAAACACATTACACATTTATTACTTTATGTAGGAAAAGAGTATTTGTAAAGAAAGAAAAACTCAAAGGTTGATAACGAACAACATGACACCAGTTGGTCTTTTTTCCATCACCCCAGAAAAACAATTTCTTTCACACTGCAAGAGAAAGATAGCAAATCACAAAGATAAGTCTACTAAAATTCATAAGTTTACAAAAATAAGGTCCACTGGATCAAGTGTATACCCACTGGATCAAGAATGTCACAACATGACTAGGAAACAATGCAGCCAACTTAAAAGAAAAGAAAAAATTAACTTAAGATAGCAAAATGCCATACATTTACATAGTCTCAGACAAGCAACATCCATTCTTCGACGTATCTGGTGCCAGCTAAGAACTATAAAACCTCAAGTTAAATCAAATAGCAGCCACAGGGGCAAGTTCCAAAACCTCTATGGATTTATAGAGCAGGAGATAGTTACCATTTTGAAAACTTACCTTTCAGGACTTAAATACCTAAGTTTAAAAAATGGCTTCTGCACCAGCTACCCTCACTGAGCAAGCATTCTTTTGTCATTTATGGCTGTTTGAGATTATGGCAGAAGATCAGCCTGTAGTTCCTCATTGAAGAAATGCAGAACTCGATCAGTACTTCAGCAGTTAATCTACAAGATAAAAACAATTACTTCAATTTCCCACAACATCTTTAACTGTCAGAAGAGACTATTAACAGAAGCAGCAGTAAAGTCCTCTTAAGACATTACCTATATTGAAAGTTATTCTTCTGTCTGAAAAATGTATCTGGAACCTAAAGGCAATACCTTGCAAAGGTTTCAGATGATGACGGAAAACTGGAGAAGAATCTTTCTGCTGAAGATAAATAAACAAATTGCAAAGGAGGATATGTGACAGGACACATCTTCAAGGACTACACCATTCAAATAATCCATTTTCCTCAATTATGTGCAGACACCCTACCCCATCCCACTCCTTACTCATTTCCTCACATACTCAGAACTAAACATGGAAGTATTTTCAAAAGATCAAAGAATCAAAGATATGATTTAAGCTTGCTATTATACTTAAGTACTTTCTTCTTTTTTTGTATACAACATAGTGGTTGTCTGAGCTCCCTAATTTAGAGAAGCGATAGCATATGTTCGAAAAGAGCAAAAAGAACAGACCCAGAAAGGTTTAGATTCAAATACTAACTCCATCATTTTGTAGATACATGATGGTGAACAACTTCCATGTCTCTGAGCCTAGGTTTCTTTATATAAAATAAGAAACTACCTGTAAAGGCCAGGTGCATTGGCTCATGGCTATAATCCCAGCACTTTGAAAGGCCAAGGTGGGAGGATCACTTAAGCCCAGGAGTTTGAGACCAGCCTGGGCAATATAGTGAGACCCCATCTCTACAAAAAAAATTTAGATATTAGCCAGGTATAGTAGTGCCTGTAGTCCCAGCTACTTGGAAGGTTGAGGTGGGAGGATCACTTCTGCCAGGAGGTGGAGGCTGCAATGGGCTGTGTTTGCACCACTGCACTCCAGCCTGGGCAACAAAGTGAGACCCTGTCTCAAAAAAAAAAAAGAATAATACCTGTACAGCTGTTAAGTTTAACTGAGATAACAAGAGAACTAGTCTCCTCTCTCTTCTTTGCATAATGCTAAAAGACCAGCAATTAGACTAGGGAGAGAGAGGGGAACTTGTTTGGTAAAGTGTTTAATACTTAATCTCATCATCCTCTGTGAATTCTAATGGTATTATTATCCTCTGTGAATTCTAGTCACTATTAACAAATCTTTTAATAAGCTCAGTAAACTACACTGCAGGACTCTGCCCAAGAAACTTCAGGTAAGCAGAAGAGTAATATCAATCAGTGTGGTTTTCAAAGAAGTGTTATTAGTAACATACACCTCCAGGAGGAACATTAAAAACTGAAGGTAAGGAAAACCACATTCCCACAACAAATCTTTTAGTGGATAATTACTTGCAAAACATCCTGAAATGCCTGCTAAAACATGTAGTTAATCTACCTATCTATCCATCTGAAAATAACTTCAAAGTTAACTTCAGAGATAAGGTATTTAACAGACTTACATTAAAAGTCAAGCTGATACCCTCATGACATAAACGGGGATGAAAACTCACTACAAAAGTCTGTCAGGGAGCAAGTTCTATACATCACTAAAATGGCTACTCAGTGTTTAGAATGCCTCGTTAATGAAACCAAGAACCTATTTTCTTTTTTCTTTTTCTTTTTTTTTTTGGAGACAGAGTCTTACTCTGTCACCCAGGCTGGAGTGCAGTGGTGCAATTATGGCTCACTGCAGCCTCAAACTCCTGGACCCAAGCAATCTCCTGCCTCAATCTCCCAAATTGCTGGGCCTACAGGCACACACCACCACGCCCAGCTGTATTTTTAGTAGAGAGGAAGTCTTCTGTTTCCCAGGCTGGTCTCAAACTCCTGGCCTCAAGGAATCTCTCCCACCTTGCTGGGATTACAGGCATAAGCCACTACTCCCAGTCAGGAGCCTGTTATCTCATCTCATGTCCTCTACTACCCTCAACCTCTAACTGGACAACCTGAAAGCACATTTTCCTAAGGTGAGGCCAGGTAGGAATCTACGAATTCATCAATAAAAATTTACCCTCGACAGTAGGAAAACAATCGAAGGCATCAATCTTTCTGACAACGAGCTTCTCCCTCTCCTGAGGATGATGATGGATATAGCAGCAACAAACATTAAATGAGCAGTTATTATATGCCAGGCAGTTTCACGAACTTTACATGTATTAAGGTATTCTTTAACCCTTAATTAGACGTTGCAGAGGCTCACCAATTTACTCACAGTCCACCCAAATAATAAGGGTCAGAGGCAGAATATGAAACCAGAGAATGTGATTCTCAAAGTTCTTGAGCTCTTAATCCCTATACTATCTTTCCATGTAAATTATCACAACTTATAGTATGATAGAATGTCATAATCTGGTGCTCAAACTGGCCATAGTCTTTTTTCTTTTTTTTGAGATAGGCTGGAGTGCAGTGGCGTGATCACAGCTCACTGCAGCCTCAACCTCCCCGGGCCTACATGATCCTCCTACCTCAGCCTCTTGAGTAGACAGGCATGGGCCACCACACCCAGCTAATTTTATAATTTTGTAAAATGAGGTTTCACCACATTACCCAGGCTGGTCTTGAACTCCTGGGCTCAGGCAATCCACCCACCTCAGCCTCCCAAGGTCCCGGGATTACAGGCATGATCCACCACGCCTGGCCTTATAGTCTTACATACATTTTAGGTCATCACTTATTTCTAGCTTGCGAACAGGTACTTCCAGAGGGCAGGCCTATGGTCTAAGCCCCAGCAGCTAATCTTTCACTTGGGACTTGTATCTAGAGCACACTGCTAAGAACTCTCAGGCCGGGCGCGGTGGCTCAAGCCTGTAATCCCAGCACTTTGGGAGGCCGAGACGGGCGGATCACGAGGTCAGGAGATCGAGACCATCCTGGCCAACACGGTGAAACCCCGTCTCTACTAAATATACAAAAAATTAGCCGGGCGATGTGGCGGGCATCTGTAGTCCCAGCTACTCGGGAGGCTGAGGCAGGAGAATGGCGTAAACCCGCGAGGCGGAGCTTGCAGTGAGCCGAGATCGCGCCACTGCATTCCAGCCTGGGCGACAGAGCAAAGACTCCGTCTCAATAAAAAAAAAAAAAAAAAAAAAAAAAAGGAACTCTCAGACTGGAGAGTGGCCCAAGGTAACATTTCTGCAAACTGCAAAGTAGTTGACATTATTTAGTCCTGTTTCCTACCCCTTTTCAGAGCTTAAATCACGTAAACACTCCCTTCACATCTGTGGTGGGTTGAATAGTGTTCCCCGCAAACCTCATGTCCACCCAGAACCGCATAATGTCACTTTATCTGGAAATAAGGTCTTTGCAGGTATAATTAGTTAAGGATCTCAAGAGGAAATCATCCTAGATTTAGGGCAGGCCCTAAATCCAATGACTCGTGTCCTTATAAGAAGAGGACAAGATACACAGAGACACACAGAGAGAAAGAAGAGCATGTGAAGACAGGGAGAAACTGGAGTTATACTGCCAGAAGTCAAGAAATGCCAGGAATCACCAGAAGCTGGAAGAGGCAAAGAAAGATTCTCCCCTAGAATCTGCCCTGTGGACACTTCGTTTTGGGCTTCTACCCTCCTAACTGTGAGAGAAAACTTCCTATTATTTTAGAGCCACCTAGTTTGTAGTAATTTGTCATGAAAGTCCTAGAAAATGAATGCAACACCTGAACTACAATATTACATTCTAAAAAAGAAAAAGGAAAACAGCAGCAGGCACCATATAAAAATATCCCAAAGAGCTCTAATAAAATGTCCTAGCAGACAGAATCAATAAAATGCAAAGAAAGCAGCAGTTCAATAAAAGGACTGACACAAGAGAATACAATGTGTGGACTTTAAAAATAACCAAGTATTTCCAAAAGCATACTGTTATAAATCCAAACAACAAAATTATACACACACACACACACAGACATATATATGTGTGTGTGTGTGTGTGTGTGTGTGTGTATATACGCACAGAGAGAGAGAGAGAAAGGAGAGAGAGAAGGTTTTTTGGGTTTTTTTGTTTGTTTGGTTTTTTTTTTTTTGAGACAGAGTCTTACTCTGTCACCCAGGATGGAGTACAGCGACATGATCTCAGCTCACTGCAATCTTTGTCTCCTGGGCTCAAGCAATTCTCATGCCTCAGCCTCCTGAGTAGCAGAGATTATAGGCACGTGACACCATGCACAGCTAATTTTTTTGTATTTTTTGGTAGAGATGGGGTTTCGCCATGTTGGCCAGGCTGATATCAAATTCCTGACCTCAGGTGATCTGCACACCTCGGCATTACAGGCATGAGCCACCACTCCCAGCCCCAAACAGCAAAATTATTTTAAATACAAGTGACAGTTGCCTAGCATGGTGTTGCTGACAAGGAATAGGAAATGATGTTGAATTTTACATCATATACCTCACCATGAGATAATGGTGATTACAAAGCTCTATATATATACACATATATATACATATATATTTTCTTTGAGTCGAGGTCACACCCTGTTGCCCAGGCTGGAGTACAGTGGCCCAATCATGGCTCACTGCAGCCTCAAACTCCTGGGCTCAAGCAAACCTCCCATCTCAGCCTCCTAAATCACTGGGATTATAGGCATGAGTCACTACTCCTGGCCCAAAAACCATGCAATTAAACACCAATTATCAACAAAGTTGGGTAACATTCAAGAAAGCATACCTTCATACACCAGCTATCAACCTAAGTTCTACAGGGACTCAAGGTACTTTTGCATTCCATTCAATTTCATTCACATATGCAAATATACACATACATAATAGCAGCAAACATACCCCCTTTTCACCCCATGGGCTGAAAAATTTAATACTGTTGAAATATCCATACAAACCAAAGTGGTCTACAGATTCAATGCACTCCCCATCAAAATTCCAACAACATTCTTCAAAGAAACAGAAAAAACAACCCTAAATTTTGTATAAAAACATAAAAACCCTGATTAACACAAACAATCCTGAAGAAAATAACAGAGCTGGAGGCATCACACTAGCCAACTTCCAAATATACTGCAGAGCTATATTAACCAAAACAGCATCTACTATCAACTGATTTTTGACAAATGAAACATACCTTTCTTAATAGCACAGAACCTTTACACTTTATCTACTAAAATCAGTAGTGGGGGCCTTTAAAAAGGGGTAGAGCACCAATATCAATACTATAGATAATAACAGCAGACAGCATTTGCCTGTTTCCCCTTCCACTATGATTATAAGTTTCCTGGGGCCTACCCAAACATGCAGAACTGTGAAGCAATTAAACCTCTTTTCTTTATTCTGACAGTTCTTTATAGCAGTGGGAGAATGGACTAACACAATCAGGAAAATACCAAATCACTTAAATCTGTTATTAAGTTCATAGTCACTTTGCCATTAAGTAATTTATCAGATACAAAGTATAACTAACACAGAATTCAGGACTAGAAAGTTTTTAAATTAAAGAGGGCTCTATTGCTCAAAAGGGTGGGAATTTCACTGCCTTAAAAAATAAAACCAAAAAAAAAGAGTATAAGCTATTTCTTGCAACAATGTGGGAAATATTAATATACCTATTCCTAAGAATCTGTTCATCTACGTGCACTTTAACATATTACTTGAAGGAACAATCCTCCATGGTGATTCCACAAAACTACAATGAAAATGGAATCAAGCATATTTTGTAGGACTACAGTTGTCAAATTGTGGTACTAGACATAGCACATATATTTCACAGGTTACAATCACTATACGTAACACATTTCACCCATAGATGGCTCATTATTCCTCTCTTATTCAAAGTATTCAGATAAAAAGTGGTTACTCCTGGAGATAATCTATTGGTAAACAGCTTGGCTAATTTTGAGAAACTCTCAAAAGGGTTTCATGGACACAGTCAATTATAACCTCCAATCATGATGTCAAGCTATTCAAATCAGAACAAAAGTAACAAAGTCACATAAACGGATAAAAATCACTTGTGACTAAATCCTCTCATCTATCTTTCTAACTGATCTCCTTATTCTAAAATCTAATCAACATTCCCCTGCACAAATAAATCATCTACACTAGAGTTTTTTAGAAAGGGTCCATCATTGTGCTGATCCTTGAGAAAGAGCTAATTTAGTAGATATTCACTTTGACTTAATAGAAAATCATGCAGATTAGTGGGCCAGTGACTTTGGAGTGCATTTGGGAAAGGGAACCTGTTGGCAGCCATCTTGCTCTAGCTCATTACAAGCTTCTTTTTCTTGGGGGGGAGGCGGGGACAGAGTCTCACTCTGTCACCAGGCTGAAGTGGAGTGCAGTGGTGCAATCTCGGCTCACTGCAACCTCAGCCTCCCGGGTTCAAGTGATTCTCCTGCCTCAGCCTCCAGAGTAGCTGGGACTACAGGTGCCCGCCACCCACGCCCGGCTCATTTCTGTAATTTTAGTAGAGACAGGGTTTCACTATGTTGGCCAGGATGGTCTCCATCTTTTGACCTCGTGATCCAGCCGCCTCGGCCTCCCAAAGTGCTGGGATTACAGGCAAGAGCCACTGCACCCGGCCCACAAGCTAACTCTTTACTCAGGAGACAAGCATTTAAAGTGTCACCTTTCCTCATACCTTCCTAAGTAGGATTAAACATTCCTCTACCACTCCTCTGTTTTTTAAATGCTGATGTGTGAACCATATACAACTCTAGAACTGACTACTGGCAGCTATTTCAAGAGGTCATCCTTGGGGAAGTTTCTTCAACTGTCTAAACACAGATACCTCATAGTCTCCCTGGCACTCCAAAGTCACTAGTCCACTAATTTGCATGATTTTCTATTAAGTCAAAGTGACTATTCGCTAAATTAGCGCCTCCCCAAAGTATCAGCACAATGATGGACCCTTTCTAAAAAACACTATAACTTAGATGATATAAAACATCTAAAAAAGGTCCGGCGCAGTGGCTCACACCTGTAACCTCAGCACTTTGGGAGGCCGAGGCAGGTTGATCATTTGAGGTCAGAAGTTCAAGACCAGCCTGGTGAAACCCGTCTCTACTAAAAATACAAAAAAATTAACCAGGTGTGGTGGTACACACCTGTAGTCCCAGCTACTCAGGAGGCTGAGGGAAGAGAATCCCTTGAATCCAGGAGGTGGAGGCTTCAGTGAGCCGAGATTGCACCACTGCATTCCAGGCTGGGTGACAGAGCAAGACTCCATCTCAAATAAATAACATATCTGAAAAAGCATGTATGTGTATTAGATAATGCATGTTCTAGTCAGTTGTGTGTGCATATAATCTCAATTTTGACAAATACTGATTCTTCAAGACTCCTCCACTCTAGTAACCTTTCACCTTTTCTCCACTGAAAACATACACAGGCAAGGCCTACCAGACTGATAGGAGTAAGACGACTAGCTTATCATTTTTCATAGCTCGTTAATGCAAAACTACAATACACTTCATTTTTTCAGGTAAGGGGTATTATGAGCAATTCTACAACTTGGTCTAGCCAAATAGGTCTCCTGAGAGTAAAACATTTTTTTTTTGCACAGACTTGTATAAAAACTGGAAAAAAAAATAATAAGGGAAGCTGGTACATGAACAAAAAAGCAGTGGTTAAACTTTGTTTCTGTATCTTCCCCACTAGATTGTGAACTTTGACCATAAAATATGCAAAAAACAGCCAAGTGTTATGGCTCACACCTGTAATCCCAACACTTTGGGAGGCTGAGGTGGGCAGATCGCCAAGGTCAGGAGTTCAAGACCAGCCTGGCCAACATGGTGAAACTCCATTTCTACTAAAAATACAAAATTAGGCTGGGCGCAGTGGCTTACGCCTATAATCCCAGCACTTTGAGAGGCCAATGTAGGCGGATCACCTGAGGTCAGGAATTCGAGATCGGCCTGGTCAACATGGTAAAACCCCATCTTTACAAAAAATACAAAAATTAGCCAGGCATGGGCCGGGTGCGGAGGCTCACACCTGTAATCCCAGCACTTTGGGAGGCCGAGGCATAAAATACTTGCAATATTTCCTTCT
The DNA here is from genome assembly GCF_001698545.2 of Rhinopithecus bieti. Lineage (NCBI taxonomy): Eukaryota > Metazoa > Chordata > Mammalia > Primates > Cercopithecidae > Rhinopithecus > Rhinopithecus bieti. Next base: position 1,919,480 of record NW_016804598.1, read on the forward strand.
CTAGTAGAAATCTAGTAAATGTCATTATCTTGTCAGTGTACCACATTTTCCTCAACCTAGGTCTTTTATACTTGCTAGTTCACTGACCTGAAACACTCTCCCAAGCTTCCTCCTTCCCATAATCAGCTCAAGTCCCATCCCTGGAGAGGCTTTCTTCAACACACTCAATTTAATGGCCTCATCTATTAATTCCTCTAGGCTGTAGCATTCCTTGGCTCCAAAATATTCATCACAAGTTTTTTGTTTTGTTTGTTGAGACAGGGTCTCACTCTGTCCCCCAGGCTGGAATGTAATGGCACGATCATAGCTCACTGCAGCCTCAAACTCCTGGGCTCAAGCAATCCTCCTGCCTCAGGCCCCTGAGTAGCTGGGACTACAGGAGCATGCCACCATGCCTGGCCTTTTTTTTTTTTTTTTTGTAAAGAGAGAGTGTCCCTATGTTGCCCAGGCTGGCCTCAAACTCCTAAGCTCAAGTGATCCTCCACCCTTGGCCTCCCAAAGTGCTGGGATTATAGGTGTGAGCCACTGTGAGCCTTGCCTACCGCAAGTTTTATTACATATTCATTTTGTGTTTGTTTAATGGCTGTTTCTACCAACAGAGTATAAGCTCACTACAAGTCCACCAGTGGGCTTTTTTTAAAAAATAGGTTTATTAATGTATAATTTACACACTAAAATTCACCAGATTCGAGTGTTCAATGACTTTTACTAAATTTACTGTTATGCAACCATTAGCCACATGACTACTTGGGTTTTGCTCCTCAATGTATTTCTGGCACTTAGGAGCTAAATAAATATCTGATTAGTAATCTGATAATAAGTTATTCTCTTTGTTTGTTGTTGTTTTTTTCTGGCAGGATCTCACTCCATCGCCCAGGCAGGAGTGCAGTGGCATAATCTCGGCTTCGCCACAGCCCCGGCTTCACCACAACCTTGATTTCTCAGGGTCAAGATCCTCCCACCTCAGCCTCCCAAGTAGCTGGGACTACAAGCGTGCACCACCATGCCGGGCTAATTTTTGTGTTTTTTATAGAGACAGAGTTTCACCATGTGGCCCAGGCTGGTCTGCAACTCAGTCTTGAACTTAAGCGATCCACCTGCATCAGTCTCCCTAAGTGTTGGGATTACAGGTGTGAGCCACCGTGCCCAGCTGACAATTCTTGTAAATTCAATACTAGTATCTATTTAGTGTAATGTGTGAAATGAGTTGGTACATTAAAATAGCCTTTATTAGGCCAGGCACGGTGGCTCACGCCTGTAATCCCAGCACTTCGGAAGGCTGAGGCGGGCAGATCACAAGGTCAAGAGATCAAGACCATCCTGGCTAACACGGTGAAACCCATCTCTACTAAAAATACAAAAAATTAGCCAGGCGTAGTGGTGGTGGGCACCTGTAGTCCCAGCTACTGGGGAGGCTGAGGCAGGAGAATGGCGTGAACCCAGGAGGCAGAGCTTGCAGTGAGCCAAGATCGCACCACTGCACTCCAGCCTGGGCAACAGAGCGAGACTCCATCCCACAAAACAAAGAAAACAAGCAAACAGACAAACAAACAAAAAAAGCCTTTATTACATCCCATTCCAAATATCCTTTATTATTTCCATTTTGAATCAAAGTTGGCTACTCACATATTAACCTACTGCCTCTCTTATAGAAACCCCTAACCTTTCTACGGCTTGGCGAACACCGACTGTGGTCAGGTTCATATACACAAACCATACTTCCCTTTTCTTAATCAAGTAAGCCCCTCCTCCACTCCTAGCCATGTTACAAAACACTTTATTAACAAAGGAAAGTTCTTTCATAAGAATATATTCATTAGCCTCCTATGGTGGCTCATGTCTGTAATCCCAACACCTTGAGAGGCTAAAGTAGGAGGATCATTTAAGCCCGGGAGACTCCATCTCTATTTAAAACAAAACAAAACAAAAAAACCAGGTACAGTGGCTCATGCCTGTAATCCCAGCATTTTGAGAAGCTGAGGTGGGAGGATCATCTGAGGTCAGGGGTTCAAAACCAACCTGGCCAACATGGCGAAACCCTGTCTCTACTAAAAATACAAAAATCATCTAGGCGTGACGATGGGTGCCAGTAATCCCAGCTACTCGGGAGGCTGAGGCAGGAGAATCGCTTGAACTCAGGAGGCGGAGGTTGCAGTGAGCCAAGATCACATGCCATTTGCATTCCAGCTTGAGCGACAGAGCGAGACTCTGTCTCAAAAAAAAAAAAAAGGAATGAATTCATTGATGAAAATATAGTCTTCACTTAATGCATGCACCTTCGTAACACTGATGTGATGGAAATAAGTTCTTGGTACAATATATTTCTAGTCAAGACCTAAATATAGATCTATTAACACTAAGTAACTGAAAACGATTTTCAGATATAAAAGCAGCCTCTTCACTGTGTCAAATTTAGTTTAGCCTAAAGCTGCTTCCTTACCTATTTTAAATTCGGCCCAAAGGTTTCTCATACCTAGTAAACTGTAACCTAACTGGATGTGTAAAGAGACTGTAACCTACTCTTACACCAATCACAGAGTTTTAGTCAAAGGTGGGCAACTGTCAAATCATGTTCAGATAAGGCAAATGCTGAGCTGTAACCAATCCGGTTTGTTTCTGTACCTCACTTCTATTTTCTGTATGTCACTCTCCTTTTTCTGTTCATAATTATTATCCAACCACATGGCAAACCTGAAGTCCCTCTGAACATATTCTAGGTTGAGAAGGGTGCCCAATTTGTGTATCATTCTTTGCTCAATTAAACTCTGTTAAATTTAAGAAGGTTTTTTACATTTTTTTCTTTCTTTTAGAGACAAGGTCTTACTATATCGCCCAGGCTAGCCTCAAAACTCCTGGGTTCATCCTCTCACCTTGGCCTCTCAAGTACAAGGGTCTACAGTTGTGCACCACCACACCTGGTCAGGTAAATTTTTCTTTTAACAACTGGATGGATAACCTGTAAAACAGAAATGTTCTACTTCTATTAAAAAATCGAGTATTCATTTTCAGAAATGCTAGGTCTTTTAACTCATTTAGAAAATAAATTCAAGCCGGGCGCGGTGGCTCAAGCCTGTAATCCCAGCACTTTGGGAGGCCGAGGCGGGCGGATCACGAGGTCAGGAGATCGAGACCATCCTGGCTAACACGGTGAAACCCCGTCTCTACTAAAAATACAAAAAACTAGCCGGGCGCGGTGGCGGGCGCCTGTAGTCCCAGCTACTCGGAGGCTGAGGTGGGAGAATGGCGGGAACCCGGGAGGCGGAGCTTGCAGTGAGCCGAGATCGCGCCACTGCACTCCAGCCTGGGCGACAGAGCGAGACTCCGTCTCAAAAAAAAAAAAAAAAAAAAAAAAAAAAAAATTCAAAAACAACAGCTACACCTACAACCACAAAAAAACCCAATTCAAAAATGGGCAATGGGTCTGAATAGACATTTCTCTAAAGAAGATAAACAAAAGGTCAATAAGCAGAAGTCTGTCACCAGCCTTCAGAAAAATGCAAATCAAAAACACAATAAAATCCAAAAAGGTTATTGTCAAACAAACCAACCAGCAAACAATAACAACTGTTGGCAAGGATGTGGAGAAAATGGAACCCTTGTGCACTGCTAGTGGTAACATAAAATGGTACAGGTGCTGTAGAATAAGGCAGTTCCTCAAAAAATTGAATGTACCCGGCGCGGTGGCTCACGCCTGTAATCCCAGCACTTTGGGAGGCTGAGGTGGGCGGATCACCTGAGTTCGAGACCAGCCTGACCAATATGGAGAAACCCCGTATCTACT
>NW_016804598.1:1925465-1939725 GCF_001698545.2 Rhinopithecus bieti
CGAGGGTCCCCACCCCACAGCGTCCCGGGCCGCGGCCCTGGGTCCTGCAGGCTTGAGGACCGCGGTTCGTCTCCCACCATTTGGGCTCCTGAGTTAGGGTGCGAGCAGCCAGGCGCGGGCCCGGGGCGGGTTGTGGGATCCTCGGTTTGGGAGATTGGGAAGCAGAGAGGACACTGGGGAGAGGAAGTAGGAAAGATAAAAGGAAAATCCGGAACACAGAGATCGCTTCTGGTTTCTGCAGAGGAAGCCATGCCCCTCCCTGCAGGCGGCCAGAAAAACCCAGGGCGCCCATATCCAGGTGAGGAGCACAGAGACCTGAACCAAAAACCGCAGGGGGAGGCCTAAGCGGTGACTCCCGTTCCCATTCCCAGAGATGTGAGTTAGGTCCGGTACCACGGGGCTGCACCTGCGTCCTGCCTGCCCCCACCCTACCCCTTCACCTAAGGACCTGACCTAGACTCCAGAAAGAACTGTAAGGCTTCGGTACCTTGACAGTCTGGGACTGTGGAAGTCGACAGGCTGCGGGCTCACAGGGAGCTTCGTATACTAAAATCAGCCAGCTCCGGAGGCAGAGCTGAAAGGAGGCAGAAAGAATGAGCTCTCTGAACTTGAGTTGGTACTTACTTGCATAGCTACCCAGACCAACCCTACAACTCCCTTGAGCTCACAAAGGTATGAATATTCAGACAATCTCTTCTTTGCTATGTCTATTAAGGGCTTTGAGATCTTCCATTTGGCCTCCTTGACGGCCGGTAGATCAACACCTGCACAAAAAATAGCAGCCACCACAATTCAGTTGTCCCTTACCTGCCTGAGCTGGAAGTCAGTAACCTGGAAAATGTAAAACAAGAACCCTCATAGAACTTGGGACAAGATTTGAAAAAAATAAAGTCATCCTATGAAATGATATGTAAATGGGCTACAGAGGCCAGAGTGTCTCCCACATTTCATCAGAGAGACTAACCCATCTGTAACCTAAGTGTCACATACCCAGTTGATGCTGTCATAACCGAAGGGTGGGGTCCATAAAGAGTCTAAAACCAGAAGAATCTGAATAAGAATGTTCTATGAGGCTCCCAGGAACTCTGTCCAGGAATGAGGCAACTGATTCTAATGACCAGAACCAACACTTACTCTCACGGCAGTTAAATCTGAATTCAGATTCACTCACTCATTCAACAGATACTTAGTGAATGCTTACTATGTTCTAGTCTCTTAAGATACATCAGTAAATCCCTGCCTTCGTGGAGTTTATATCCTAGTAAACCTAAATTCTGGATCTCCTTTGAGAGCATACAAAGGCCCATACTCTGATTCCAAACTCAGCCAGTAGCCTTTCCATCGTTCTGGGAGTCTCTCGAATAAATCTACATACCCAGTAAGAAGCGATTGTCCAAGGCATATGACTATGACTAGTTATACTAGCTATACAGTTTTTGTCAATAAATTCATATCATGGTTTACAAATCGGACACTGTTCACTGGGTTGAATTGTTTTATCCAAATTAATTTCTCGGAGCCTGATTAAACTTGAGTGAAGTGAAACAAAAGTTTCCAAATCTGCCAAACAGGATCAACAGAGCCTGATTTCAGAGCAGCCCAGTGAAGGTGCAGCCTGTGCAGTTAGCCTTGTATCTCTCTTTAAATATCTTAAATGAAAGCTTTACCTGTGATTCCATGCTTGGAGAAGAGGAGCAATATGATTGCTTCAAAAGCTTTATCGTAAGTGAATAAAAGTTTTGAGAGTAAATCCAAAGAGAGTTAAAAACTTCCTCAGCTGCCCCACATATGCAACACAGGCTCTTGTTGACATAACTGACTGTAATAAATACTTTGCTCTGAGTATGAAACCTAAGATGTAAGCTCCCAGAGGGAAGGATTCCCTTGCCTTTTTGTGTGTATGTGTGTGTGAGACAAGGTCTCGCTCTGTCACTCAGGCTGGGGTGCAGTGTCTGGGTTATGGCTCAATGCAGCCTCAACTTCCTGACCTCCAGCAGCATTCCTACCCTAGTCTCCTGAGTAGCTGGGACTACAGGGACATGCCACCATGCCCAGCTAATTTTTTTTTATTTTTTTAGAGATGGGTTTCCCGATGTTGCCCAGGACTGTCTTGAACTCCTGGCCTCAAGTGGTCCTCCCACCTCAGCCTCTCAAAGTGCTGTGATTACAGGCATGAGCCACCGTGCCCGGCATCCCTTACATTTTTATACCGTACCCACAAAGTATGGGATCTCAAAAAACAGATGAATTGATCAGTGACCATTTTCCCCATCAAGAACTCCAGAACATATCCTTGGAAGATATATTCTCTAGATCCCACTTGATAATATTAAAACAGTATGTTCAACATAGGGAGCACATGGGCTATAATTCAAAACAAACTTTTATTTTGTGTCTTTTGCCATGCCTTTCAATTTGTGCAGTGGGAGTAGATCTGTCATGTACCTAATTGAAAACTCAGGCAGGTTCCATGAGTTTTTAGGGGTTCTGTGGTCTCCTTAGGAATAGAGTCCTATTGTCATTGAGTCACGAAGAGTGAAACGTTTTCCTCTTTTTCAGCTGGGAACAGTTGTCTCGTTGCTTGCCCCAAAGAGGGGACCATAGTCATCTTTAACCTGCCTGGTCTTTCTCCTCCCAGCTTAACTAACCATAACCAAATCTGGGGAATGCAGGGAGAAAAAGGAGCAGGAAAGTTGTTAACTTTGTATGATGGTTTGACATTCCCTGGAAAAGGTAGATGCTTAAAGCTGACTTTTTTTTCATGGATACCTCAGAGGCCACCACCATCCCCTTCTCTGATGGTTTCTCCCCATAATTCTATTGGTCTAAGTATAAAGCTATTTTGGTAGTTCTTTACTTCTTTCCACACACCTCCAACTACTTGTCTGTTGAAACCTGGGCATCTCTGTAAAGGCCCTGTCAGATAGGACCTGAGATGACTCTCACACTCCTCCATTTGCAAGCGACCCTTTATTGTGGGACAAGGTTGTGCACTCCGTACCCTAGGGGGTGCCGTTCACATCATCCTCACTGTAGTTTTGTATGTTATTTATTTTGATGTTTTTCCAGCAGGTGGCAGTAAAGTATTTTGTCCAAACTAAATTACAACGACTACTTCCCTATAGATGGAAGCAAAGCATCTGGACAAAGGAGAGCTATTTTCTCATAGTGCTGCTGTGTTAGCCTAGTGGCAGCTCTGTATGGTTCACACCTGGTCCACAGGAAGCTCTCACGCACCTCTTGCCCGAACAAACTTGAGAGTACAGGCTAATCCCAGTGCATATTCAACATTCCTCCACTCTGCTGCCAAAACAGCCACCAGCCTATGGGAGTCAGACACAGGCCCACAGTGCCCCTCGGACTGCAAGAGGCACAGATCAAGTGCTCTGAGCAGTTCCATTGAAGGCCCACTGCCTCAACTTGAGGTAAAAGGTAGGCAGGCACCTGTGGTAAGAATCACAGCTCACCAGCAACAGTCTCCAAAGACATTGTCCTCAATAATTCTGATTTGGCCATTTATAACTAAATAACTGTGAGTATTTAATCTACCTGCTTTGTCTAAATCCTCTGAAATTTCTAGAGAGGGTCTATCTCAGAACACTTTAGTTTTTTGGTGGGTGGGGGGAAGAAGATGGTTTCTTTTGTAATATCTTGTTGCTTCAGTTAAAACAGTGGTTCTCAACTGTGACAATTTTGGGGGACCACGTGTGCAGACATTTTTGGGTTTTTTTAAACATTTTTTTTTCCTTCTGAATTCAGGATCTGTTGAATGCAAACATTTTTGATTGTCACCACTGGAGACAATCAGCTATTGGCTGGTGGGTGAAGGTCAAGGATGCTGGTAAACATCCTTTATGGCACAGGACAGCCCCTACAGCAAAGAACAGCAATTCTGTTTGTTACAGAGACGAGAGAATACCTCACTAAAAGAATACTTCAAAATTACATCACTTTTTCTTTTTTCCTACAAATTCTTCACCTGTAGATGGAAACGTCACATTTCAATATATCAATAGAGTCAAAAATAGCATTTGCAATAGCTATTTGGCCAGGATGAGAAGTGACTGGTAGACTAAGCTTTTGTGTTTCTAAGACTCCCTCTGGAGATGAGGCTATGCCAGGAAAATTACCACTTAAGATAAGATTGTTATTTATTTGCAAGATGACTTTCAAGCCTAGAAAACAAGCATTCTATCTAGCTCATCTGAACAGGGGCATTATGCCTCTCTGAAGTAAGGTCATGAGTCACATCACTGTAGAAGGAATGTATCTTTGCTACAACCTGGACTGCATTCTAGATGCCAGGAAGGACCTCAGCATAGCTGCCTCCCCAAGGTCACCAGTGTCACTGGAATGAGACTTGAAGTCGGGAAGTAGCTCTCTGTCTCTGCAGTTACTTTACAGATGGCTAATAATGCCCTCATTATTCACAGAGAATGTAAATAGCTTCTTCCCTCCTTTACATGAGTTTCACTGAATTCAGCTCTTCCAGATGTAGCAGGATGTTGAGCCCATCCCTTGCACCATCAGTAAGGAAACTTTTAATCAGGTGTCCTCCTTACCCTTACTGAACTCCTTGAGCAAGGCTGTTTGAGTACTAGGATAAGGATTAACTTGTGTTCAGTCAAGACTGGCTTGTCTTTCTTAATACAATGTTAATAAGAAACTGGACCCACCCTAGCCAGAAAAGCCAAAAAGATATATTCTGTCCCCACCAATTCTATCATTTAAAAGTAAAATAGATACAACAAACATTCCAAGCTCCAGTTCTAGCCCTGTTATTAGCCTTGTGACTCTAGTCAAGTTACTTAACTTAGTTGTACCTTAGAGTCCCCATCAGTCAAATAGGGAAACTAAGACTTAAATAAATTGGTATGCATAAAAGTGCTTTATTAGCCATATACTATAATTTTTTCAGTTCCCGCTCCTATACTGCATTCAGAGGCCTCGAGAACAATCTGAAAATGTCTTGCTTTCATATCTGGATTTTTATTGCTAGGAATGAGGCCCCGTGTGAAAACCTTTCTTAACGGAAGTTGCCAAATCTTTGTCTATTTGTAAATGAAAACCAAGAACCACTAAGAATTCCCCCAAACTCTCGGTGCTGGTTTTAAGATCTTCTGAGCCTTGTAAGTTACAGTAAATACAAGCACACCTCTTCCCCAATTAGAAGCATATTTACACTGCCCATTTGTAGAACAAGACATGACTATAAATACAGATAGGAAGCCATCATTTCATGAAGTCTTGTGTGTAGGGAAAAACAAGTGCAAATGGAGATGAGATTGTGACTACTCTTGATCCTCACAGAGCAGTAAAATGCAATCAAATTCAGTCAAATTCAGCTAATTAATTTCCTCCTTCTTGAGGTAGTCTCCTCTACTGAGAATTAAGGAAGGACTAAAAACACATCAAATTTAAATCCTCTGATAAAAGAGAAGCAACTCACCATTAGAGAGATGTATTGCTGGCTCTTCCAAGAAATGGAGTGGAAATCTTTCTGTGCCACTTTGCCCAGGACCATTGTGCCAGTGTGCAAGAATGTGTGTTTTCATAAACAGAAAATATCACTAGCTGCAAAGAGAAGAAACTGTTCCAGAGTGTACAAATGCCACGCCAACCTCCAAAATAATGGCAAATACTGTTCTGATCTTAGTAACCCAGAATAACCTTTGTGCCACTTACTTATTCAACACATACTTCTTGGGCAGCTATTATGGGTCAGGCATTGTGCTAGGGGACATGATCACGATCTCTGCCCTGGAAAAGCTTCATCTTATGTATCTCTGGAATAAAATCTTTTGGTGGAATAGAACCAAAGTTAACATAATGTGGATTTCAGCTTCTATATTCACTCATATAGCCACTGGTGCCAGTCACATCCAGTTTGGAGAGCTGGAACAATTGACAGTAAGTCTCATCTTTGCCAAGTCCACATATTTGGCCTGATAACTTAGAATTCAGTGTATGACAATAATGTAAGCCAATACTATAATCAGCTATAAGACTAATTTGTTTTGGCTTCTTTATTAAATTCCTATAATCAGCTAAATATTTTTTCCACAGTCAGAACTTTTATTGTTAAAAATAAATGCATAACAAAGAATAAATATCCCTTTCTCTTCTTCCCTCTGCCTGTGTCCATATAGGGGAAAGAAAAAAGTGCTCAGAGATTCAGTGAGATTATGACCTTCACAAAATCATGAACTTTCTGCTGCCTTTTTAACCAGAAATCTAGGCAGGAGGGTCTCACCATTTTGTATACCCTCCCTGTTCCTTAGAGGCTCTAGGCTTTTGAGCCTTCCTATCATTTGACCAGCTAGGTTGCTTCTCAACACCTCTTTTTCCCCCTTTGAGTCAGGGTCTTGCTTTGTCTCCCAGGTTGGGGTCCAGTGGCCCAATTATAGCTCAATATCCCAGGTTCAAGCAATCCTCCCACCTCAGCCTCCCAAGTAGCTGGGACTACAAGCTATAGTATATATATTTTGTAGAGACGTATTATCACTACGTTGCCCAGGCTGGTCTCTTAACTCCTGGGCTCAAGAGATCCTCCCACCTTGGCCTCCCAAAGTGCTGGGATTATAGGCGTGAGCCACCATGCCTAGCCTTCAGGCACCTTTCATTCAGACCACATTTTCTGTGGCAAACTGACAACGCCAATGTTTGCAGATTGCGGTCTAACTACAGCTGTATGTTTTGCCAAATATTTACACCTAACTGCTCTTTTCCACTAAAGTAGATAACAATTTACAGAAGCATTTAATGTTTTCTGAATCCCCAAGTTCATCAGCAGAGAAGCTCCAAAACATGAAGGTGTACATTCCTATTTTAGGCCTTCATAGAAAGAAACCAACCTGGCTGGGTGTGGTGGTTCAAGCCTGTAATCCCAGCACTTTGGGAGGCCGAGGCAGGTGGATCACGAGGTCAGGAGTTCAAGACCGGCCTGACCAACATGGTGAAACCCCATCTCTACTAAAAATACAAAGTTAGCCAGGCGTGGTGGCACATGACTGTAATCCCAGCTACTGGGGAGGCTGAGGCAGGAGAATCGTTTGAACCCAGGAGACAGAGGTTGCAGTGAGCCGAGATTGCACCACTGCACTCCAGCCTAGTGACAGAGCGAGACTCCGTCTAAAAAAAAAAAAGGCTGGGCGCGGTGGCTCACACCTGTAATCCCAGCACTTTGGGAACTTTGGGAGGTTGAGGCAGGAGGATCACAAGGTCTGGAGTTCCAGACCAGCCTGGCCAATATGGTGAAACCCTGTCTCTACTAAAAATACAAATAAAAAATCAGCCGGGCATGGTGGTGCATGCCTGTAATCCCAGCTACTCAGGAGGCTGAGGCAGAAGAATTGCTTGAATCTGGGAGGCAGAGGTTGCGGTGAACCAAGATCGCGCCACAGCACTCCAGCCTAGGCGACAGCGGGAGACTCCATCTCAAAAAAAAAAAAAAAAAAAAGGGAGATAATAGAATGGAGGGAAGACAATATTCAAAGAATAGTGGCTGAACATTTTCCAGAATTGAAGGTAAATATCCTAAATTCTAGAAGACTAAAACTTGCCATGCTGGAAAGTATAAAATGCACACATAGTTAAAGTTTAGTACCCAGAGAGAAAGGGGATCTTAAAATTAGGCAACAAGAAAAGACATTAGGCCAGGTACAGTGGCTCACGCCTGTAATCCCAGCACTCTGGGAGGCCAAGGTGAGCGGATTGCCTGAGGTCAAGAGTTCAAGACCAGCCTGGCCAACATGACAAAACCCTGCCTCTACTAAAAATACAAAAATTAGCCAGATGTGGTGGCACACGCCTGTAATCCCAGCTACTCAAAAGGCTAAGGCAGGAGAATCGCTTGAACCTGGGAGGCAGAGGTTGCAGTGAGCTGAGATTGCACCACTGCACTCCAGCCTGGGTGACAGAGCAAGACTCCATCTCAAAAAAAAAAAAAAAGAAAAGAAAAGACACTAATCTTCGAAGGAAAGATAATTTGGCTGACAACAGACCTTTCAATAGTAACAACAGAAACCAAATGATACTGCAGTGTATCTTCAAAACGTTAAGAGAAAATTACCATCTTCCAGAAGGAAGATTCAAAATGCGAGAAGTAGTGGTGAACAAAGAAAATCGTTTGCATGTTTGCTATAAATCTAAACACTATCCAAAATAATGGCAACAATGTCTAAATTCTACTATTGTTCAATAATTTTACATGTGCTATTGTGAGAGGGTAAATGAAAGTATTAGAAGGCTTTGTATTGTTTAAGAGTAGGCTAAATAAGTTTATAATTTGTTGAGTTAAATATACATGTTAAAATGTCTACATAATCACTATAAGAAATTAAACAGTATATATAACTTCCAGTTTATTAGGGGATAAAATAAAATGGGAAGATCTTAATTTTAAAATGGATAAAAAATTTTAAAGGAGGACAAATAGTAAAACATTAGATAGCAGAAATAAGTTCAAATATGAGTAATTACAATCAGTGTAAATATATTAATTCCTAATTAAAAGTAAAAGAGCTGGGCATGTGGTTCACACCCATAATCCCAGCACTTTGGGAGGCCAAGGCAGGAGAATTGCTTAAGCCCAAGAGTTTGAAACCAGCCTGGGCAACATAGCAAGACCCCATCTCTTAAAAAAAAAATTTTTGGTCGGGGGTGGCACTGAGACGGGAGAATCACTTGAGCCTGGGAATTCAAGCCTGCAGTAAGCACCACTGCACTCCAGCCTGGGCAGCAGAGCAAGACCCTGTCTCAAAAAAAAAAAAAATAGCCAGGGACAGTGCTTTGTACCTGTAATCCCAGCTAGTCAGGAGGCTGAGGCAGGAGGATCATTTGAGCCCGGAAGTTTCAAGGTTACGGTGAGCTATGCTCGCACCACTGCACTCCAGCCTGCGCAACAGGAGAAGACCCTGAAGTTCATAGCTGCATTTTTTATATTGGCCAAAAAAAATGGAAACTGAAGCTCAGGTAGTTATCAATGATAGAATGATGAATGATTAATACAGTATGGTATCTTCATACCATGTAAACAATGAAAATGAACAAACTACAGCTGCAAACAATACGATGAATCACAAAAATAAATGAAAGAAGCCAGACACAAACACATATTGTATGAATCCATTAAAAACAGTTCAAAAGCAGGGAAAACTAAACTATCATTTTAGAAGTCAGAATTGTGTTTAAGGAGGGAAGTCTTTTTGAGGAAGGAAGAAATCAGTAATAAGGAAGGGTCATGAGAAGATATTCCATTTCTTAACCTAGGGGGAAGTTGCATGGATATGTTCACCCAGGGACAATTCAGTGAGCTGTACTCATGATCTGTATACTTCTCCATATATATTTTGTATTTCAAAAGTTTAAAATAAAACTAGCTCCTTAAGTTTTTAAGTTTTTTCTTTAATTGAAATTAAATATAACAGTGTTTCCCCAAAAAAGCAAAACTAAATCATCGTGTTTAGGGATACAAATTAGGGGAAACACTTAAAAAAAAAAAAAAAAAAAAAGCCAGGAAGTGACTAACATAGACATCATGATGCTGGTTCTGGTTCTTTTGGGAACGAGGGGCAAGAGTGCCTGGAGACACAAAAATGAGAATGCTCTTATTCTTGATATGAGCGGTGGTGGTTACATGGGTGTTTGCTTTGTATTAAATTGACCAGGGGCCAGGCGCAGTGGCTCACACCTGTAATTCCAGCACTTTGGGCTGAGGAGGGTGAACCACCTGAAGCCAGGAGTTGGAGACCAGTCTGGCTAACATGGTGAAAGCCTGTCTCTACTAAAAATACAAAAAGTAGCCAGGCGTGATGGCGCAGGCCTGTAGTCCCAGCTACTTGGGAGGCTGAGGCAGGAGAATCACTCGAACCCGGGAAGTGGAGGTTACAGTGAGCTGAGATTGTGCCACTTCATCCCAGCCTGAGCAACAGGGCCAGACTCTGTCTCAAAAAAAAAAAAAAAAAGAACAACAGCAATAAAAGAAATTGACCAGGCCAGCAAGAATCACTTGAGGCCAGGAATTGGAGACCAGCCTGGGCACCATAGTGAGACCCCATCTCTATAAAAATTAAAATTAAAAATTAGCCAGGCATGGTAACACACCTATAGTCCCAGCTACTCAGGAGGCCGAGGTAGGAGGATTGCTTGAGGCCAGGAGGTCAAAGCTGCAGTGATCCATGATTGTGCCACTGCACTCCACCCTGGGTGACACAGAGAGACCCTGTCTCAAAAATAATAATAAATAAGAATAAATTATTGACCTGTGTTTACCTTGTTAGGGCATTATTCTTTTTTCTTTGAGACTGAGTCTTGCTCTGTCGCCAGGCTGAAGTGCAGTGGCACAATCTCGGCTCACTGCAACCTCCACCTCCCGGGTTAAAGCGATTCTCCTGCCTCAGCCTCCCAAGTAGCTGGGATTACAGGCATGCGCCACCACATCTGGCTAATTTTTTATATTTTAGTAGAGACAGGGTTTTACCATGTTGGTTAGGCTGGTCTCGAACTCCTGACCTCATGATCCGCCCGCCTTGGCCTCCCAAAGTGCTGGAATTACAGGCATCAGCCACCGCGCCCAGCCTCTTTTTTTCTTTTCTTTTCTTTTTTTTTTTTTTTTTTTTTTTTTAAAAAAAAAGGGGTTTTTTTTTTTTCCCCCGGGTGGTCTCAAACTCCTGGGCTCAAGCAATCTTTTTGCCTCACCTTCCCAAAGTGTTGGGATCACAGGTGTGAGCCACCATACCCAGCCGGGATATTTTGTATATGAATATTGCACAATAAAAAGGGGGTATTTTGGTATTTTTATTAGAGAAAGTATCTCACTCCATCTCCCAGGCTGGAGTACAGTGGCCCCATTATAGCTCATTGTAGCCCAGAACTCCTGGGCTCAAGTGATCCTCCCACCTCAACCTCCTGTGTAGCTGGAACTATAGGCACATGCTGTCACGCCCAGCTTTTTTTTTTTTTTTTTTTTTTTTTTGGGTAGAGACAAGGTCTTGCTGTGTTGCCCAGGCTGGTCTTGAACTCCTGGCCTCAACAGATCCTCCAACCTCAGCCTCCCAAAGTGCTAGGATTACAAGCATGAGCCACTGCACCAGCCTAAAAAAGATATTTTAAAGCAAGCTTTTAAAAAAAGATAATAGGCCGGGCGCTGTGGCTCACACCTGTATTCCCAGCACTTTGGGAGGCCAAGGTGGGCAGATCATCTGAGGTCAAGAGTTCGAGACCAGACCAACCAATGTGGTGAAACCCTGCCTCTACTAAAAATACAAAAATTAGCCAGGCATGGTGGCACACGCCTGTAATCCCAGCTCTTCAGGAGGCTGAGGCAGGAGAATCACTTGAACCCAGGGGGCGAAGGTTGCAGTGACCTGAGATCGCACCATTGCACTCTAGCCTGGGCGACAAAGCAAGACTCTGTCTCAAAAAAAAAAAAAAAAAACATAAGACAATGTCTTCATGATTCTTAAATAAAACACAACCTTTCCATGGTAAAGTAAGGATTGATAAATTCAGCTATTTTACATTTGACACTATTAAAAAAGTGAAAATTCAAGCCAAAAGACTGGAAAAGTTAGCTACAAAACATTCAACCCCAAAAAGGACTACTATCCACATGATATAAAGAACTTCTGGAAATAAATTTTAATTTTTTTTTTTTTTTTTTTTTTTTTTTGAGACGGAGTCCCTTCGCTCATGTTGCCCGGCTGGAGTGCATTGGTCCGATCTTCAGCTCACTGCAAGCTCCGCCTCCCGGGTTTACCCGCCATTCGTCCTGCCTCAGCCTCCGAGTAGCTGGACTACAGGCGCCCGCCGCACGTCGCCGGCTAGTTTTTTTTCTGTTATTTTTTAGTAGAGACGGGGTCTTCACAGTTGTTAGCCAGGATTGGTCTCGATCTCCTGACCTCGTGATCCGGCCATCTTCGGCCTCCCAAAGTGCTCGGGATTTACTAGGCTTGAGCCCCGCGCCGGGCCAAAAAAATACACTTTTTTATGGGGGTTGCACATAAAAGGAAATCCAAATGCCCAACACATGTATGAAAAATACTCAACCACATTAGTAATCAGGGAAACGCATACTAAAAAATACAACTTTATATCCACCATAATAAACTCACCAGCATGGCCAAAATTAGTAAGTCTGATAGCATCAAGTGATGCGGAACAACAGAATCTTTTTCACTGCTAGTAGCGTGTAAATTCTAAAATTGAAAACATAACTCTAGAACTAAACAATTCCACTCCTGAGTATATATTCTGGAGATCTGTGTGCACAAAGGTAGCAGAATATAGGTAGAAAAATGTTCACATCTGCATTAATTCTAGTAGTCCAAAAATGGAAACAAAACACTCCAGCCACAGAAGGAAAGACCATACAAGGAAATATATATAACAATAAAAAAAGAATGAGACCAGGCATGGTGGCTCATGCCTGTAATCGTAACCCTTTGGGAGGCTGAGGCGGGCAGATCACTTGAGCTCAGGAGTTTGAGATGAGCCTGGGTAACATGGCAAAACCCTATCTCTACAAAAAATACAAAAATTAGCCAAGTGCAGTGGCACACACCTGTAATCACAGCTCCTCAGGAGGCTGAGGTGGGAGGATGGTTTGAGCCGGAGGCTGCAGTAAGCCAAGACCCTATCATTGCACTTCAGCCTGGGCAACAGAGCCAGACCCCATCTCAAAAAGAAAAAAAAGAATGAATAAACTTAGACCTACAGGTAACTGCATGGTTGAATCATAGCAATAAAGAAGGTAAATAAAATACAAAAGAAACCTACAGGATGGCTCTTTTAATAAAGTTCAAAATCAGACAAAACTAGTCAGAGGTACATACACAGGTGGTAAAATTACAAAGTGGCCAGGTATGGTGGCTCACACCTGTAATCCCAACAATTTGGGAGGCTGAGGCGGGTGGATCACCTGAGGTCAGGAGTTCGAGACCAGCCTGACTAACATGGTGAAACCCCATTTCTACTACAAATACAAAAAATTAGCTGGGCATAGTGGCAGGTGCTTGTAATCCCAGCTACTCAGGAGGCTGAGGCAGGAGAATCGCTTGAACCCAGGGGGCAGAGGTTGCAGTGAGCCAAGATGACGCCACTGCACTCCAACTTGAGCAACAAGAGTGAAACTCCATCTCAAAAAAAATTACAAAGACTACGATATGGTTTGGCTGTGTCCCCACCCAAATCTCATCTTGAATTCTCACATATTGTGGGAGGGATGCAGTGAGAAGTAATTGAATCATGGGGGCAGGTCTTTTCCATGCTGTTCTCGTGATAGTGAATAAGTCTCATAAGATCTGGTGGCTTTATAAGGCGGAGTTTCCCTGCACAAGCTCTCTCTTTGCCTGCTGCCATCCACGTAAGATGTGACTTGCTCCTCCTTCCTTCAACCATGATTGTGATGCCTCCCCAGCCATGTGGAACTGTAAGTCCAATAAACCTGTTTCTTTTGTAAATTGCCCAGTCTCGGGTATGTCTTTATCAGCAGCATGAAAATGTACTAACACAGACTAGTAACTGCCAAGCAACTGATTACTGTAAAAGTCAGGATGGTGGTTTATCTCTAAGAAGAGAAAGGCGGTATGTGACAGACAAGAGCCACAAGGCGAGCTTTAAGGAAGGGGCATTGTCTATTTTCTCTTTCCCTAATTGGGTGGTGGCTACACAGATGTTTCCTTTAGAATTTTTCTTTTTGTGCATTTCTGTTTTCTGCCTTTCTTGTATGTGTTTTCATTTTGGAATTGTGAAAGTTGGAAACAACAGGGAATGTAAGTGGTAGTCTCTGAATGGCCTTAGTTTGCTCCTGAAACTCAATTTGGAGCTACTGATAAATGCTGAGTTAATGTCCAGAAAATATATTTAATTCAGTAGTTTAATACTATTATGAGGCCGGGCGCGGTGGCTCAAGCCTGTAATCCCAGCACTTTGGGAGGCCGAGATGGGTGGATCACGAGGTCAGGAGATCGAGACCATCCTGGCTAACACGGTGAAACCCCGTCTCTACTAAAAAAAATACAAAAAACTAGCCAGGCAAGGTGGCAGGCGCCTGTAGTCCCAGCCACTCGGAAGGCTGAGGCAGGAGAATGGTGTAAACCCGGGAGGCAGAGCTTGCAGTGAGCTGAGGTCTGGCCACTGCACTCCAGCCTGGGCGACAGAGCGAGACTCCGTCTCCAAAAAAAAAAAAAATACTATTATGAGACATTATTACTATATCAGAATAAGGGTATTTCTTCTTTTCTTTTCTTTTTTTTTTTTT
>NW_016804598.1:1940515-1942586 GCF_001698545.2 Rhinopithecus bieti
GACATCTCCATAAACCTTTTAGCAGTATTGCTCCAGCAAGTCCCACCTTATTCCTAAAGGCGGTTTCTCCTCACTCAGTAAACAAGGCACACAATGGGTATTACCCGGAGATGTTCCATTGCCCAGGGAGGGGCAGGAGACAAATGTTTTTCTCTTTCTTGAGATTTAAGAGAATGGTGATGACTTTTAACCACAAGCAGCCTTTAGGCACTTGTTTAACAAAGCACATTCTGCACAGCCCAAAATCCTTTTAACCTTAAATCACCTTCGCACATGTCTCTTGCAAGGACAAAGTTGAAGGTAAGGTCACAGATTAACAGCATCTCAAATACAGAACTAAATGGAGTCTTTTATGTCTACTTCCTTCTATATAGACATGGTAACAAGCTGATCTCTCGTTCTTTTCCCCACATATATATATATTAGTAGGGCGTGGTGGCACACACCTGTAGTCGCAGCTACTTGGGAGGCTGAGGCAGGAGAATTGCTTGAGCCCAGGAGGCAGAGGTTGCAGTGAGCCAAGATCGTGCCACTGCACTCCAGCCTGGTGACAGAGCAAGACTCCGTCTCAAAAACAAACAAACAAAAAATGTCCACATTTTATTCCCTAGAACCTGTGAATATGTTAAGGCACATAACAAATGGGAATAAAGGTTATAGGTAGAATTAAAGTTGCTCAACTGACCCAGAGATGGGGAAATTATCCCGGATTATCTGGGTAGGCCCAGTGTAATCACACAGGCCTTTATAAATGGAAGAGGAAGGCAGAAGACACTGGAGTGATGGATATGAGAATAACTCAATTTGCCATTGCTGGCTTTGAAAATGAATGGAGGCCATGAACCAGGGAATGTGGACTACCTCTAGAAGCTAGGAAAGGCAAGCAAACAGACTCTTTCCTATAGACCCCTAGATATTCCTCTAAGGGCCTGATTTTAGCCCAGTGAGACCCATGTCAGACTTCTGACCTACAGAACTATAAGATAATACATTTGTATTATATTTTAAAATTTTAAATAACCTTTTATTTTAGAATAACTTTACGTTTACAGAAAAGTTGCAAAATTTAGTTCAGAGAGTTCCAAGCTTCCCCTAATGCTGGTACCTAATGCCTTAGAAAGAAAGGAAGGAAGGAAGGAAGGAAGGAAGGAAGGAAGGAAGGAAGGAAGGAAGGAAGGAAGGAAGGAATCCAAAAAAAAAACAAAAAACAGAACTCTAGAGCAGCTTTAGGTTTACAGCAAAATGAAGCAGAAAGTACGATTTCCCATATACCCACTGCCCCCCACATACAAATTTGTGTGTTTGAGCCACTAAGTTTGTGGTAATTTGTTATAGCAATTAAAAAAAAAAAAAAAAAAAAAAACGCTAATACAACACCAAATGGCACTTTGGAGTAGAGGGAAAGAGAGGTAGATAATTTCCACATGCATATAGACATGGTAAAACACTAAAGAAAAATAATAATCCAAAATTCAATATAATTGTTACTTACAGTGGAGGGTACAGAAGTTATAGGTGTGAGCCTGCACCCCTAGAACACAGTACACTCGCCAAAAGAGGCCTCTATGTGAACTAGAAAAAACAATTGTTTTCTGAGCAGAGAATTAGAAAAACGACATATCCACTGGGTAGGAACCAGCCCATGGACCCTCAGCCTAGCAGCAGATGGTGTCTTTGTACCCAAGGAAGAAGCTCCATTCTTTAGGAGGCAAATCCCTCTCCCCTTGGCACGTCGTCTTTGTGCGGTGGCCAAATTGTACCAGCATGTTGGCTGACCCCCTAGGACCTTCAGAGCTTTTGTAATATTCTAGTTCTCAAGCCAAGTAGAAGGTATATGGGATTTGTTTTCATAATTATTTTCAAATTGTATGTATGTATTACATGCTCTCTCTCATATATTCATAATATTTTAAAAAGTATTTAGCAATGTGATGAAATATGGTATCATTGTACCCCATACAGACCTTTGCCACTACCTCAATGCCCATCTCCTTCTGACTACAACATAAAAATCAGATAATTCTGAAGGATATTAGAGTGATACATTTCTTTTTTTTTTTTTTTTTTTTTT
>NW_016804598.1:1943326-1958445 GCF_001698545.2 Rhinopithecus bieti
AACCGCGCCCGGCTATTTTTTTTTTTTTTTAAGCAGAGTCACTCTTTCACTCAGGCTGGACTGCAGTGGTGAGATCTTGGCTCACTGCAATCTCCGCCTCCCAGGTTCAAGTGATTCTCATGCCTCAGCCACCCGACTAGCTGGAATTATAGGCATGTGCCACCATGCCCGACTAATTTTTGTATTTTTAGTAGAGACAGTATTTCACCATGTTGGCCAGGCTGGTCTCGAACTCCTAGCCTTAAGTGATCTGCTCACCTCGGCGTCCCAAAGTGCTGGGATTACAGGCGCGAGCCACTGTGTCCGGCTTCAGAGTGATACATTTCTTGTTTTGTTTTTGTTTTTGTTTTTTCCTTGAGACGGAGTTTTGCACTCTTATTGCCCAGGCTGGAGTGCAGTGGTGCAATCTCAGCTCACTACAATCTCCGCCTCCCGGGTTCAAGCGATTCTCCTGCCTCAGCCTCCCGAGTAGCTGGGATTACAGGCATGGGCCACTATGCCCAGCTAATTTTGTATTTTTAGTAGAGACAGGGTTTCACCATGTTGGTCAGGCTGGTCTTGAACTCCTGACCTCAGATAATCCACCCACCTCTGCCTCCCAAAGTGCTGGGATGACAGGCGTGAGCCACCATGCCCGGGCTAGAGTGATACATTTCTTAACTCCATGAAATCTCTTTTCATCTGGAGTAAGTTACCCAGGAAAACAGGACTTTCCATCTGTCAGCCTCCATTCCTATCTTCAATAAGAAGTTTTGTCTGTTTTCTCACTTAGATATTGTCCACAGTGCTGAGAGCTAAATGTGCAAACTACAAAAACTTCGTGGGCACTTATAACCCGAGACAGCTTCCTAAAACCTAAAGAAAAATTTCATTATTAGGGATCCAGAATATCTAATAAAATCTGACATGCTGGGCCAGGCACAGTGGCTCATGTCTATAATCTCAGCACTTTGGGAGGCTGAGGTGGAAGGATTGCCTGAGGCTAGGCGTTCAAGACCAACCTGGGCAACAAAGTGAGCCCTTTTCTCTACAAAAATAAAATAAAATAAATTTAAACATTAGCCTGGTGTGGTGGTATGTGCCCACAGTCCCAGCTTCTGGGAGGCTTAGGTGAGGGGATCACTTGAGTCCACCATGAGTTCAAGGCTACAGTAAGCTCTGATCACTCAACTGTACTCCAGCCTGGGTGACAGAGTGGAGACCCTGCCTCAAAACAAATAAAAACAGGGCCAGGCACATGGCTCATGCCTGTAATCCCAGCACTTTGAGAGGTCAAGGTGGACAGATCATCTGAGGTCGGGAGTTCAAGACCAGCCTGACCAACATGGAGAAACCTCGTCTCTACAAAAAACACAAAATTAGCCGGGCGTGGTGGCGCATCCCTATAATCCCAGCTACTCAGGAGGCTGAGGCAAAAGAATCGCTTGAACCCGGGAGGCGGAGGTTGTAGTGAGCTGAGATTGGGCCACTGCACTCCAGCTTAGGCAACAAGAGCGAAACTCTGTGTCAAAAAAACAAACAAATAAACAAAAAATCTGACATGTCAACTGAAAGGAAGCAAAGAGGCAGAAAGAACTTGGAAGGTTCTATGCCAGCCCCACCATCTTGGACCTGGACATACTGCAACTCAGAGACTGCCTTGCCTCTTCCAAAGAAGCCCAAGACCTTTCTTTTTTAAAAATAGAGGACCTTGGATAGGACAAGACTACAGAAACACCTGTTAACCTCTCCCATACTGTCTACTGTCTTCAGAAGGGGTCACTTGGGTTTATTGGTCCAAAAATCCAAGCCTCAAACCATGAAGTGGAAGTTTTGCTTCTTAAATATAAGCTCTTCCCACCCTTCCAGATCCAAGAACTGTCTCTACCCAACCATGATGTTGAGTCTAGACAAGTACTTACAGAGGACCTTACAGATAGTCTAAATTCACATCTTCACCCTTTTGTTAAATTGTTTTTACAAATACAAAAATAATACATATTTGTTCCTGATTTTGGCACCAAAATTATAATACATAGTCATTAGGAAAATTCAAAGATTTAGAAGAATAAAGAAAAGCATATGTAGCATATTAATGGGGGGATAAAAGAATGAAAAGCAAAACTCTCACTTCACCCTAATCTTACTCTACTTCCCCCAAAAGTAAACCTTGTGACATATATCCTCTCAGACCTCTTTTCATACATTTATAAAATGTACACCCACAATTATCTTTTCCTTAACATAAATAGGATCATAGTATAATACTCTAATATGCTTTTTACACATATTATTCTTTAGAAATATATCCATATTAGTAAATTTGTTCATAGTTTTCACTATGAAAAACAGTACTACAATGTGTTTGTATACTCATGTATATTTGTGTAGAACAGATTCCTGGAAACAAAATTGTTGAATTAAAGAATAACACAGTTAAAATTTAATATATTTTACCAAACCTACCTCCAAAGAGGCTTCATAAAATATATAAGAATGACTATTTGCTTAAACTTTCACCAAAATGGACTTTATGTATATTTTAGCCAGTCTAATGAGCAAAAACAATGGCACACATTATTGAACTTGCATTTCTCTAATTACAAGTGCAGTTGAGTGTTATGCTTCCTGGCCAGTTGTATTACTTAGTTAGTGAATTCTCTGTCTATTTCCATTGCCTATTTTTCTGATTGCAACGTCTTCATTTTCATCAAAAAGTAGCAACTATGTATTGAGCACCTGACTGTGCTGGTCCCTATACGATGTATTTTTAAATAAATTATTTCTTAAACCATTTTGCAAATGAGAAATGTGAGAACCATATAGAGAGGAAATTCAAATCCTGGTCTATTTTACTCTAAAACCTGCACATTCCCCACTATATCACTATACCAAAAAGCTTCACTTTACCTAAATGTGATAGGACCAAAGGAAAGTGACTCACCCAAACACTCAGCCCTGTAGATGCCCCTTTCAGTCGGCAAGAGTGGTAGGCTTTTTACCACCCTCTTCTTCCCCTCCAGAAAACAAGGTTAAAAACTGCCAAAAAGTCTGTTCAGGCAAACTTGGCTGCCTATTATCTGTGTCCTTAGAGATAAAGAACCAGCCTTCAGTACAAGGGTCGAAGATAAAGAAAGTAGAAACACCAAGAAACATGGAGACCTTGGCCCCATTCCATCCATATCACAGTCAAGGCAGCAGGCTGATGGCCTGACAAGTCAGCCAGGGTTTCCAGGCACCTCCCAACACCCTCCTGCTGTGCTATAATTAAAACAAAAAAGAACCTTAGGCATGGCGAACTTTTAATCACAGGCATGAGTAACAAAGTTTAAGGTCTGGGTTTTTATCAAATCAAAATGATGGCTGGACACGGTGGCTCACACCTGTAATCCCAGCACTTTGGGAGGCCGAGGTGGGCGGATCATGAGGTCAGGAGATCGAGACCATCCTGGCTAACACGGTGCAACCCTGTCTCTACTAAAAATACAAGAACAAAATTAGCCGGCCTGGTGGCGGGCACCTGTAGTCCCAGCTACTCGGGAGACTGAGGCAGGAGAAGGGCGTGAACACAGGAGGCGGAGCTTGCAGTGAGCCAAGATCACATCACTGCACTCCAGCCTGGGCAACAGAGCAAGACTCCAAAAAAAAAACAAAACCAAAATTATTATTTTATAATCCTTTTACTATGTAATTCAGATTGAAAGGTGTTCCTAAGAATGTCACTTTTGGCCAGGCGTGGTGACTCAAGCCTGTAATTCCAGCACTTTGGGAGGCTGAGGTGGGTGGATCGCTTGAGCCCAGGAGTTCAAGACCAGCCTGGGCAATATAGTGAAACCCTCGTTTCTACCCAAAAAAATACAAACATTAGTCGGGCATGGTGACACACACCTGTAGTCCCAGCTACTCAGGAGGCTGAGTTGAGAGGATCACTTGAGTGTGGGGAGTCAAGGCTTCAGTGAGCCATGACTGTGGCACTGCACTCCAGCCTCGGCAACAGAGTGAGACCCTATCTCAAAAAAAACGAATTTCTGGTCAGGCACAGTGGCTCATGCCTGTAATCCCAGCACCTTTGGGAGGTCAAAGCGGGTGGATGACCTGAGGTCAGGCGTTCAAGGCCAGCCTGACCAACATGGTGAAACTCTGTCTCTACTAGAAATGCAAAATTAGCCAGGCATAGCAGCACATGCCTGTAATCCCAGCTATTCAGGAGGCTGAGGCAGGAGAATCACTTGAACCCAGGAGGCAGATGTTGCAGTGAGCCGGGGTCGTGCCATTGCACCCCAGCCTGAGTGACAAGAGCGAAACTCCATCTCAAAAAAAAAAAGATTTTCACTTTTGTTTTCTCAAATGTGATTAACTTAATGTAAAGTACAGGAAATGTGATTTTTCTGATTTATTGTTCATGTTGATCATAATCTTCCCAAGAAAGAAAGATGGGGTAAATTATGTCTAAGGAACTGCCAAACTCCCTTCTTTTCTTCCCAAAACATTAAGCACCTATGTGATGGGTTGATAATAGTCTGAAGCTGGGAGATGGATATATGGAGTCACATTAAACTATTCTTTCTACCTTCATATAATTAAAATTTTCCACCAGCTGGGCACAGTGGCTCTAGCCTGGCCTGTAATCCCAACACTTTGGCCAGGAGAATCACTTGAGTCCAGCAATTGAAGACCAGCCTGGGCAACATAGTGAGACCCTGTCTCTAAAAAAAAAAAAATCCAATAAAAAATCACCCCAAAAAAAGTGCCAGGCACTGGGGTAGAACACAATGAGTAAAACAGTTTATATTCTTTTGAGGAGCATAATCCATTTTGTTTTCATGGTAACAGCTTACAAAGCACTTTCTCAAATGTATTAACTGATCATCCTGTAAGTACATATTATGATTCCACATTGATGTGGAAGCCTCCTACTTTTTACTATGCCCTTTCTTCCTGGTCTTTCTTGTTTTCTGTGATAAATATAATCTAGGGAGGGTCAGATCCCTGTCATTTGGGGGTGGGAGGGGTAGAGCAAGACCAGGATGGAAAGAAGACCTTTATCCTGTGGGTGGAGGCCTGAATGAGGTTAGTTTCAGGAAATTTCAGATAATGTCCTCAGAATCTTAAATGCCGTCGCCAACCTTTTAAACACTTAAAGTGAGCCTTTCACTTACAGATTCTACCTTTGAATTCAGGGTGGTTTTATTATTTTTAGACAGTTAAACTGGGTCACAGAAAAAGAGCTCCTTTCCCAGAATTACACAGTAAAATGGCATAAAATGTTATTCCCTTTGACTCCCAGAATCTCATTCTGTGAAGTTCAACCATGAAAAGCAGGACTGATGCTTACAGCTAAATTTTGTTTCACATCGGTTTGATCATATACTCCACAGAGCAACCCAGGCAGCCCGTTCACCTCTGCAATGCTGTCTCCCTCAGCTTTCAGAGCCCACAGAATCTGTTCTGCTTCAGTTCTCTTAGAAGCCTCTACTAATTTTCCCGCATGTGGTTGTAAAGTCTCATTCATATGTACAATGTCCACTTCTTCTTTGCAAGTCAGCCCTGAAAAACAGAGAGTTTAACCATACTGAATATACCCTGTTGCTTCTTTGTTGTCTAATTCTCAAGTGTGTAAAAAGAAGCATGAGTTTACGGCCAAAAATTAGGCTGGTTGTCAGAGACAAGCACTTGTCTATTATCCCCACTTCATCCACAATGACTTCATCCTCCCAGCCTCAGTTTCCCTGTTTACACACAGCCTAGAATCTGGTGCTTTCTCCCTCCTTGCCAGGAAGTTGATACAGATCTTGGTGTAAAAGCAGGGCCAAAAAAAAAAAAAGAAAAGAAAAGAAAAAAAGCAGGGATGAGGGTTCTCCAAGTTCTTTCAGAGACATGGTAAACAGTTGTTTGCTTGTCAAAGGACCTATATGTGCCACTACAGTGCAGACAACACAATTTCCCAGAATGGAGGTAAGCAAAATAGAAGACCATGGATAGAGGAAAGATGGCTGCAAGGAAGCCCTAGTTTTCCTCATGACCCCTCGAGCTTTGTAGGGGAGATGTAGAGGCAGTCAACCTGACTCACGGCTGCTGCTCCCCGGTCAAAGAGGGTTCAGAAATGAAGGGCTGCTGGATCCCAAGGTCCTAGGCTGACAAACGTAATGGGATGTATTCATCCAAGGACTGGCAGGCTTTGCTTTTGGCTCCGGCTCCTCAGGGTATAAGTCAACTTCCCCTCGCTCATGTTCTCATTGTTGAGAACCCTGGGAGCTGACAGAAAAACGGGGATAAGGGCCAGACCAGGAGATGCCCTTACAGCCCCAGGTAGAAGAACTGGCTCAAGATGCAGGACATCTGAAAAGAAGAAACAGATTTTCGTGGCTCCAAGCATTTCTGTAAGCACCACCTGTACCTGTCACGAGGAAAAAGCTCCTATTAGCGCTACAACTAGCCCTCCCCACTTCTCAGCCTCCGAGAGAACGCCAAGTAATGAGAAGGGTAACCAATGAAACATGGGCTGAAAGCATTACCTCATCAGGGTGAGCCCCCATTGGCTGCAATGACTCTGGACAAGGCTTGCTCGCTAGTAAATTAACCCTTGTCAGGAACATAGACCTCCATGTGGGACCCCTTCCCTCCCCCGACTGCTCCTTGTTTTCAAATTAGGAAAAGGGGTAGGTGGGGAACAATAGACCTTTCCCTAACATTTTTCTTAGGCATGGTAGCTATTCAGTGGTTATGAGGAAGTTTGTATCTCCTCTCCCCAAAATTGTTCAGTGCCTTTTGAACCAAAAATGGAGCCACCTGCAACAGACTGATAAATATGGGTTAGGTAGGAAGAGGCAGAGTGAATTATCCGTCGTTTTTTTTTTTGTTTTGTTTTGTTTTTTTGGAGACGGAGTCTAGCTCTGTCGCCCAAACTGGAGTGCAGTGGCCGGATCTCAGCTCACTGCAAGCTCCGCCTTTCGGGTTCACGCCATTCTCCTGCCTCAACCTCCCGAGTAGCTGGGACTATAGGCGCCCGCCACCTCGCCCGGCCAGTTTTTTTTTTTTTTTTTTTTTTTTAGTAGAGACGGGGTTTCACCGGGTTAGCCAGGATGGTCTCAATCTCCTGACCTTGTGATCCGCCCGTCTCGGCCTCCCAAAGTGCTGGGATTACAGGCTTGAGCCACCGCGCCCGGCCTATCCGTCGTTTTCTAAACCTACCATGGAATTGTCAGAGGGGCAAAGACCAAAAGAATAATAAAATTAAAACATCTTGGGAAAGATTGGCAATAAATTGATCTTGTTTTTTGCAACTTATTTTTTTAAGGTTATCGTCATAGCTACACTATTTTTAATGCAAACTGCCAAAAGATATGCTAATTTTTTAAAAAGGCAAATAGACAAAAGTTTGAGTTTATTACTTGAATTGCTTCATGAATAAAGTGTTCAATAAACCTGTCTTCCTGCTATCAAAATTCTGTATTTGACAGAACGAAGACAAAAGATTGTTTTAAAGTATGCTTCAAAAACTATGCAGCAGGGTTGGTGGCTCACACCTGTAATCCCAACACTTTGAGAGGCCAAGACTGAAAGATGGCTTGAACTCAGGAGTTCAAGACCAGCCTGGGCAACATGGCAAAACTCTGTCTCTGCAAAAAAAAAAAAAAAAAACAATTAGCTGTGTGTGGTGGCACACACCTGTAGTCCCAGCTATCTGGGAGGCTGAGGCAGGAGGATCACCTGAGGCCAGGAAATTGAGGCTG
Organism: Rhinopithecus bieti; assembly: GCF_001698545.2. NCBI lineage: Eukaryota > Metazoa > Chordata > Mammalia > Primates > Cercopithecidae > Rhinopithecus > Rhinopithecus bieti. Next base: position 1,951,039 of record NW_016804598.1, read on the forward strand.
CAGTGAGCTGTGACTGCCCCACTGCATTCTAACCTGGTTGACAGAGTGAGACCCTTTCTCAAAAAAAGAAAAACAAAAAAAAATCGCACTTAGTGACTAAAGTCAAGGGAGGGAAGACATCTAAGACTGACTTGTTTCCCTCAAGTAAAAGTTATTAGCTCTGAGCTAAGAGCTAATTTGCAAACAAGGCGTGAAGATAACTGTAGTTGTGAATATTGAGAGCTGAGTATTTGAGAAAGCGGTCCTATCCGCATACTATAGGCAGAGGCTTTCTGGGAACATTATATCTTTTATTCTAAATTGATTTAAACTTAAAATTGACCAAAATATTGTGGGGTGGTGGGGGTTGTGGTTTGTTGTTAGTGGTGATTTTTTAAAAGCTTAAAAGCACCTTTTTTTTTTTGAAACGGAGTTTTGCTCTTGTTTCCCTGGGTGGAGTGCAATGACCCAACCTCAGCTCACTGCAACCGCCACCTCATTGGGTTCAGGAGATTCTCCTGCCTCAGCCTCCCAAGTAGCTGGAATTACAGTTGCATACCACCACATCCAGCTAATTTGTTAAATTTTTTTAGTAGACATGGGGTTTCACCATGTTGGCCAGGCTGGTCTCAAACTCCTGACCTCAGGTTTTTTTTTTTTTTTTTTTGGAGTCTCGCTGTCTCACCCAGGTTGGAGTGCAGTGGCGCAATCTCAGCTCACTGCAAGCTCTGCTTCCCAACTTCACACCATTCTCCTGCCTCAGCCTCCTGAGTAGCTGGGACTACAGGTGCCCGCCACCGCGCCCGGCTAATATTTTTGTATTCTTAGTAGAGACGGGGTTTCACTATGTTAGCCAGGATGGTCTCGATCTCCTGACCTCGTGATCTGCCTGCCTCAGCCTCCCAAAGTGCTGGGATTACAGGCGTGAGCCACCGTGCGCGGCCTGTTTTGTTTTTTCAGTGAAGTACAGTAAGTCCTCACTTAACATCAGTGATAGGTTCTTGGAAACTGACTTTAAGTGAAATGACGTATAACGAAACCAATTTTACCACAGGCTAACTGGTATAAACAAGAGTTGAGGCTGGGCACTTGGGCTTGTAATCCCAACACTTTGGGAGGCTGAGGCTGGAAGATCACTTGAGCCTAGGAGTTCAAGACCAGCCTGGGCAACATAGTGAAACCCCAGCTCTTCAAAAAATTATCCAGGCTTGGTGGTGCACACCTATAGCACCAGCTACTTCAGAGGCTGAGGTGGGAGGATTGCTTGAGCCTGGGAGGTCAAGGCTACAGTGAGCCACGATTGCGCTACTGCACTGAAGCCTGGGTGACAGAGGAAGAACCTGTCTAAAAAAAAATAAAAAAGAGGTAAGTTCCTGTGGCATATTTCTTGTCACAAAAATATCACCAAACTTCTAAATAAAAACCAAAACACTTCCAATATAAAAAATTAAGATAGGCTGGGCATGGTGGCTCATGCCTGTAATCCCAGCACTTTGGGAGGCCAAGGCAAGTGGATCACTTGAGGTCAGGAGTTCGAGACCAGCCTGACCAACATGGAGAAACGCCATCTCTACTAAAAATACAAAAATTAGCCAGGCGTGGTAGCGCATGCCTGTAATCCCAACTACTCAGGAGGCTGAGGCAGGAGAATCGCTTGAACCCGGGAGGCAGAGGTTGCAGTGAGCTGAGATCACACCACTCCACTCCAGCCTGGGTGAATGAGCAAGACTCCATCTCAGAAAAAAAAAAAAAAAAGAAGAAGAAAAAGAAAAATTAAGATACATGTGAGCTCTACCTACATTTAAGAAAGATTCATCAAAACAAGTGAGATAATTATTACCCAATTATTCCAGTTCAAAGTCTTGAGTAGCCAGAGCCTATCCTGGCAGCTCAGGGCACCAGGCAGGAAGCAATGGGATGGCAGGATGCCATCCTATTGCATGGTACATTCACACACAGGCTGATACTCACGCAGACTGGGTCTATGAACCTAACGGGCATGTCTTTGAGATGTAGGTAGAGACTGAGCACCTGCGAAAAACCCACACAGACATGGGGAGAATGAGCAGACTCCACACAGACAATTGCCCTGGCTGGGAACCAATTTTTTTTCCCATCACTGGTAAAGGAAATGACATTCTGTGAGGACCCGCTGTAGATTAAGACAATGACTGATTCACTTTTGCTATAGTGAAAGTCACCCAAGTGGCTGGGTGCGGTGGCTCATGCCTGTAATCCCAGCACTTTGAGAGGCCGAGGCAGGTGGATCACAAGGTCAGGAATTTGAGACCAGCCTGACCAACATGGAGAAACCCCGTGTCTACTAAAAATACAAAAATTAGCCGGGCGTGGTGGTGTGCGCCTATAATCCCAGCTACTCAGGAGGCTGAGGCAAGAGAATTGCTTGAACCTGGGAGGCGGAGGTTGCAGTGAGCTGAGATCACACCACTGCACTCCAGCCTGGGCTATAGAGCGAGACTCCATCTCAAAAAAATAAAAGAGAAAAAAAGAAAGTCACACTTAAGACTCCTTTCACTTTGTGGCCAAGGCTGTTTTAAGCCCAGCCCAGACTGCAACCAGTAGATTCCAAACCTGCTGGAAGTGTGGTAAACTCTTCCAACTGGAATTCTACAACAGAGTAATTCAATGACATTAAAACAGGACTAAAGACAAAAATCCTCTGGAAAGAACAGATTCTAACTTGAGGATATCTTGGGATACCGTGCAGCATATAGACCATAAGAAAGAAACAAAGGGGGCCGGGCGCGGTGGCTCAAGCCTGTAATCCCAGCACTTTGGGAGGCCGAGACGGGTGGATCACGAGGTCAGGAGATCGAGACCATCCTGGCCAACACAATGAAACCCCGTCTCTACTAAAATACAAAAAACTAGCCGAGCGAGGTGGCGGGCGCCTGTAGTCCCAGCTACTTGGGAGGCTGAGGCAGGAGAATGGCGTGAACCCGGGAGGTGGAGCTTGCAGTGAGCTGAGATCTGGCCACTGTACTCCAGCCCGGGCGACAGAGCGAGACTCCGTCTCAAAAAAAAAAAAAAAAAAAAAAAAAAGAGACAAAGGGGCCAGGCACGGTGGCTCACGCCTGTAATCCCATCTCTTTGGGAGGCTGAGGCGGGTGGATCACCTGAGGTTGGGAGTTCAAGACCAGCCTGACCAACGTGGAGAAACCCCATTTCTACTAAGAATACAAAATCAGCCAGGCATGGTAGCACATGCCTGTAATCCCAGCTACTCGGGAGGCTGAGGCAGGAGAATCGCTTGAACATGGGAGGCGGAGGTTGTGGTGCACAGAGATTACACCATTACACTCCAGCCTGGGCAACAAGAGTGAAACTCTGTCTCAAAGAAGAACAAAAAGAAAGAAAGAGACAAAGGGACCCTGGAAAAGTGATCATTTAGTTTGGCGGTCACATCCCAGGTGATCTCAGCTCTCAGGTTCGAGCGATTCTCCTGACTCAGCCTCCCGAGTGACTGGGGCTACAGGCGTGTGCCACCACACCCGGCTAATTTTTGTATTTTTAGTAGAGATGGGGTTTTGCCATGTTGGTCAGGCTGGTCTCGAACTCCTGACTTCGTGATCCACCCACCTTGGCCTCCCAAAGTGCTGGGATTACAGGCGTGAGCCACTGCGCCCGGCTGCCCCAGTTACTTATTAATGAGATGTGTGCACCTATTACACACTGCTCAACTTCTTAAACCTTGGAATCAGATTGGACACCACCACCCTTGTTTTCTGTTCCATCTCAATTTTTACAAGGTACTTGCCTTTTGTCACATCAAAACCCTGGCTTTTTGAAGATACAACATCAGAGCATAAAGGAATATAGCACAATCTAACATTGAATTGAAATACGTTTGGTACTCAACATGTGTCACTGTGTGGTTCCCTCAAAATTTTGAAATATGCCATGGTTGTACTCATGTGAGTTCCTTGCCAAGCCTCAGGGTGCCTCGACACACAGTTTGGGAAACAGGGACATGCACTGTTTCATTTCATCCTCACAACAGACCTGCATTGTAGGTAGTACACCAATTTTTTTTTTTTTTTTTTTTGAAACAGAGTTTCGTTCTTGTTGCCCAGGCTAGAGTGCAAAGGCACAATCTCAGCTCACTACAAACTCCGCCTCCCAGATTCAAGCGATTCTCCTGCCTCAGCCTCCCAAGTAGCTGGAATTACAGGCATGCGCCACCATGCCCAGCTAATTTTGTATTTTTAGTAGAGGTGGGGTTTCTCCATGTTGGTCAGGCTGGTCTTGAACTCCCAATCTCGGGTGATCTGCCCACCTTGGCCTCCCAAAGTGCTGGGATTATAGGTGTGAGCCACCATGCCCGGCAAGTACTATACCAGTTTGATAGATCTGGGAATTCAGGCTGAGACCAGTGAAATAACTCACAGTTCACAGACCTAGTAAGAGCTGGCACTGGATGTAAACTCAGGTCTGCCTGACTCAGCACCCACATGCTCTTTTTGGTAGCCATGCAACTTCTTCCAGCACTTTTTTAGGATATTAGACTCACAGAGTGTCAAAGCTGGAAGGGATCTCGGGGATGATCTAGTCCCAGCAATATGGTTTGACAGATTAAAAAAAAAAAAGATGCATGAGAAGGGAAATGGTTTGACCAAGACATGCAACTTTCTAAAGGCAGAGCTGAGCCTGGGCCTCCAGACTGCTGGTCTGGATCACTTTCCCTTCCACCAGGCTGATTCCCTATTAAATGAGAATAAGAGGAGACAGAAAGTGTTCCCTGAAGTTTCTGCTCCTTAAGATGTTTTCGTGTTAGGGTTCATGTGGTTCTCAGAGGCAAGTGATAGCTGTCCTCAAAGATCCGAGGCTGTCCTCGAAGATCCGAGGCTGTCCTCAGGGCACAACAGGTGACTCTGCTGTCCTCCCTGTAGCATCTTCCACTTGGAACCAGCTCTCTCCAAACCAACCACATTCCCACTACAGTTCTTGAGCATCTTGTCTCCATCAGGTAAAGCCCGTTCCCGTCCTGAGTCCTCTCTCCTTTTAACCTTTACCCACTAGTCCAAGGCAGGGTGTTTAAAACACCTAGGAGAAGCCAGGTGCGGTGGCTCATGCCTGTAATCCCAGCACTTTGGGAGGCCAAGGCGGGTGGATCACCTGAGGTCAGGAGTTTGAGACCAACCTGGCCAACAAGGCAAAACCCCGTCTCTACTAAAAATACAAAAATTAGCCAGGCATGGTGTCGGGCACCTGTAATCCCAGCTACTCAGGAGGCTGAGGCAGGAGAATCACTTGAACCGGGGAGGCAGAGGTTGCAGCAAGCCAAGGTTACACCACTGCACTCCAGGCTGGGCAACAGAGTGAAATTCTGTCTCAAAAAAAATAAATAAAATAAACAGGAGAATGATAGCTCTTCTTCTCATTGGTCTTCCTTTCGATACTGTTGCAAGAAGGAATCATTTATGCAACAAGTATATCCACATTTTCAACATCACCGAGAACAAGCAAACTGTCAACACATTAGGCCATGCAAAGCTACATACGAAATTGCTTTTTTTTTTTGAGACAGAGTCATGCTCTGTCACCCAGGCTGGAGTGCAGTGGCGCAATCTTGGCTCACCACAACCTCCACCTCCTGGGTTCAAGCAATTCTTGTGCCTCAGCCTCCTGAGTAGCTAGGATTATAGGCGCATGCCACCTCGGCCTCCCAAAGTGCCAGGATTACAGGCATGAGCCACCGCACCCAGACTCTACATCTGAAATTTCAAAAAGAATTTCATAGTTACAAGTTCTTCATGAAAACAGTAGCCCCCAGAAAACACCTTCCTTGGTTCCAGGTTTACACTGAAGTTGTTTTGTTTTGTTTTGTTTTGTTTTTTGTTTTGTTTTGTTTTTTTCCACAATACAGATTCTAGGATACACTGAAGTATTAAGAAAAATCGGGCCGGGCTCGGTGGCTCATGCCTGTAATCTCAGCACTTTGGGAGGCTGAGGCAGGTGGATCACCAGAAGTCAGGCATTCAAGACCACCCTGGCCAACGTGGCAAAACCCCATCTCTACTAAAAATACAAAAATTAGCCGGGCGTACTGGCCAGGGCCTGTAATCCCAGCTACTAGGGAGGCCGGGGGAGGAGAATCACTTGAACCCAGAAGGCGGGGAGGTTGCAGTGAGCCAAGATCGTGCCACTGCCCTCCAGCCTGGGCAGCAGAGCGAGTCTCCATCTCAAAAAAAAAAAAAAGAAAAGAAAAGAAAAATCAGCTTCAGGCTAGGTGCAGTGGCTCACATCTGTAATCCCAGCACTTTGGGAGGCTGAGGTGAGAGGATCACTTGAAGTCAGGAGCAACATTGTGAGAACTCATCTTTACTAAAAATAAAAAATAAAAAATTAGCCGGGTACAGTGGATCATGCCTGTAGTCCTAGCTACTCAGGAGGCTGAGGTGGGAGTATTGCTTGAGCCCAGGGGATGGAGGTTGCAGTAAACCTGATCACACCACTGCACTCCAGCTTGGAGTGCAGAACAAGACCCTGTCCCCCCAGCCAAGAAAAAAAAAAATCAACACGTAAGAAAGGAGACATAGGATAGCAGATTTTCCCATCCTACCACTCACTTGGCAGCAATAAAAGAACCAGAGAAAATAGAAAATGTCTTCCTTTTCTTTCTGGTGGTGATTATGTGTTCAGAATGGGAAGCTCTGGATTCAATTTTTTTGTCAGTGCAAACATAAAACTATTTCCTGGCCAAGAATTAATCCTTCCCCTTTTGCTACTCTAGAATATATTCTGCTACTCTAGAATACATCTCACACGATTCTTAAAGAGGCCTACATTGAAACCAAGAGCTGAAAGCACTTATTCAACAGTGGATGGCAGGCTGGGCATGGTGGCTCACACCTGTAATCCCAGCGCTTTGGGAGGCTGAGGCGGGCAGATCACTTGAGGCCAGGAATTCAAGACCAGCCTGGCCAACGTGGTGAAACCCTGTATCTACTAAAAATACAAAAATTAGCCAGGCATGGTGGCAGGCACCTATAGTCCCAGCTACTTGGGAGGCTGAGGCACGAGAATCACTTAAGCCCTGGAGGTGGAGGTTGCAGTGAGCCGAGATGGCACCATGATGTCAGGATCTGGAAGACAGAGAGGAGGAGGAAGAGGAGGAGGAGGAGGAGGAGGAGGAGCAGAATATTCAAATAATGCTTATTGAACATGTACTATATATCAGGCCAGGCACTGTGTTGAGGGCTTTCCATTTGTTATTTATTTTATTTGAATTTATGTTAAAAATAATTTATTTAGGCCGGGCGCGGTGGCTCAAGCCTGTAATCCCAGCACTTTGGGAGGCCGAGACGGGCGGATCACGAAGTCAGGAGATCGAGACCATCCTGGCTAACACGGTGAAACCCCGTCTCTACTAAAAAAATACAAAAAACTAGCCGGGCGAGGTGGCGG
>NW_016804598.1:1960284-1964454 GCF_001698545.2 Rhinopithecus bieti
ATCCACTGAAATGCAAGCTGAGTTTACTACATGAGAAGCTCAGAAAAACATTGGGACAGGAGCAACTGGGTAAGAAAAGAAAGAAAGGAAGGAAGGAAGGAAGGAGGGAGGGAGGGAGGAAGGGAGGGAGGGAGAAGGGAAGGGAAGGGAGGGGAGGGGAGGGGAGGGGAAGGGAGGGGAAGGGAAGGGAAGGGAAGAGAAGGGAGGAAGGAGAAAAAAGAGGAAAAAAAGAGAAAAGAGAAAAGGAAAGGAAAGAAAAAAGAAAAGAAAAGAAAAGGACACTCATGGGCGTGGTGGTTCAGGCCTGTAATCCTAGCACTTTAAGAGGCCGAGGACGGTGGATCATCTGAGGTCAGGAGACAGAGACCAGCCTGGCCAACATAGTGAAACACTGTCTCTATTAAAAATACAAAAATTAGCTGGGCATAGTGGCGTGCACCTATAATCCCAGCTACTCAGGAGGCTGAAGCAGGAGAATCACTTGAACCTGGGAGGCAGCAGTTGCAGTGAGCCAAGACATGCCATTGCACTACAGCCTGGGTGACAAGAGCGAAACTCTGTCTCAAAAAAAAAAAAAAAAAAGAAAGAAAGAAAGAAAAGAAAAGAAAGAAAGAAAAGAAAAGAAAGATAAAATGCAGAAACAGAGGTTCTGTCTAGAGCTTTTATCTTCTGACAAATATTTGATATGTAATTTTATTGCCAGCAAAGCTCATGGGATATGGGAAAGATTCCTTCTCTGTGGGTCTCCATTTTTCCTTTATAAAATAAAATGTTAGATAAATCCTATGGGCTTTAAAAACATCATAAATAATGACGTATTGCATTGAACCTCTATTCCCAAGCCACAGACCTTTTTTTTTTTTTTTTTTTTTGAGACAAGGTCTTGCTCTGTCACCCAGGCTGGAGTGCAGTGGCATGATCTAGGTTGCTCACTGCAACCTCTGCCTCCTGGGTTCAAACGATTCTCATGTCTCAGCCTCCCAAGGAGCAGGAATTACAGGCATGCACCACCACACCCCACTAATTTTTGTATTTTTAGTAGAGACGGGGTTTCATCATGTTGACCAGGCTGGTTTCAAACTGCTGACCTCAAGTGATCTGCCTGCCTCGGCCTCCCAAAGTGCGAGGATTACAGTCATGAGCACCACGCCTGACCCAAAAACTTCTTATATGAGCAAATTTAGAAGGGAGTAAAGACATCGCTTCTCAGCCTTTTGGCTAAGGTCAAGTGTAGAAGGGAGCAAAGATCACCTGGTGACCATCAAGCAGGCTATCCCATGGCAAAACTCCTTATCTGGGGAATTTAGAGGTAATCAAACTTCCCTAGTACCTAAAGTCAACATCTGATTCTAGGCCTCTTCCAACATGTATAAGTAATTAAAATCTCTATACATTTCTGGAACACCATGCTGAAACTAATTTGACAACCCTAAGCTCCCACCTTAAGGTCCATAAATGCCCCAAATCCATCATGCATGCTCAGTCCTCTCGCTGAGGCGCCACGCTACACCCTTGTGCAGCGTTCTTCCTTTTCAAACCTATACTGTTGTAGGTAAATTCTTTTTTTTTTTTTTGAGACGGAGTCTCGCTCTGTCGCCCAGGCTGGAGTGCAGTGGCCGGATCTCAGCTCACTGCAAGCTCCGCCTCCCGGGTCCACGCCATTCTCCTGCCTCAGCCTCCCGAGTAGCTGGGACTACAGGCGCCGCCATCTCGCCCGGCTAATTTTTTTTTTTTTGTATTTTTTAAGTGGAGACGGGGTTTCACTGTGTTAGCCAGGATGGTCTCGACCTCCTGACCTTGTGATCCGCCTGCCTCGGCCTCCCAAAGTGCTGGGATTACAGGCTTGAGCCACCGCGCCCGGCCGGTAAATTCTTTACTAACCCGCGAGTTAACCACTTCCAGTGCCAGAGCTCTGGAACCTCGCCTGACAATCTGCATTTTACAGAGAAAGACACAGACACACAGAAATGTTAAATCATTAATGAAACGGAGCTGAGACGTGAAGCTAGGCAGTCTTGCTTCAGATTCACTCTGGGAAAGTGCAATGGAACAACTTTCCAAATTTGTTGGTTTTGATATTCTTGCCAAAAGATGGAGGCCTTATAAAACTGGCAAAAAAGCACACTTTTGGAACAGTATGTACTTAGGATTTGCAACAGAGAGAAACATTTTCTATTTGATGTTAATAGAAATCAAGAGATGGAAATCCTTCCTCTGGAATCCAAGTAAAATTCTTTTTTTTTTTTTTTTTTTTTCAGAGACTGAGTCTCGCTTTGTCGCCTAGGCTGGAGTCAGTGGCGCAATCTCGGCTCACTGCAACCTCCTTCTCCCAGGTTCAAGCGATTCTCCTGCCTCAGCTTCCCGGATAGCTGGGACTACAGGTGCTTGCCACCATGCCCGGCTAATTTTTGTATTTTTTAGTAGAGACGGAGTTTCGCCATGTTGGTCAGGCTGATCTCCAACTCCTGACCTCAGGTGATCCACCCACCTCGCCCTCCCAAAGTGCTGGGATTACAAGTGTGAGCCACCAGACCTGGCACAAGCAAAATTCTAAATAGAAATGGTAACCACATATCATTCCAATATGACTGTATAATTAAATGGATATAATGTCAGCTGGGAGCACTGTGAAATTTTTTTTTTCTACATTTCTTAGTTTGGTTTACATACTCCTTGAAACAATCTGACAACTAGGAATAATCATCTTCACTCTATTTTGTAGTGACAACTAATGATTATAATACACTGTTTGCTGGTATTAACTACGTCACTCACAGGAATCAGTAACAGCGGAGGGTCTGTATGGGAAAATGTGCAGGTCCCTGAAACTTCAGGTGAGTCCCCTGGTGATGAGATTGGTTCTGCCCATGCTCATGGCAAGTTCCTTGAGGGCTTCTGGATGTTAGGGCAGCCAGGGCAAATTTCCACTTGGTTCCAGCAGGGCTGGAAGGACCCTTAGTTATCATCTTGTCCAGGTATACTACTTTACAATTGAGGAGGAAACTCAGGCTATGAGGGGAAGGGAGTCAATGGCAGATGCAGAGCTAAAGACCAGCCTCCTGATGGGGTGACAGCCATCCCAGTTTGCCTGGAACACAGGACTTTGTCCAGGGGAAAACAGGATGAGCTGGTCACTCTGCCTGTTGGCTCTGGCTGTTCAGTACTCTTTTAAATGTCTCCAGGGAGTTGCATGGTCCCAGGTTTGGGAAGAACCTTTGTCTGTTTCCCATGACTTTCAAAATTTACACTTAAGAAGCTTCATAAATTTGCATATCATCCTTATGCAGGGTTATGCTAATCTCTATATGATTTCAGTTTTAGTATATGCACTGTCAGAGCAAGCACTCCTCACAGGATTATTAAGTGTGCCTACTGCCCATTTCCCTGCATCCTCTCTCTCCTGTTTTCTCTGGGAAAGCTGAGTTTGCAGGGGAAGGCAGGGTGATAATCACTTAGGAGTTAAGAGGGAATGTCCTCACTTCTGGAAAACCAAGAACTCCTGCTTCCGTTTCTGAATATGGTGAAAATGATGTCCAGAGAGTGAAGTAGTATCCCTCACATCACACGGAAGGTCAGAGCTGGCCTCTGAGGTGGACAGCTCCTAAAATGAGGTGATTTCAGGGATGGCCCTGACTGCCTCTCTACACCAAACCCCTCTTCTTCCTACTGACTCAAGCCAATGATTCCATCGTCAGAGCTTCATTCCTGCAGCTTAAATCAAACAAAGGCTATACTTTTATTAAATGTAAATTATCTGTGAAAAGATTAAGAAGTTTTCCATCTCTCTGAATGAATGACTTTCTCAGAAACTCTGACTGCTTCCCTGCCTCTGCAGTGCATTCATTCTAGTCTGGGGTTCATAGCTGAGGCTCACAGAGTGTTGGAGACCTAGCTCTTCAACACTCTGCATTTCCTCTGCATACCCCCCTTCCATGTCATCCACAGGCTGAGGACATCTCTCCATCCACTCCCATCAGAGGGCCACATGAGTGCAGTGTCTCACAGGGTAATGTCTAAACTCCTCTGCTTACTCAGGAAGACCTTCTATTGCCTGATTTGCTAAATGATATGCTCTGGAGGGCAGGGTGCTGGTCAGCCGGTTAATAGATGTATTCCCAGCATCTAACCTGGTGCCTGGTACCTGGTACTTTTTTTTTTTTTTTTTTTTTT
>NW_016804598.1:1965975-1990729 GCF_001698545.2 Rhinopithecus bieti
CAATTTTCTCCTCAAATTTGTCAATAAATTTAGAATAATTACAATTATAATCTCAATGATTTTTATTTGACAATTTGATTATAAAGTGTATCTAAAAGATATAAATGTATTATACAAGAAAATTCTCGAAAAGAATGAGGAGGCACTTGTTTTATTAAATATTAAAATATGCTATGACAAAAAAAGCAAAAAACTGCTATGATTACATAGTAATAACATGTGAATTATTATTGTTTTTATTTTTATTTTCTTGAGATAGAGTCTCACTCTGTCATCCAGCCACTGGAGTGCTCAGTCTCTGCTCACGGCAACCTCTGCCGCCTGGGTTCAAGTGATTCTCCTGTCTCAGCCCCCCAAGTAGCTGGGATTACAGATGCCTGCCACCGCGCCTGGCTAATTTTTGTAATTTTAGTAGAGATGGGGTTCACCATCTTGGCCAGGCTGCTCTTGAACTCCTGACCTTGTAATCCACTCGCCTCAGCCTCCCAAAGTGCTGGGATTACAGGCGTGAGCCACCGCACCCGGCCTATTATTGTTATTATTGTTGTTTTTTTTTTTTGAGAGAGAGTCTCACTCTGTTGCCCTGGTTGGAGTGCAGTGGCATGATCTCTGCTCACTGCAACCTCCGCCTCCTGAGTTCAACGATTCTCATGCCTCAGCCTCCCAAGTAGCTGTGATTACAGGCATGCACCAGCATGCCTGGCTAACTTTTTGCGTTTTTAGTAGAAATGGGGTTTCACCATGTTGGCCAGGCTGGTCTCGAACTCCAGGCCTCAAGTGATCCACCCACCTCAACTTTCCAAAGTCTTGGGATTATAAGTGCTGGGTGAGCCACCGAGCCCAGCAAAAGTGTATTATTAGCAAAAGAAAAGACAAAGATATATGAAATAGAATAGCAATTCCATGGCTAAATCTATGGATGTATGGGAATTTAGTAGGTGGCCTTTCTCATTAAAAAAAAACTTTTTTTAGGGCCGGGCACGGTGGCTCAAGCCTGTAATCCCAGCATTTTGGGAGGCCGAGACGGGCGGATCACGAGGTCAGGAGATCGAGACCATCCTGGCTAACATGGTGAAACCCCGTCTCTACTAAAACTACAAAAAACTAGCCGGGCGAGGTGGCGGCGCCTGTAGTCCCAGCTACCCGGGAGGCTGAGACAGGAGAATGGCGTGAACCTGGGAGGCGGAGCTTGCAGTGAGCTGAGATCCGGCCACAGCACTCCAGCCTGGGTGACAGAGCAAGACTCTGTCTCAGAAAAAAAAAAAAAAAAAATTGTATCCTTAGAGATTTAAGAGAAGATATTGCAATCATGAAACAAGAACAGACTATGATAAAAAAGAAATATTCAGGCCAGGTAAGGTGGTTCACACCTGTAATCCCAGTACTTTGGGAGGCCAAGGCAGGCAGATCACCTGAGGTCAGGAGTTCGAGAGCAGCCTGGACAACATGGCGAAACCCCGTCTCTACTAAAAATACAAAAACTAGCCAGGTGTGGTGGTGTAGGCCTGTAATCCCAGCTACTTGGGAGGCTGAGGCAGGAGAATCGCTTGAACCCACGAGGCAGAGGTTGCAGTGAACCAAGATTATTGCACCACCACATTCCAGCCTGGGCGACAGAGTGAGACTCCATCTCAAAAAAAAAAAAGAAAGAAAGAAAGAAAGAAAGGAATATTCAGAGAGTAAGGGAAAAGGCTTGGGTATTGAGTACTTGATACAGAAATTTTTAGAATTTCAACATAATGGTGGGAAGATAAAATTGAGGCACTCTCCTAAACAATACAACAAAAAAATGGAAAACAGGAAATAAAAGATAAGAAACATTGAGGAACTCTCCTAAACAATAGAACGAAAAAATGGAAAACAGGAAATAAAAGATAAGAAAATGAGAAAATTAGTGCAGGAGATCCAATATCCCTTCCCCCTTTCACATCCAGAAATAATTGTAGAAAAAAAGAACATAGAAAATTAAGGCCAGGCATGGTGGCTCACGCCTGTAATCCCAGCACTTTGAGAGGCCAAGGCGGGTGGATTACTTGAGGTCAGCAGTTCAAGACGAGCTACGCCAACATGGTGAAACCCCGTCTCTACTAAAAATACAAAAAATTAGCCGAGCATGTTGTCAGGCTCCTGTAATCCCAGCTACTCAGGAGGCTGAGGCACAAGAATTGCTTGAACCCGGGAGGTGGAGGTTGCAGTGAGCCAAGATCGTGCCACTGCACTCCAGCCTGGGTGACAGAGCAAGACCCCATCTCAAATAATAAAATATATTAATATGTATATAGCTTGGCACACTGGTGCATACCTGGAGTCCTAGCTATTCAGAAGGCTGAGGTGAGAAGATTGCTTGAGCCCAGGAGTTTGAAGCCAGCCTGAGCAACATAGCAAGACCCCATCTTTAAAAAGAAAAACAATTATATATGTATATATAAACATTTATATATGCAGAGAAAAAAAATCCACACTAAACTGTACATAATTATTACTTACAGGGAGTTGGATGTCAGAGAGTCCTACTTTTTGCATTACATATTTCCATGTTTTATTTAATTTTTTTGGTAACAAGCATGAATTACATGCTTTTTTTTTTTTTCCTCAAGACAGAGTCTTGCTCTGTCACCCAGGCTGGAGTGCAATGGTGTGATCTTGGCTCACTGCAACTTCTGCCTCCTCGGTTCAAGCAATTCTCCTGCCTCAGCCTTCTGAGTAGCTGGTATTACAGGTGGGCGCCACCACGCCTGGCTAATTTTTTGTATTTTTAGTAAAGACAGGGTTTCACCATGTTGGCCAGGCTGGTCTCGAACTCCTGACCTCATGCTCCTCCTGCCTCAGCCTCCCAAAGTGCTGGGATTACAGGGGTGAGCCACCGTGCCTGGCCTATGCTTTTTTTAAAAGCATATTTTTTGTGTGTGCATATTCAAATATGTGTTGCTTGGTTGATTGACAACTTTTTCAATTATATCTTACATCTATAAGCATAGTACAAGTTTTTCAAAGACAAAGATCCCTTTACAAGGTTCACAGCTCAGTGCCAATCACTGGGCTGGCTATCCATTAGGCAGGTACTGGATAATGGCTAGAATTCCAGTACTGAACGCACATTATGGCAACAAAAGAGCTTGTTGTACCGTTCACTGCCAGCAGATGGCAGGTCTTCATCAGAAGTCCCTTCTACGGCATTTCCTTATTTATCCCCGTTTCCTTCCATCCTTCCAACATTTCCAACGTTCCTTATTTCACTGTACTATTAAAAATAACTTAAACTTCTCTCTCTCTCAGACCGGAATGAGAGCTTCTACAGGATGAAAATACCTCCTAATTCATCTTGGACTCATAAGTATTGAGTACTGGCCTGAACTGAGTAGGTACATATTTTTGGAATGAATAAATGCATATTTCTCTGAAAACTAGTAAAATCCTACAACCAGTTCCAAACCTTCTTCTTCGACAATTAATCAAGAAACATTAGTTGAGAACTTCTGTGTCCTATCCAGAGATGGATAGGACAGAGATGGAGGTTTAAAACAATGAAGGAATAAAAAACAAGCGGTTTTAGCCAACTGAAACCTTGTGTTGGGTGAGCCCCTCCACCTCCAACTCTTCCGAGGCTAGTGGTGAAGATGGGGCCTCTGCCATTTGGGTACCTCAGTCTGATGGGAGAAACACTTCCCTATCCTTGGGCGATCACTGTGTGGCTGGGATTGGCAGGGCACAGCCTTAGGCAGCTCCCAGACTGATGAAGGAAACATACTTGTCAACACGAAACAGATCGAGTCATGGCTTTCAGACTGATCCCCCCTAATATGCCCTTATCCTTGCAGGCCCATGCATCCAATAGACCACCAACTGATCCCATTTTCACACAGGAGCACCTCATTTCCCTCCCGACACCTGGAACCCTGAATCTGAAAGGGAAAACAGAAGTATTCCACTTTTTTCCCCGACCATATTGTTGGGGAACTTGGCAAGTCACTGAGGCTAAATTGAAGGGGCCAAAGGAAGGGTCAGGAGCTCAAGCAGCTGTGGCATTTGGACTGGGAGTCAAGGATCCCCAGGGAGTGAGAAGCTTCCAGGGAGGAGGGGTGGAGACCAGGGCTGGAAAAATCCCTAAACTCTGCTCTCTGTCACAGCTCAGAAGAATATGCATGGAGGTTCATTCTCCCCGTCCCAATCCTTTATCTAATTAGCAGAGAAGTGTAAAATGTCAGAAATCCTATCTCTTTGTCTTTTGGCATTCTCCAGTCACCTCCACCCCCTCTCTACTCAGCTCTTCTGCAACTTGCTCCTACAGTCTAATCAGCCCCTGTAGGCTCAGAGCCCTGCAAGGAGCCTGGGAAAGAAATGTTGGGGATCGAAAGATTTGGGAAGTTCAGTGAAAGTGCACTTTTAGAAAGAAGCACTGGCCTAGGATGCATACCTTTGCTGTCGGGTGACCAGCTATCCTGGTTTGCTCAAGGCTCTCCTGGCTTTAACATTGAAAGCCTTAAACTATAGGAGACTTCTCGGTCCTGGGCAAACCAGGATGCTGCAATCCAGGCTCTCTTGGGCCCAAAACACTGTGTAACCCTCCATAAGTTCTCTCTCTGTGGGTCTCAGTTGCATCCTTGTCAAATGGAACTCTCTAGCTCAGACACTCTAAGGTTCCACGAATGGCCTCTGAATTTCCTGAAGCTGGGCACAGCTAGGGTGACGTTGGTATATCCTTTACTGATTATAGTCCTCAGTGCTTCCCTAGGACTCCTGGAATCTCATCATCCTGGAACATTAGAGGTGGAAGGGGCCTTCAGATTATCTGGTAACACCTTTCCAGAAGTGTGAATGCTTATTCATCGTATCTATTTACATGTTCTACCTGACATTATAGATAGATACATACCTTGTCTCCTGTTACTAGACAGTAAGCTCCATGAAGGCAGGTAGTAAGAGGAAAAATTAAAGCCCTGCACATAACTGAAACAATTATTGGGTGTTAAATTCCACAATTTCTACTTTTTCTCCCCGTGGCCTGGAGGGAGGACACTGGGCTTCAGTGCCAGTGGTGTGCTGAAGGCAGCTTATACCCACTCCTGAGAGCGGTTGTTGCATTTTTAGGAATTTTGCAAACTGGTTGTTACATACAGCCAATATTTAAAATTAAATTATATAAACTTATAATTATATTAAAAACAAAGGTAACAAATACTCAAAATTCATCACTTCCTAATTAGTTTGCTAAATTTCACTATCATTTATGCTGAAGGTTATTTATACCCATTATACCTATATGACAGAAATATTATATAATGATATACTACATCTCTTCCCAAGTCCACACTGGCAGTTTGCAATTCACCATGCTCTAGTATTTATACCATGGAAATTAACAAACATTACCAATCAGGCTCCTGCCACACCCAATCCAGTTGCTAACCATTTACCAGCACACCGAGGCTTCAGAGATACTACTATTCAGTCTATCTTGTCAAGGCTCATCTGTTCCCACCATCGTCTTCTGCTCTAGTCTTCAGCTCTAGATTTCCATTCCTGCAAGAGAGAAACCAAGAGTTGGATCATTACTTAAAAGCTAATGCCACAGTAGAGCTGGGATTAAGGAAATTGATGCACAGGTTGACTGGAAATGATTTGTCGACTTGATGCGGAATGCCTCTCACTATTCTCTCCAGGAAAGCTCTGTCTGCAGTGAAAAATTTAGTCAGTCCAGCACAGGGGTCTTATGTAGACACACCCCAAAGGACTCTGAAGAAGGCACTCGTTATCCTCCAGGTACCCATCTTAAAGGTTCATCTAATCATCAACTACAGGATTCAAAGATGTATAAGATAATTCTGGCCAGGCACAGTGGCTCATATCTGTAATCCCAGCACTTTGGGAGGCTGAGGTGGGCAAATTCCTTGAGGCCAGGAGTTTGAGACCATCCTGGCCAACCTGGTGAAACCCCATCTCTACTAAAAATACAAAAATTAGCCAAGCGTGGAGGCGAGCACCTGTAATCCCAGCTACTTGGGTGGCTGAGGCATGAGAATGGCTTTGAATCCAAGAGGCGGAGGTTGTGGTGAGCTGAGATTGCACCACTGCACTCTAGCCTGGGTGACAGAGACTCCTTCTCAAAACAAACAAACAAACAAAGATAATTCCAATGCTCTCAACTGAAGAAGGTAAGATTTCTGGCCTACAATCACCTCTGGGAGTAATAAACTCTGTAAATCTTTTTTTGGCTAATTTTTGTATTTTTATTAGAGATGGGGTTCCACCATGTTGGCCAGGCTGGTCTCAAACTCCTAAACTCAGGTGATTTGCCTGCTTTGGCCTCCCAAAGTGCTGGGATTACAGGATTACAGGAGTGAGCCCTGGCCTTTTTTTTTTTTAGAGACGGGGTCTCTTTCTGCCACCTAGGCTAGAGTACAGTGGCACAATCATGGCTCACTGCAGCCTCAAAGTCTTGGGCTCAGGTGATCCTCCCCACTCAGCCTTCCAAAGGGCTGGGATTATAGACGTGAGCTACCATGCCCAGCCCAGCTGGGAAAATCTCTAGTGGTCATTCAACCTTCAACATTTTCCCCACTCCCTCATTTTAGAGATGAAGAATCTGAGTCCAAACAGTGGTAAACAGCTTGCTCAAGGTCATACAACAAATTAGTGACCAAAGCCCAGGACTCCTGATACCTGGAGCAAAGGCCTCTCTATAAATTCTCACTTCCATTTAGAAAAACTATATAATCTTTATAGAATCTGAGCAGCAGAGAGCACAGTTTGCACACAAAAAACCATCTTCCCCTCTGCTTCCTAGAAAATAAAAGAGTATTTTTTTGTAGAGTACCAATTAAATGCCAGGTGCAGTGGGGAACACAGAAGCATAAGACCCAGTCACTCACACACAGGAAGCGAATGCGGAGTCAGTCACTCCTAAAACTCTTTCGAGGTGGCAGGGGACTTCCTCAGAGCTATCACTAACCCTGTTCTGACCCCACGGTGAGTGCCATAGAAATCAACCCTGCTGTCTTAACAAGTGAAAGTTAAATGACATTCTTGATTGGGAAAAGTAGGGGACAGAGAAAAGGCCGCTGAGGCTAACTCAGTGGGCTTTTCTCATGTAACTCAAGTCTGGGATACCTATTTTCCCCAAGCAGAGAAGCCCACAAGCAACCAAAGGAAGATAGCTTGCTGGGGGCTGGGAGGCACAGCTTCAGTCCATTAGGACTTTTTGTCCTCATCCTTCCAGAGAAATGAAACAAAAAACTACATACAAAATAGGAGCCCAAATTTCCTCTTAGGTTTAGCATATCTAAAATTGCTCCAAATTGCTATAAAAATTTCTAAACATATATTTTTTGTAATTATCTTATGTCAGAAGGACAACAGTCAGTTTGCAGACTGATGCCAAGACTGGCCCATACTTGGAGTATGCCCTAAAGACACCTGGGGACTCTTTGGCCCCTGGAACTCCTTTGGTGGGGGGATCTCTGAGCTCCACTTCCCACCCAAACCAGGTCCAGGGTTCTGGGAAGTGATCTGGATGCTGTAATGGTCACAGGATAGAGTCAGAACTGTGACTTTCCATCTATGCTTTACTCTGAACTTCTCTAGACCTTCTTCTCCAGCCTTGGGAAAGAGCTTCAGCAACCAACAAGGCCTTGCCCCCTTTTATTCTAGTCCCCAGCCATACCTAATGGTGCCCACTAGGGGTTACAGGTTCTTTCATTCGTTCATCCAGGTGCCTTCATAAGCACTAAGAACCCAAAGTGAACCTAAAAGACATTCCTGGCTGGGTGCGGTGGCTCACGCCTGTAATCCCAGCGCTTTAGGAGGCCAAAGGTGTGCAGGTCATCTGAGGTCAGGAGTTTGAGACCAGCCTGGCCAACACAGTGAAACCCCCGTCTCCACTAAAAATACAAAATCAGCTGGGTATGGTGGCACATGCCTGTAATCTCAGCTACTGGGGAGGCTGAGGCAGGAGAATCGCTTCAACACGGGAGGCGAAGGTTGCAGTGAGCTGAGATTGCGCATTTGCACTCCAGCCTGGGTGACAAGAGTGAAACTATCTCAAAAAATAAAATAAAATAAAATAAAATAAAATAAAATAAAATAAGGCTGGGCATGGTGGCTCACGCCTGTAATCCCAACACTTTGGGAGGCTGAGGCGGGTGGATCAAGAGATCAAGACCAACCTGGCCAACATGGTGAAACCCATCTCTACTAAAAATACAAACATTAGCTGGGCATGGTGGCACACACCTGTAATCCCAGCTACTCTGGAGGCTGAGGCAGGATAATTGCTCGATCCCGGGAGGTGGAGGTTGCAGTGAGCCGAGATCACACCACTGCACTCCAGCCTGGCGACAGAGTGAGACTCCATCTCAAAATAAATAAATAAATAAATAAAATAAAATAAAAGATTCCTGCCTAAGGAGCTTAAGTCCTAGTAAAAAAGTGGTATCAGAAAGAAAGGCATCAGGGCCATGCACAGTGGCTCATACCTATAATCCCAGCATTTTGGGAGACCAAGGCAGGCAGATCACTTGAGCCCAGGAGTTCAAGACCAGGCTGGCCAACATGGCGAAACCCTTTCTCTACTAAAAATACAAAAATTAGCCGGGCGTGGTGGCTGGCACCTGTAGTCTCAGATACTTGGGAGGCTGAGGTAGGAGAATCGCTTGAACCCAGGAGATAGAGGTTGCAGTAAGCTGAGATTGCACCACTGCACTCCAGCCTGGGCGACAGAGCGAGAGACTCTGTCTCAAAAAAGGAAAGAATAAAGGAAGGCATCAGTCTTCCCAAATATAGCCCTGGGTGACCCTATGGTTGGTTCTCAGATATATAAAAAATCAACTAACTGGAGTTGTAACCTTCAGATATAAAAGGATAGATTTGCTAGGAATGAAGGAAATTTCCCAGCACTTACTTTGCTAGAATGTGGTAGACGGGACTGTTGCAGAGATGGACTCTGAAGTGTTCCTGCTGCATAGTCCCACAGCTCCATCACCTCACAGACCTGAAGGAAGTGGTAGGGATGGCCCACTCACTGGTTAGGTAAATGAGTAGGCAGGGGCTCCAGATGGAGTTGGTTTCTGATTATTAACACCTGGGGGAGGATGGCAGGGCAGAGAGGGGGCTCTCACTGACAGAGGAGGACACTGTAGCTCCAAGAATAGGTGACCTGCCTTCAGGGTTAAGGACCCAGCCTGCTCTGGCCTACATGATTCTGAGAAATGGGCCAAAGAAGCAGGAAGAGACAAAATTGACATATAGAAGAAAGAAATCTCAAGGATAGGAGAAAAGCTTCAGCCTCTTTCTCAGTCTGGGAGGAAAAAGGGCTGGAGGGGCTGGGCAGGGCGGGGCTTTCCGCGAAAACCGAGTCCCTCCTCCCAGATCCCCCACTGGGTCAGTGGCTCCTGCAGCCCTGCCAGTTAGGAACAAATGAGAAGAGCTGCTGATTTCCCCCCTTGGACTTTCAGAATCTTCTCACATAAATACTGAGGAAGACCCTGCCCTCTGCTCACTTCTCTGGACCTGGCCCTGAGCTGGACCTGGTCCGGGGAAGTAGGCAGGGCGATGGGGAGCCTGTCTATGCTCTGGGCAGCTGTGGGCATATGCTGTGCTGCACTCAGCGCCTCTGCCTGGTAAGTCCTTTCCCTCCCTCACTCCCTGCCAAGGAAGCCCCCATTGTCTCATCCCCATTCACCTCTGCCTCACTTTTTCTCTTCTTGGTAGGTCAGTGAACAATTTCCTGATAACAGGTCCCAAGGTAGGATGATCTCCAGCTTCTGTTTTTACCCACTGAGGGCCCTAAGGGGACTCTTCTGGAGAAAAGAGGGGAGGGGACAGTGCCAGAGCCCCTCACCCAGAGGAACCCATGGTTGATTCTCAATGGAGAGCTGGCCCATCTGAGTCCTGCCGGCTTCTCCTATCCCAGATCACTCATACCAGGCAGAAGCTCACAGCCCTCTTCCCTTTGCCAGGCCTACCTGACCTACACGACTAGCGTGGCCTTGGGTGCCCAGAGTGGCATCGAGGAATGCAAGTTCCAGTTTGCTTGGGAACGCTGGAACTGCCCTGAAAATGCTCTTCAGCTCTCTACCCACAATAGGCTGAGAAGTGGTAAGTTTGTGTGGGACTCACCTGTACAAGGGGTATATATGGGAATGGAGGGGTGCCTGCAGGATGTGTATATGTGTGACATGTATTGCACAGTGAAGTGAAAATGCTACCAGTGAGCTGCTGACCTGCTATTTCCTTGCTGTGTGGCCTTGAGTAAATTACCTCCCCTCTCTCAACTCCAGATTTGTGATTTGGGTCAGTAAGGCCAGTTCTGTTTAGTTCATCAGAAGTATCCCATGGGTTAAATGAGGTGGATATGAGGTGTCTCTATGTATGAGACAAATGTAGGAAATTACTCTTTTTTTTTTTTTGAGACAAAGTCTCACTCTGTTGCCCAGGCTGGAGTGCAATGGCACGATCTCGGCTCACCGCAACTTCTGCCTCCCGAGTTCAAATGATTCTCCTGCCTCAGCCTCCTGAGTAGCTAGGATTACAGGCATGCACCACGCCTGGCTAATTTTTTGTATTTTTAGTACAGATGGGGTTTCACCATGTTAGCCAGGCTGGTCTCAAACTCCTGACCTCAGGTGATCCACCCACCTCAGCCTCCAGAAGTTCTGGAATTACAGGCATGAGCCACAGTGCTCAGCGGAAATTACTCTATATTTTAAATGCATGCTTATATTTGTGCGTTTGTACACACTGATCTTGCACTGAGTTGCATGAAATAAAAACCGGGTGTTTGCAGCTCCTGAGGAAGTTTCACATGGCTAACTGCCATAAAATCTCAACAACAGAAAAGCTGATACGTCACATTGAGTTGTGCCTCAGGTTGGGGTGTGTGTGTGTGTGTGTATGGGTGTGCACGTACACCCATTTGTAACTGTGTGCTGTAGTTTGCATGTCATTTTTGAAGATAACATTCACCTGAGAATAGTTAGGGGAAAGAGTAAAGAAGACGGAGAAAGTGGCTAAGCACGTGTTGGGACCATGCCTATAATCCCAGCACGTTGGAAGGCTAAGGCAGGAGGATTGCTTGAGTTCAGGAGTTCAAGACCAGCCTGGGCAACATAGCAAGACCTCTCTCTACTAAAAATAAAAGTAAAAATATTAGCCGGCATGGTAGCATGTGCCTGTAGTCCCAGCTACCTGGAAGGCTGAGTTGGGAGGATTTCTGGAACCCAGGAGTTCAAGGATATAGTGAGCTATGATCACACCACTACACTCCTGCCTGGGTGACAGAGCAAGACCTTGTCTCAAAAAAAAAAAGATGAGGCTGGAAAGAAATGTCTCCCCATGGGGTATACAGATAGAATAGGGAGTACATAGAAATGAAATGTGACAATGTTTGTAAAGAGTTTAGTAAGAGCTCAGTAGGTGGCAGTCATGATTGTTATGATTATTACATGGCCCAAGCTTCCCAGTCAGAAGCAGCAAAGGTTCTCCTCTCTCTCCTAGGCCAGCATCAAGCCCTGAGTCTCACTGCCTAAGGACTAGCAGCAGTGGCTAGTGGACAGAGGTCTAGGGTGGACTCTAAGAGGTCAAGGTCCTGATCCCAACACCACAACTGGAAAGTGGTCTTGTTCTCATCATTCTTTTTTTTTTGAGACAGGGTTTCACTTTGCTACCCAGGCTGGATTGCAGTGGCATAATCTCGGCTACTGCAGACTCTGCCTCCCAGGCTCAAGCAATTCTCCCACCTCAGTCTCCTGAGTAGCTGGGACTATAGGCATGCACCCCCATGCCCGGCTAATTTTTGTATATTTTATAGAGACAGGTTTTCATCATGTTGCCCAGGTTGGTCTCGAACACCTGAGCTCAAGCAATCCACCCAGCTTAGCCTCCCAAAGTGCTGGAATTACATTGGTCTCATCATTCTATCTCTGGTTTTTACTTTCCCCATTGGTAACATGGGGATGCTCATTCCTGCCTGGATGAAGTAAGGAGGCTGAAAAGATATGCATTGTTCTTTCAAATAGAAGAGCATTGCCTGGATGCAGTGGCTCACACCTGTAATCCCAGCACTTTGGGAGGCTGAGATGGGAGGATTGCTTGTGCCCAGGAGTTCAAGTCCAGCCTGGGCAACATAATGAGACCCTATTTCTAATACAATAATAATAGGTCAGGTGTGGTGGCTCATGCCTGTAATCCCAGCACTTTGGGAGACCAAGGTGAGTGGATCACTTGAGCCCAGGAGTTCTAGACCACTCTGGCCAATATGGTGAAACCCCATATGGTACTAAAAACTAAAAAAAAATTAAAAATAGCCGGGCGCGGTGGCTCAAGCCTGTAATCCCAGCACTTTGGGAGGCCGAGACGGGCGGATCACGAGGTCAGGAGATCGAGACCATCCTGGCTAATACGGTGAAACCCCGTCTCTACTTAAAAAATACAAAAAAAACTAGCCGGGCGACGAGGCAGGCGCCTGTAGTCCCAGCTACTCGGGAGGCTGAGGCAGGAGAATGGCGTAAACCCGGGAGGCGGAGCTTGCAGTGAGCTGAGATCCGGCCACTGCACTCCAGCCTGGGTGGCAGAGCAAGACTCCGTCTCAAAAAAAAAAAAAAAAAAAAATTAAAATAGCCAGGTGTGGTAGTAGGCACCTATAGTCCCAGCTACTCAGGAGGCTGAGGCACGAGAATTGCTTGAATCCAGAAGGTGGAGGTTATAGTGAGCCGAGATCATGCTACTGCACTCCAACCAGGGCAAGAGTGAGACCCTGTCTCAAAAAATAAAACAATAATTTAAAAAAATAGGCCAGGCACAGTGGCTCACACCTGTAATCCCAACACTCTGGGAGGCCAGGCGGGTGGGTCACCTGAGATCAGGAGTTCAAGACCAGCCTGGCCAACATGGTGAAACCCCATCTCTACTAAAAATAAAAAATTAGCCAGGCATGGTGGCACATACCTGCTACTCAGGAGGCTGAGGCAGGAGAATTGCTTGAATCTGGGAGGCAGAGTTTGCAGAGAGCCAAGATCGTGCCACTGCACCCCAGCCTGGGCAACAGAGTGAGACTCTGTCTCAAAAAAAAAAAAAGGCCAGCCACAGTGATTCATGCCTGTAATCCCAGCACTTCGGGAGGCCGAGGAGGGCAGATCATGAGGTCAAGAGATCAAGACCATCCTGGTCAACATGGTGAAACTCCGTCTCTACTAGAAATACAAAAATTAGCTGGGCATGGTGGCATGCGCCTGTAGTCCCAGCTACTCAGGAGGCTTGGGCAGAAGAATCGCTTGAACCTGGGAGGCAGAGGTTGCAGTGAGCCGAGATCATGCCACTGCACTCCAGCCTGGTGACAGAGCAAGTCTCAAATAAAAAAAAAGAAAGAAAAGAAAAGCATCCTCTTAAACCCAAAGGAAGTGGGGGATAAGGGAGAGAAACAATATTATTTTTCCAAAGCCTCTGCTTTGGGTCATCAGGGTCCAAGTTTCCAGTCAGTTCCCTCTCTCTCTCCAAAGCCACCAGAGAGACTTCCTTCATACATGCTATCAGCTCTGCTGGAGTCATGTACACCANCATACCTGCTACTCAGGAGGCTGAGGCAGGAGAATTGCTTGAATCTGGGAGGCAGAGTTTGCAGAGAGCCAAGATCGTGCCACTGCACCCCAGCCTGGGCAACAGAGTGAGACTCTGTCTCAAAAAAAAAAAAAGGCCAGCCACAGTGATTCATGCCTGTAATCCCAGCACTTCGGGAGGCCGAGGAGGGCAGATCATGAGGTCAAGAGATCAAGACCATCCTGGTCAACATGGTGAAACTCCGTCTCTACTAGAAATACAAAATTAGCTGGGCATGGTGGCATGCGCCTGTAGTCCCAGCTACTCAGGAGGCTTGGGCAGAAGAATCGCTTGAACCTGGGAGGCAGAGGTTGCAGTGAGCCGAGATCATGCCACTGCACTCCAGCCTGGTGACAGAGCAAGTCTCAAATAAAAAAAAAGAAAGAAAAGAAAAGCATCCTCTTAAACCCAAAGGAAGTGGGGATAAGGGAGAGAAACAATATTATTTTCCAAAGCCTCTGCTTTGGGTCATCAGGGTCCAAGTTTCCAGTCAGTTCCCTCTCTCTCTCCAAAGCCACCAGAGAGACTTCCTTCATACATGCTATCAGCTCTGCTGGAGTCATGTACACCATCACCAAGAACTGTAGCATGGGTGACTTCGAAAACTGTGGCTGTGATGGGTCAAAAAATGGAAAAACAGGTAAGTTGAGCTTTCCAATGGGGGTGGGAAGAGGTGAAGGGCTACAGAGCTGAGTGCAGGCTAAAGTCTTCCAGGGAAAGGCTGAGGGACACAGCTCCCTTAAACCTCAAGACTCCAGCAACTCCTTCAATTGTAGAATCTCCTAGCCTTACACTCTTAGAGTTGAGCCTGGGTCCATGAGTCCAGGTATAGGCGAGTAGCTCTAAAAGCAACAAGGCAATTAGAAATGAGAAGGTTGAAGTGAGTTAAAGCTAGCCCTGGTATTTCAGGCTTAGAATGGCTCATCCATAATCTAGAGCTACTCAGCAATTTGCAGACTACCTAAGACACTTACTCAGATTTATCACTAATGAAGGAGGTAGTAACCTTTACGAGATAATTGTAGAATAATGGTGCAGAATTCCAGAATGTTTGAGCTGCAGTGAACCTTTGAGAGCATCTAAGTTAGCCCCAGTGTGCCTACTTTTACTGTGGGTATAGAAGACTAATTGCTTAGGCCGGGCGCGGTGGCTCAAGCCTGTAATCCCAGCACTTTGGGAGGCCGAGACGGGCGGATCACGAGGTCAGGAGATTGAGACCATCCTGGCTAATACGGTGAAACCCCGTCTCTACTAAAAAATACAAAAAACTAGCCGGGCGACGAGGCGGGCGCCTGTAGTCCCAGCTACTCGGGAGGCTGAGACAGGAGAATGGCGTCAACCCGGGAGGCAGAGCTTGCAGTGAGCTGAGAGCCGGCCACTGCACTCCAGCCTGGGTGACAGAGCAAGACTCCGTCTAAAAAAAAAAAAAAAAAAAAAAAAAAAAAAAAAGACTAATTGCTTATGGCTGGGAAGTGTCTGAAGGGTGGGCAGTTGGCTTTGGCAATCGGACTCCTACCCACCCACCCCATGCACCTCCATTTCCCTGTCTCACCCTCAGCCATAGCTTTACACTCTAGGGCTCTTGGGGATGGTTTGGCGGGTGACTGGGACTGAGCACGGAGCTACATGGAGAACTTATTCTTTCCTTACGTATAGGAGGCCATGGCTGGATCTGGGGAGGCTGCAGTGACAATGTGGAATTTGGGGAAAGGATCTCCAAACTCTTTGTGGACAGTTTGGAGAAGGGGAAGGATGCCAGAGCCCTGATGAATCTTCACAACAACAGGGCCGGCAGACTGGTGGGTATAGAAGTTGTGGCCAGTATTTCAATGGCTTCACATCTGCACAGCCCTTCACAATTTACCAAGAGCTGTCTTATACGTTCTTTCCTCATACTACCCAGCCAGAGTGAGATGGCTACCTGCATTCTCTGGATGACAAAACCAATTAAGTCTGAGCCAAGTGGCTTGTCCAAGGCAACTAATCAGTGTCAGAGACAGGCAGTAAACTCAGATCTTCTCACTGAGTCCTCTTGTCATTGTATGTTCTGCTCTGCCCCTCCACAGGCGGGCTTCTGAGAACACAGAATCAAGGCCTTGCTTCTATGACTTAAATTTTTATCACTTCAACTGCATGTTCTAGTAAATTAACAGGGCCTTGTTGTTCAGCCTTGTGTCCTAAAGTCTGTCTGGGCTATGGGGAATTGGGATTGATCTAGGCTTCTCTGAAGTGTCTAACTCTCCCCCAAGACTTCTAGTGGGGTGGCAATCTCTGGAGTATTCGGAACACAAATCGGGAAACAAGTTGGATTTAGAGCCAAAAGCATAGAAATTTCCTGTGAACATATACCTAGATATCCTGGGCGCCCAGGGAAAGGGGGAAAGGGGGGAAGGGTTTTTGGGTTTTGGGGTTTTTTTTTGAGACAGGGTCTTACTCTGTCACCCAGGCTGAAGTGCAGTGGTGCCATCTCGGCTCACTGCAGCCTCCACCTCCCAGGCTGAAGCCATCCTCCCACCTCAGCCTCCTGAGAACCTGGAACTACAGGCACTTGCCACTATGCCTGGCTAATTTTTGTGGGTTTTGTAGAGACGAAGTTTCCCCATATTGCCCAGGCTAGTCTTGGCCTCCTGGGCTCAAGCAATCCTCTTGCCTCGGCCTCCCAATGTCTTGGGATTACAGGCATGAGCCACTGTGTCCAGCCAGAAAGAGGTTTTTTAAGCAAGTACAACCATGGGTAATTCATTGCCTTGGGGGTATAAGTGTTCAGACTCAAGGAGCTCCCTCCCCTCTCAGAGAAGACCCAGAGGACAAATCCAAACCCCCCAAAATACTCTCACCTCCACCCTCAAGACAATAACTGTGGCAATTATCATAGTTTCCTTTAAAATTTACAGAGTACTTCCTTGATCATTATTATATTCAATTCTTATTCCAGCTGGGCAGATAGAGAAAAGCTTGACAAGTGATAGAGTTGAGCCTGGAGCAGAGGTTTCTGGACTCTAGTAACCTTCTCAGCTCTTGCCTGGCTCTCCATCAGAATCACCCAGGGAAACTTTAAAATCACCAGTACCAGCCCCTTCCCCGCTGAATATCCTCATTGAGATGATCTGAGGTAGGGCCCAGGAATAAATATTTTTCACGAGCTTCCCCAATAATTCTGATGCTCCTTTAAAGTCAAGAAACACAGCTCTAAAACATTACCTTTAATCACTAACCTTTGGTCTTCCCTACTCAGAGCCATTCTCTTCTGTGTTCTCTCTGTGAAGGCAGTGAGAGCCACCATGAAAAGGACCTGCAAATGTCATGGCATCTCTGGAAGCTGCAGCATACAGACGTGCTGGCTGCAGCTGGCTGACTTCCGGGAGATGGGAGACTACCTAAAGGCCAAGTATGACCAGGCGCTGAAAATTGAAATGGATAAGCGGCAGCTGAGAGCTGGGAACAGCGCCGAGGGCCACTGGGCGCCCGCTGAGGCCTTCCTTCCTAGTGCAGAGGCGGAACTGATCTTTTTAGAGGAATCACCAGATTACTGTACCTGCAATTCCAGCCTGGGCATCTATGGCACAGAGGGTCGTGAGTGCCTACAGAACAGCCACAACACATCCAGGTGGGAGCGACGTAGCTGTGGGCGCCTGTGCACTGAATGTGGGCTGCAGGTGGAAGAGAGGAAAACTGAGGTCATAAGTAGCTGTAACTGCAAATTCCAGTGGTGCTGTAAGGTCAAGTGTGACCAGTGTAGGCATGTGGTGAGCAAGTATTACTGCACACGCTCCTCAGGCAGTGCCCAGTCCCTGAGTGAGGGCAGTGCCTGATAATACCCCATACAAGTTCACTTGATTAATTGCATCAGTGGAAGGGGATATAGCTTCTCTCTTAGAGAGAACAGATTGGAAAGCAATTGGAAAACTTCAGTGTTGGTCTGTAGTCCTCGTGATATCTGCTACCGGTGGGGAAATGGAGGCCCAAGATTCCACAGCATATTCCTGGCAGGGCTGAAATTGGAATCTGGGCCTCCTGATTTTGGCAGACCCCCATTTCATCTTTCCTGCAAGCTACTGTCCCATCTCTGTGCCTGTACTTATGCAGCTTCCTGCAGGGAGAGTTTGGTTTGGGGTCCATATCTAGAGGGACCTTCAAAGTATTTGTTCCTTTAAATTTCAGACCATGTCCAACCTAGCTGTGCTGCTGGGAATCAGGAGAACAGAAGCAAAAAATGAAAGAATTCTGTTCAGACTCCTGAAGAGCAGCCTGTGGCTACAAATCCATGCTGATAAATGGGGTAAAGACCACATATCTGCCTACTGGGAAGTTTTAGAGTGTTAGATTTCTTTCCCCTCAAGTATGCACTTTTGAAAAGTTCTTCCTCCAGCCTGGACAACATAGGAAGACACCATCTCTACACAAAATTTAAAAATTAGCCAGGTGTGGTGCCACTTGCCTGTAGTCCTAGATACTTGTGAGGCTGAGGCGACAGGATCATTGGAGCCAGGAGATCGAGACTACAGTGAGGTGTGATTGTGCCGTTGCACTCCAGCCTGGGCAACAGAACTGAGACCCTGTCTCAAAAAAAAAAAAAAGAAAGAAAGAGAAAAGAAAATAAATTCTTCCCACCCACACCTGGGGAAACCAGCACCCTGTATAACCTGGGGGTTTTTGCAGTTCCTAAACCATCTCTGGAGCCATGGAAAGGGAATCATGGCAATAAGTGGACAGGTGACTATGACCTACCCAGACAAGGTCCCACAAGAGTGATGCTCCTCAGAGAGCTGGGGACTCCTTTGTTATTTTCCTAGATTGAGAACTCAACTTTATTTTGCAATAAATCCTTCCAAGATATATCCAGCTGGGACTTCTGTTACTCCCTTTGGAAACCTTAAGATCAAAAAGGGAAACCCTGCTTCTGTATCCCAATAATCCACCAGGAAAAAGGGGAAACTAGAAATATCCAACTCTCTTGATTTCAGTGTTTGTCGGGTAATGAAAACTTGAGACCCAGACACTGGTCAACAGCAAAACAATACAGACTCCCAGAATTAGAAAGTGTTATTTTAATGTAACCTAAGTAACTTGGGGAGTAAGGAAACCCTTTGAACCTGGACCATATTCAAAGTGTGTTTGCTCTCTTAACTTGGGCATCCTGGGGTGTCTGTACACCAAGACCTGGGCCCCAGGGCAAGAGACAAAAAGAGTTGTGGATTCTGCCTGCCTGCATTTGCACTTCCACATCTTCCAGTGGTAATCTTTGGAGGAGGGGTCATTTCCCATAAAGAGAGCCCTGGGAGCTTAGCCGCTGGTTTCCTAAATCTGAATATCTCAGCCTTGGGAATCTCTGCAGTCTGCACAGGCTTGCACCCTGCCTGGAGGAGATATTTCGAATATGTTGAATAAAAGAAAAAATGATCACCAAAATGGGAAAACACCCCTAGCTTATTGTTTTAAATTAGAAAACAATTTAAGTGTTCAAAGTAGGATAAACAAGTAAATCATGACCTTACAGTAGACTATTAACCACTAAAATATTATTGAGAAATACTTAGTAACATGGAAAACACGCATGATAGAATTAAGTGAACAAAGCTGATTGCAAAATGGCATGTTCAGGATAAATCCAATTTTGTTTTTGTGGCAATGTGCAAATATTTGCCACTATGTGATACCAAAATAGAGTGGTTTGTTTTCCTTTTGTGTTTTCTGTATTTTACGTTTGCCTACAATAAATCTTTTTTGTCATCAGAAAGAGTTAATGTGTTATTTGTTTTAATGCCAAAAAGGAATAACCAATCTTGTTTTTTAGTGAAAAGGAAGGTGAAATGCTCATGAAGGAAGTTGGCATCTCAAGAGAAACATTTAAAACTACCACAGATGTCAGAGAACAGATACGAGGACAGATACATAAAAGCGAAGCCTATGTCACGGAAATGACAGATTCCCTCTCTGTCCCTCCTTCAACGGAAAGTTCAAAAGCACACTGCAGCAGTGACAGAGAAACAAAACGTGTGTGGTATGTGCTGCTTGGTGGTCATGGAAGGAGGAATGGAAATAGGCAACCAAAAGAAGATTATTTCCCTGAGGCCCAGAGAAAAACCAAAAATAAAATTATCCAGCACAGAGGTTAAACCCTCAATAAATATAGATGTCAAAGCACCTCCCCTGAAACCCGAGTTGTGACCCGAGCTAGAGAAATGAACACACTAGATTTTCTCCCTGCATTCCTAACTGAATCTCCAGCCAAAGAACCCAGGCACCTGAGGCTTTGACATCTTCCCCAGGACCTTACTGACATACCCAATAATCTTGGGAGGGATTTTCAGGAGCAAAACCAGCCCTGCTGCCCTCTTCAAAAGGTCATTCCAAGAGAACAAGGCTTGTGTTTACTGTGGGCTTATATCAGAAGTTTTCACCAAGAAATCTCAGGGCAATGGGAATTCCTTGAAGTTTGTCTGCTTCCCCAAAAAACTCATAGTCTCCTAGTCTCTTCTTCCAAGCCTCTCCCACCCTCATCCATCTCACCTTCAGAGCAATCAGTCTCACCAACCAATCTTCCCACATGGACCCAGGGCCAGAAACAACAAGAATTTGGATTTCTCTGCATCCGTCGCCTTCCTGTCAAGGATTCACTCCAAGGCAACACAGCCTCATTCAGATTCATCAGTTACAGCTCTACACCCCTTCCCTTTTGGTTCATCCTTAACAAGCTGGCTATCATTAAGGTGACAGAACAGTAAAACCCCCAGTTTCCATAGATTCAGCGCCCAAGACAGGCAGATTGGCCACAATCTGATGATGGATCTTGTAAATCTGCTGAAAAAGTGATCAACTCAATGAGGGAAACCTGTCCACGAGCCTATTCCCCTAGTTCAGTAAATTCAAGCACAGCATCTCTTCCCCTGCACAGTGGAATTCTGTGTTTGCTCAGTCTAGATTAAAAGGAAAATATGCTTTTGGGAGGCCAAGCCAGGAGAATCACTTGAGGTCAGGAAGTTTGAGACCACCCTGGGTAATATGGCAAGACCTGATCTCTACAACAACAACAACAAAAAGAGGGAAAGAAAGAAAAAGAGGCCAAGTGTGGTGGCTCACACCCGTAATCCCAACACTTTGGGAGGCTGAGGCAGGCAGATCACTTGAGTCCAGGAGTTAGGGACCAGCCTGGGCAACATGGCAAAACCCCTTCTCTACAAAAAATACCAAAAAGTTAGCCAGGCGTGGTGGCGTGCACCTGTAGTCACAGCTACTCCAGAGGCTGAGGTAGGAGGATCCACTGAGCCTGGGAGGTCGAGGCTGCAGTGAGCTGTGATCATGCTACTGCACTCCAGCCTGGGTGATAGAGTGAGACCCTGCCTCAAGAAAAAAAAAAAAAAAAAAAAAAGTTTTAAAACAGAAAGGAAAAGAGAAAAATAGAAGGAAGGAAAGAAAGAAAATAAATATGCTTATGCTTGCCAGACCCCTACAAAGCTTTATCTCTTTTGTCTTTTTCTTTTCTTCCTTCTTCCCATCTGCTCTCTAATGTGGGCAGAATTAGGAGCTCCTAAGAAAACCCTGAATCCTGTTCCCTGGGTCTCCTCTGGTTCACTGCCAATCTACTCAGGCTTGTTGGCAGGTGAGTAAGTGGTTAGGGAAACTAGAGCGGAAAGGAAGTAATTGATGACCTGCTAAATGTCAGGTGCTTAATAGATACCATCTCCTTCAATCCTCAGACCAATCCGATTAGAGTTACAATTATCCCTTTCTGACTACTGAGGAAACTGTGGCTCAGAGAGAGGTTAAGCACCCCAGCCTAGAATTAAATGCAGGGAGGTGAATTTGAATTCAAGCTACTGCCTCATAAATCCATACTCTTTCTTTTACACCACTTACACTGTAGGAGCCCAGGGATCCCTGGCAACATTCTTAACCATCATGACAGTTTTGTCAAATGACTACCATTCATATGTAATGAAAGGTGTCCTCTTCTCCCTCTTCACCAAGCAAGAGAATCATATTTCTCAGCCTTTCTCCAGAATGAAGAAACCTAACTTTTGATTTGCAAAGGCCTACCTTAGAATGATAAAGCAGAAAGCCTGGCTCCTGCTGATTTGGTAGGGCAGAATCCTGGTTCTCCAGGGGGTACTCAAAGAAAAAAACTAATCATTATGGTCTCCATTAGAGGTCAAAGTTTCAAGAGGGAATGTCAAAGGAGGGCTGTTTATTTTAGAAGACAGAGAAAGGAAAACAGGGTTCAGAGAAAATGAATGTTTCTAGCCCCACATCACAAACTGCTCATAATCCTCATTGATGACAAAAGGCAGTGACCCTGGACCTAGATAAAGATGTTCAGGTTGGGGGAAAATAAAAGCAAGGACCAGATCAAAGGCTTCTAGAAGAGGTTAAAGACCTTTGGATAGGAATAGAGCTCTAAGCCACCCAATCCTGCAGCATTCCCTACCACTGAAGGCAAGCAGAGCCTGGAGGAGGAAAGTATCCTGACCCTATCAGCACCTGAGATCGCAGAGGAGCAAAGAGTAGACTCCAGGGCCCTGGGCAGCCTCCATGGTTGGTGCTCTGCCTGCCCTGCTAGGCTGCCCTTCTCATGGAGCGTCAGGAAAGGGATGTGTGATGACCCAAAGAAAGCACTGGGGAATTAGGCCAGGGGTCTGGAAGGCCTCCAACTGCACTTGGTCAGCAAGGGACCAGGGAAACGATGGGCAGGGGAAGTGGGGATGTGGGTAGGAAGTGGGTAGGGAAAGGCCCAATGGTGCACCAGGTACCCAAACTCATTCCCACATTCCTCTCAGACTCTCAGGTACCCATGCACACCTCTGATGGGACTCAGTGATCTTGAGAAGGTCCCTTGTCATTTCTTTGCCATCAGCTTCTTGCAGTCTATAAGAGATCACTTAATTCAGCCACCTGCTTCTGAACAGGAGAGCCCCTAAAGCCAAAAAAAAAAAAAGAGGGGGGGCACACACCGTACATCCTGTTTTGAAAGACTGTCAGGAATGGGAAAGCCAGTCCTTCCCTACTCAGGACAAAGTGCTTACCAGAGCATTTGCTCACGTCTATCCTGAATTAACACTACTACATCTTAAGCCGGCCTCTCCTAGGACTTCATATTATGGATCTGAGGCCTTCAAACAGACCCATTCTCCAAAATAAATAAGCCAATTACTTCAGCTTTTCACCAGTTGTCTCTTTTTCCTAGACTTGTCTTCAGCTACACGAACTTGAGTTTCTGTGAGGAGTTAGGTGGGATATGAGCCAGACATCCTTTTCAAGCCTCAACTGGCTTCACCTCTTTCCCTCATGTGTCTGAAGAATCTATTTATTCTTGGTCTCACAGAGTTCTGATTGCCCCACTTGCATTTCTCCATTGCCAAAGTTCATTTCTTTCTTTTTTTCTTTTTGAGACAGGTTCTCACTCTGTTGCCTAGGCTGGAGCGCAGTGGCATGATTATGGCTCACTGCAACCTCAAACTTCTGGTCTCAAGGGATCCTCCCGCCTCAACCTCCTAAGTAGCTGAGACTGTAGGCATACACCACCATGCCTGTGTAATTTTATTTTTAATTTTCTGTAGTGATTAGGTTTCACTATGTTGCCCCGGCTGGTCTCAAACTCCTGGGCTCAAGTAATCCTCCTGCCTCAGCCTCTCAAAGTGCTTGGATTACAGGCATGAACCACCACACCCAGCCCCAAAGTTCCTTTCTAACCCGCTCCATCCCAACAAAATAACCTTGATTCCCTGCTCTATACACTGGGATTGGGCCAGCAGAGTGGCCTCATTAGAGTCCTCTTGTGCTGGGGCTTGTGGTGGTGTGGGGACAAGAACAGGAAACTGACAATCAGGGCATCCAATCCCATGATTCACAACTGAGTACCTGAGATTTACAAATGGAGCATTGTTCTCCTGCCCACCTTACTTGTAAGCTGCTGTTGTCTGACTCATTTGACGGATCTAGCCCTCCTTTATCACTGAGGGTCTGACCTGGCCTAGCGCCTTATTTTCTCTTTTGGAATCTGGATATGCCTGACTCCAAAGCCCCCCAGACCTCTGCCTTCTCTGCCTTCCTCCAGGTGTAGCCTGCTCCAATACCCCTCCTTTGTCTGGTGTACTCAGCTTCATCTGTCCTGGTTCTTCCAATGGTAGCTCCTTACTGTGTTCATGAAAAGCTATTGTTACAGCCCACATCCTCAGCATTGACCACAATGTGTCAGTTAGTCTTTTATCCTCCTGACTTTGCTCAATTGTCTGCTTAGGTTGGACTGTGTTCAGTCATTTCACTACTCATGGAGACTTCCTCACCCTTCTGATCACTCATTAAGGGTACCTTGACCTTTTCTCTCTTGTTTTCCTTTCCTCTTCCCTTCCTTTCCCTTCCCTTTCCCCTTCCCCTTCCCCTTCCCCTTCCCTTCCCTTTCCCCCTCCCCTTCCCCTTTCCCTTCCTTCCCTTCCCTTCCCTTCCCTTCTTTTCCTTTTCCTTTTCTTTTCTTTTCTTCTCTGAGGAGGATTTTCGCTTCTGTTGCTCAGGTTGGAGTGCAATGGTGAGATCTTGGCTCACTGAAACCTCCTCCCGGGTTCAAGCGATTCTACTGCCTCAGCCTCCCAAGTAGCTCAACTGCCTTCACCTCTTTCCCTCATGTGTCTGAAAAATCTATTTATTCTTGGTCTTACAGAGCTCACAGGCATGCACCACTATGCCTGGCTAATTTTGTATGTTTAGTAGAGATGGGGTTTCTCCATGTTGGCTAGGCTGGTCTTGAACTCCCCACCTCGGGTGATCCTCCTGCCTCAGCCTCCCAAAGTGCTGGGATTACAGGTGTGAGCCACTGCATCCGGCTACCTTGACATTTTCTAACCTAGAGTCACCTTAACCACTGTCATCTCCTTCTGGAATCTCCCCTTTAGAAGTTCCCCTTAATTTATACCACTCTGTCTCCTGGCATTGGCCATATCCCTGTCTTCAGATATCCAAGGGACTCACCAATAAAAAAGAAAGAGGGCCAGGTGCGGTGGCTCACGCCTGTCATCCCAGCACTTCGTGAGGCTGAGGTGGGTGGATAACCTGAGGTCAGGAGTTCAAGACCAGTTGGACCAACATGATGAAACCCCATCTCTACTAAAAATACAAAAATTAGGCAGGCACCTGTAATCCCAGCTACTTGGGAGGCTGAGGCAGGAGAATCTCTTTT
>NW_016804598.1:1991255-2003633 GCF_001698545.2 Rhinopithecus bieti
ACCCGTCTCGGCCTCCCAAAGTGCTGGGATTACAGGCTTGAGCCACCGCGCCCGGCCAGGAGAATCTCTTGAACCCAGGAGGTAGAGGTTGCAGTGAGCCAAGATCATGCCACTTCACTCCAGCCTGGCGACAGGGCGATACTCCATCTCAAAAAAAAAAAAAAAAAAATACAAAAATTAGCCCAGCGTGGTGGCACATGCCTGTTGTCCCAGAAACTTAAGAGGCTGAGGCAGGAGAATCACTTGAACCCGGGAGGCGCAGGTTGCAGTGAGCCAAGATCATGCCCACTGCACTCCAAACTGGGTGACAGAGCAAGACTCCATCTCAAAACAACAACAAAAATAAATAAATAAATAAAATAAAACAGAGAGAGAAGGGCCCAGCACAATGGCTCACACCTGTAATCCCAGCACTTTGGGAGGCTGAGGTGGGAGATTGCTTGAACCCAGGAGTTTGAGACCAGCCTGGGCAACATGGCAGAACTTTATCTCTACAAAAAAATATAAAAATTAGCCAAGAAGGCTGAGCATGGTGGCTCACGTCTGTAATCCCAGCAATTTCAGAGGCCGAGGCAGGTGGGTCACAAGGTCAGGAGTTCAAGACCAGCCTGGCCAAGATGGTGAAACTCTGTCTCTACTAAAAATACAAAAATTAGGCCGGGCGCGGTGGCTCAAGCCTGTAATCCCAGCACTTTGGGAGACCGAGATGGGCGGATCACAAGGTCAGGAGATCGAGACCATCCTGGCTAACATGGTGAAACCCCGTCTCTACTAAAAATACAAAAAATTAGCCGGGCAAGGTGGCGGGCGCCTGTAGTCCCAGCTACTCGGGAGGCTGAGGCAGGAGAATGGCACGAACCCGGGAGGCGGAGCTTGCAGTGAGCTGAGATCCGGCCACTGCACTCCAGCCTGGGTGACAGAGCAAGACTCCGTCTCAGAAAAAAAAAAAAAATACAAAAATTAGCCAATCATGGTGGCGGGTGCCTGTAATCCCCAGCTGCTCCGGAGGCTGAGGCAGAGAATTGCTTGAACCCAGGAGGCAGAGTTTGCAGTGAGCCAAGATCGCGCCACTGCATTGCAGCCTGGGGGACAGAGTGAGACTCCATCTCAAAAAAAAAATAAAAATTAGCCGAGTGGTGGTGCATGCCTGTAGTACCAGCTACTCAGGAGGCTGAGGAAGGAGGATTAAGCCCAGAAGGTCGAGGCTACAGTGAGCTGTGATCATGCCACAGCGTTCCAACCTGGGCAACAGAATAAGACCCTGTCTCAAAAAAAAAAAGAGAGAGAGAGAGAAGAAAAACTCTTCTTGACCTACTGTCCTTCCAGACTCATATTTTATTTCTTTTACCACCTAATCTCTTAAGTATGGAATCCATAATCAGGGTTCTGATTTCATTACCCACCTTTTTTTTTTTTTTTTTTGAAATGGAGTTTCACCTTTGTTGCCCAGGCTGGAGTGCAATGGGTGCAATCGCGATTCACTACAACCTCTGCCTCCCAGATTCAAGTGATTCTCTTGCCTCTGCCTCCCATGTAGCTGGGATACAGGTGCGCACCACCTTGCCTGACTAATTTTGTATTTGTTTTTTTTTGTTTTGTTTTTTTTTTTTTTTTTTGAGACAGAGTCTCGCTCTATCGCCCAGGCTGGAGTGCAGTGGCCGGATCTCAGCTCACTGCAAGCTCTGCCTCCCGGGTTTATGCCATTCTCCTGCCTCAGCCTCCCGAGTAGCTGGGACTATAGGCGCCTGCCACCTCGCCCGGCTAGTTTTGTATTTTTTAGTAGAGACGGGGTTTCACGGTGTTAGCCAGGATGGTCTCGATCTCCTGACCTCGTGATCCACCGGTCTCGGCCTCCCAAAGTGCTGGGATTACAGGCTTGAGCCACCGCGCCCGGCCTTGTATTTGTTTTTTAGTAGAAACAAGGTTTCACCATGTTGGTCAGGCTGGTCTTGAACTCCTGACCTCAAGTGATCCACTCAACTTGGCCTCCCAAAGTGCTAGGATTACAGGTGTGAGCCACCACATCCGGCCTCATTACCCACGTTTAATTGCTTGTCTTCTGTATCCCTCTCCCTCTA
Source organism: Rhinopithecus bieti (assembly GCF_001698545.2). NCBI lineage: Eukaryota > Metazoa > Chordata > Mammalia > Primates > Cercopithecidae > Rhinopithecus > Rhinopithecus bieti. The sequence continues at coordinate 1,993,334 of NW_016804598.1, forward strand.
TCCCACAGACATAGTTCTCTCTAAGTGCATCAGTGAGCACTGGCTATTAATCCTCCTGCATTTCAGACAGTTCTTTTGGGCTACTCTTCTTTCTTGATCCTTAATATGAACATCACCCTAAGGTTCAGGTTGGGGTCCACTTTTTTCTCCGCTCTCACCGTGGAGAATTTACCTATTCTCAAATTCCAGTCTTATTTCTGTGCTGATGACTCCTAAATTTCCATCTCTATGTGAGCTTTAGGCATTGCAGCTCTAATGCTTGACTGGCCGTTCTACTTGGATGTCACAACTGATTTTCTCTTATGACTTCTCTGTTTCCATCAGTGAGCTAATGAAACTTTGAGTAACCGAGGCTTACTTGACTCCTCCCTCTGCTGATCTTTTCACATTTAGTCTTCTTCCTTTGGTTTGTCCTCCAAATCTATCCCTTCCCTCTATTACCTTTGCTTCCACACTGTGCTAAGATCATCCCTTGTACCTGAATTTTGAACCAAGAACTGATATTCTACTTTTCAACTCTCCACCTAACACATTACTACCATATTTACCTTACTAATTCATCACATTCAATTGATTATTCACCTGATTAAAAAACAAAGCAAAACAAAAACTTTAAGGTACTAGAGAATAAAATCTAAATTCTCTGGGGTGGCATTTCTTTCTTTTCTTATTTTATTCTTATTATTATATTTTTGTGAGAGGGAATCTCACTCTGTCTCCCAGGCTGGAGTGCAGTGGTGCGATCTCAGTTCACTGCAAACTCCACCTCCCGGGTTCAAGCGATTCTCCTGCCTCAGCCTCCCAAGTAGCTGGGACTACAGGTGTCTGCCACCATGCCCAGCTAATTTTTGTATTTTTAGTACAGATAGGGTTTCACTATGTTGGCCAGGTTGGTCTCAAACTCCTGACCTCGTGATCCGCCCACCTCGGCCTCCCAAAGTGCTGGGATTACAGGCTTGAGCCACCATGTCCAGCCTGGGCTGGCATTTCAAGTTTCCTAAACATGACACAACCTACCGTAAACATAAAATATTTTTTCTATGAATAATATATTAATATATTTTCATAAAATTTCAAAAAACATAGTAAATAGGCCAAAAAGTGAACAATTGCTTTCATTTGCCCAGGCTGGAGTGCAGTGGCACAATCTGGACTCACTGCAGCCTCTGCCTCCTCGATTCAAGTGATTCTCCTGCCTCAGCCTCCTGAGTAGCTGGGATTACAGGCATCTGCCACCACGCCTAGCTAATTTTTTGTATTTTTAGTAGGGATGAGGTTTCACAATGTTGGTCAGGCTGGTCTCGAATTCCTGACCTCAAGTGATTTACCCACCTCGGCCTCGTAAAGTGCTGGGATTACATGCATGAGCCACTGCTCCTGGCCGGTAATTGCTCTTAACTTGCTTGTCCAACTGTATCCCTTGCTGCCTCAGCTCCAGCTGGACAAGGTTTTAACAGCTCCTTGCATATTTGATTCCCACCTAAGTTCTATATTTCAGTTGAGACCATTTCCCTCTCTGAAACACCTTTGTCCTATCGACTGCCTCCTCAACTCCAAACATTACCTTAAGGTCTCTCTGCTCCTTGAAATTTCCTTCTATTCATTTGATAGAACCTATGTATCACTGCCTATGATATCTAGGCATTATGAATTTTTTGCCTCAACAATAGGGCTGACAAGTCTCTTCCTTGGATGTAGAACCATATTACCCTTCTTAGTGACTCTGCAAAGCCTCTCACAACACTTTACTTTGCATGTAGTGGGTGATTAGAGCTCTCCCAACCTAAAACTGATGTTCCCTATGGTGGTGTGAGTGTATAGGTCACAGGTCACATAGGTCATTCTCCTCGGAGCCGGAGGAGAACCCCTTCTCCTTGCAGAAGGGATATCTATTTGCCCAAGGTCACTTGGCTAGTTAAAGGTTGAGGCTAGATTTCAGACCTCCTGATTTCAAGTTCAAGTAACCCTTAGGTCCTCTGCTCTAAAGGGTTCCATACTACTCTCAGGACTAATCAGATGGGCAGTAGTTAAGAGAGTTAGATTATAGGGGGAGGGGCTGGATGTGCTATGTGATTTAAGGGAAAAAAATAAAACAAGAGAAGAACATATGAAGTTCCCAAATACACCATTACCACCTAAGCCCAAGGCAAAGGAAAAAGTCAGCCCGTTCTCTCTTCTATACTACCTCTCACTTCATGTATTCCTTCTCTGTATTCCATGGTATTCACCTTAACTTGGTTTCACCTGAATAAAAATGTTTTAGGACACGGAGTCAGAATCATATTGGACTTCAGTAGGCCTCAGTATAAAGGTTGAATTTTGTTCTAGAGAAACAGGAAGCCATGAAAAGATTTTAAGAAGGAGTTGGGCACGGTGGCATGTACCTGCAGTGCCAGCAACTCAGGACCCTAAAGCAGGAGGATTACCTGAGCCCAGGAGTTTGAGACCCGACTGCACAACATAGCAAGACCTTGTCTAAAAAGAAAAAGTTTTAGCAGGATGGTGATAGGATCCTATTTACTTCAAAACAAAACAAAACTGGGTCAGGTGCAGTGGTTCATGCCTGTAATCCCAGCACTTTGGGAAGCCAAGGCGGTGAATCTCTCCTGGCCAGGAGCTTGAGACAAGTCTGGCCTTCTTAATGAAACCCTGTCTCTACTAAAAAAAAAAAAAAAAAAAAAAATTAGCTGGGAATGGTGGCATGTGCCTGTAGTCCCAGCTACTTGGGAGGTTGAGGCGCGAAAATCGCTTGGTTGGGAGGTGGAGGTTGCAGTGAGCCGAAATTGTGCTACTGTACTCCAGCAGCCTGGATGACAGAATGATATTCTGTCTCAAAACCCAAATAACACACACCAAAAAAACGCCACAAAAAAACCCATACTTAGATGTTATATGAAAATTGACTGGAAGGGGCAAGATTGGAACCCTAAAGGAAAAGCAATTGTATTAGTTCAGGCAAGAGCTAATGGTGGCTAGAACTAGGATAGGAACAGAGGGAGCAGAGAGAAGGAAGGTGAGCAGTATGTTAAAAAGAGGAAGAATCGGCCAGGTGTGGTGGCTTATGCCTGTAATTCCAGCACTGTGGGAGACCGAGGCAGGCAGATCTTGAGGTCAGGAGTTTGAGATCAGCCTGGCCAACATGGCAAAACCCCATCTCTACTAAAAATACAAAAATTAGCCGGATGTGGTGGCGCTTGCCTGTAATCCTAGCTACTTGGGAGGCTGAGGCAGGAGAATCACTTGAACCCGGGAGATGGAGGTTGCCGTGAGCTGAGATTGTGCCACTGCACTCCAGCCTGGGTGACAAGAGCAAGGCTCAGTCTTAAAAAAAAAAAAAAAAAAAAAGGAAGAATCAATGCAATTGCTGAGGGATTAGATACAGTGGGTGAGAGAAGGTGAGGAAGCTAGATGACTCTCAGTCTTTGCAACTTTAGTAACTGAGTGGCAGGTGGTACCATTTATGGACACAGGCAAAATGAGAGAGAACCAGGTTAGGACTAACAGGAAGATGAGAATTAGGAGTTCCATTTTGGCCAGGTGTGGTGGCTCACACCTGTAATCCCAGCACTTTGGGAGGCTGAGGTGGGTGGATCACTTGAGGCCAGGAGTCTGAGACTAGCCTGGCCAAAATGGTGAAACCTCTTCCCTACTAAAAATACAAAAATTAGCTGGGAGTGGTGGTGTGTGCCTGTAATCCTAGCTACTTGGGAGGCTGAGGCAGGAGAATCACTTAAATCTGGGAGGCAGAGGTTGCAGTGAGCTGAGATTGTGCCACTGCACTCCAGACTGGACAAGAAAATGAGACTGTTTCCAAAAAAAAAAGTTCCATTTTAAGCATGTTAACTTTGTAATTTTTCTGAGACATTCAAACGGAGCTATCAAGCAGGTGATTGGCTAATAAGTATAGGAAATCTTGCTAAATAAACTAGAAAAGAAGTTTGAGAAGGAGATGCAAATTTGGGAGTCATCGATAAACAGATACTTTCTGAAGCCATGGAAGTAAATGAGGTAAGAGTGAAGAGAGTACAGGTTCAAGTCCTAAGAAACATCACATCTTCCCCCACAGACGCCCACAAGTGTCCAGTGAAGGAGCTGAGCTACTGAACCTCTTTCTGATTCTGAGTCTAGATAGTTAGAGACTTGCTGACAGGTAGGTGAAAAGATGACCTAACCTTTGTGGGAGGCCTCCCTGTCAATTTATTCTTTCACTGAATGCCTTCTATGGGGTCAAGGATATGCTAGGCACCTGCTTAGGGACATAAAAATGAAAGTACATAATCCCAATCAAGAAATGCTCACCTGTGCTCCTAACAATGTAGTATGCCAGCCTAAGCAACATAGCAAGATCTCGTCTCTACAGAAAATACAAAAATTAGGCAGGTGTGGTGGTGCGTACCTGCAGTCCTAGGTACTCAGGACGCTGAGGCAGGAGGATCACTTGAGATGAGAGATCGAGGCTGCAGTGAGCTATGATAGTACCACTGCACTCCAGCATGGGCAACACAGTGAGATCCTGTCTCAAACAACTCTATGTAGTGTGATAAACATTCTAACAGAGGTGTGTATAGGGGCAGAGGAAACTTGGGGATGAAAGCAACCAACATCATCTGCCTGGCCTAGAACTGAAGTAAAACTCACCCAAGTGGTTAGAGCCGATGACTATTACAAGGGTGCTCTGAAGCCAGAATGGCTTTACCCCCTCTGTTTACTTCTGTGTTGTTTTAAAACAAACCCTGTACTTCCTAGGATAGAGATAAAATGGTAACAGGTTGATGAGGGCAAAAAGGAGGCTTTTGGTTCTCTGATCACTGACAACAGAGAACAGACCTTTTCCAATGAGCTTTAATCAATCAGGTGTGGGGGGGTGGTGGGGGTTAAAGGAAAAACTAGAAGAGAGTGGTTTATTGCTGTTCACAAAAAAAAGCAATAAAATACTTTGCCCTGAGCTGCGTAAGGGTCATACTCGGTATGATAAGCTATCATTTAACATGAGGAGGAAATTGAAGTTTCACTTCCTTGCTTTTGTGGCACCCCTTGAATTGGGTTGATGACTCCATTCAGTCAGTCAGCATGAGGCCTGCCTTACCAATTTTGTTTTGCAAAACAAAGACAGTCACGGTCAAACTCAGTTGGTTAATTTCATAGATTAACATGTGAAGCCCCAGGAAAGCAAGGCAGCTGTGACTGCTCTGGCTGGGAAACCATGGGTTAATTCTGGGCCAGCATGGCAGGGAGCTTCATAAGATCTTTTAGCCCCTTGGCACCCTCCCACACCTCACCCCTCCAAAAGCCTCCCTCATTCACCAGTGTCCTGGAGATGAATTGAAATAATCTCCAGAGTCTGAAGGACAGGGCTGGGTTGAGGGTATTGGATACATTTCCCTATTGTGATATATAATTCTTCTCAGCCTGATTTCTTTAGAACCAGGCTGAGTAGCATGTGTGGTAAAAGAAGACTAGCTGGAATCTATATGAGCACAAACTGGGGAAAACAAAATGAAAAAAAAAAAGACAATAATACAAAATAATACAAAATTTCTTTCAAATCGTGGGCTCCAATAGGGATACGTACACAACCTAAAGAAAACAGTGAGGATGAAAATATTGTTAGAGCTTTTACTAAACAGCCAGACATTTCATGTTGCCTCTATGGCTAAGATATTACAAAAGAATTGTTGATTCTCTTAAAGGATGATCCAAGCCGAGTTCTGACTCCTTTCTAACTCTGAAATTTGCTGAAAAACTGAGGCCACTTTGGAATATATCATAATCTGGAGTTCTTCAAACCTCTTATTTGGCTGAGATAAATGCCATTGTTTCCGTCTTTCTGAATTCCGATGCTTCTGGTGAGAAACGATTCTGCCAATAACACATAAGAACTATCCAAAAACCAAGAAAAGTTGTAACTGCATATAAAACTGCCCAAATAATGAGGCTCATGTTCCAAAAGGAGAGTAAGGTCATATTTAATTTTAGTTCCCTGAAGGTTGTCTTGCATTTTTCCAAAAGGACTTATTCCTGAAATCTATTTTATTTTATTTTATTTTGTTTTGTTTTGTTTTGTTTTATATTTTATTTTATTTTTAAGACAGAGTCTTACTCTGTCACCCAGTGCAATGGCGTGGTCTCAGCTCACTGCAACATTCGCCTCCTGGATTCAAGCAATTCTCCTGCCTCAGCCTCCCAAGTGGCTGAGATTACAGGCACGCACCACCATACCCAGCTAATTTTTGTATTTTTAGTAGAGATGGGGTTTCACTATGTTGGCCAAGCTGGTCTCAAATTCCTGACCTCGTGATCCGCCCACCTCAACCTCCCAAAGTGCTGGGATTACAGGTGTGAGCCACCACACCTGGCCTATTCCTGCAATCTTAAGTGACTATTGATACAATTTAATTTTCAGAAAATCAAGGAAGATAATTTAGTATTGCATGAAAAATGCTGCTGATGTGGCCACAGATTTTACTATAATGCCATAATAATTACTTCTTGAGCCTCAAAATCATTGTTATACAAACAGGGGATTGGATTAGATTGCATTATACATTCCCCCAATTTTTTTTTCAGATTCTAACATTCTATTCTGAGCTTCTAAGTTTCTCTATCCTGACAGTTTTGGCCTTCAGATGATGCCTTGTGCCACTTGCCATATGGAAAAAGTTAGAATAAGTTACTTCTGCTTCCTAGAAATATATAGCCTATGAAAAAGCAACAGTTGGGCTGGGTGCAGTGGCTCACGCCTGTAATCGCAGCACTTTGGGAGGCTGAGGAGGGTGGATCATGAGGTCGGGAGTTTGAGACCAACCTGAGCAATATGGTGAAACCCTGTCTGTACTAAAAATACAAAAAAAAAAAAAGCCAGGTGTGGTGGCGGCGCCTGTAATCCCAGCTACTTGGGAGGCTGAGGCAGAGAATTGCTTGAATCTGGGAGGCAGAGGTTACAGTGAGCCAAGATTGCACCACTGCACTCCAGGCTGGGCGACAGAGAGAGACTCAGTCTCAGAAAAAGAAAAAAAAAAAAAAGCAACAGTCAGGCCTAGCATGGTGGCTTACGCCTATAATCCCAGCACTTTGGGAGGCCAAGGCAGGTGGATGGTTTGAGCTCTGGAGTTGGAGACCAGCCTGACCAACATGGTGAAACCCCGTCTCTACTAAAAACACAAAAATTAGACGGCATGGTGGTGCACACCTGTAATTCCAGGTACTCAGGAGTCTGAGACAGGAGAATCACTTGAACTCAGGAAGCAGAGGTTGCAGTGACTCGAGATCGCTCTGCTGCACTCCAGCCAGGGTGACAGAGTGAGACTCCGTCTCAGTTTTTAAAAAAGCAACAGTCACATGTTCTTGATGTACACATAGTCTAATGGTTAGATTTTGCTTATTTGGGCTGGGCACGGTGGCTCATGCCTGTAACCCCAGCGTTTAGGTAGACCAAGGCAGGTGGACTGCTTGCGTCTAGGAGTTCTAGACCAGCCTGGGCAACATAGTGAGACCCCATGTCTACATTTAAAAAAAATTTTTTTTTAAGATTTCATTTACTTGAATTTTGTGCTGAAGGAAGTTTATTTGTATATTATAATTTAAAGGGGGTGCTATTAAATTAGCACCACAAATAAGACTACAGGTGGAGGTTTTGAACTACTTATGACAATAACCTTGTTGAGTGCTGCTTTTCAAGGGGCTCCTGGCGTAATGAGTGGCTTTCTGGACATGAGCCAGAAACTTGGATTGAGACCCAGTTGAGGTACAGCCATTAGCTTGACCTTGGGCACATCTCTTAGGCCTTGAGCCTTATTTGCTTCAACTATAAATTAAGGGGCTAAATTAGGTGGTTTTAAATTAACTGGCAAAGCTTCTTTTCAAGAAGATATATGAGCAGGAGCAAGTAGTGATTAGGTGTAAATAAGCGCATTAGTGCCTTCAGTAATATGGTGAATGAAAAGAGATTTGGAGGTGCCTTCTGAGTGATAAGGGAAGAGAACCTGTGATTTTCAGCCACAAAGAACAATAGCATAGGCCGGGTGCGGTGGCTCATGCCTGTAATCCCAGCACTTAGGGAGGCCGAGACGGGCGGATCACGAGGTCAGGAGATCGAGACCATCCTGGCTAACACGGTGAAACCCCGTCTCTACTAAAAAATACAAAAAAAAACTAGCCGGGCGAGGTGGCGGGCGCCTGNAAAAAAAAAAGAACAATAGCATAAACTAAATAAAGCCCCCAATTCCACTCTGTTGATTTAAATACAATAAATCCATTAAATGAAGGAACTCGGTTTGTACACAACAGGTAGGTAGCCCTGTGAGAAAACAAAAGTTTCCCATGTCTGTGAAAAAGCACCATGAAGCAGTGGAAAGGCTTTAGAGGCAGATATAATTGGGTTCAGTAGGGAATAAAAATATATTTTCCCCACTTATCCCAGGTTCATGGCTGAGGCCCCTATAACAAAAGACAGTTCAAAATTCTGGCTCTACTAATTCCTAGGTAAGGCATTAGTAGGATTTTCTAATTTCCAGATCAAATTACTTTAACCTCAGGATTGCTGCTGTGAGAATTAAATAACATAAGTATTAATAAGAGAGCCGGACCACACGGGGTGGCTCACGCCTGTAATCCCAGCACTTTCGGAGGCTGAGGCAGGCAGATCACCTGAGGTCGGGAGTTTGAGACCAGCCCGACCAACATGGTGAAACCCCATCTCTACTAAAAATACAAAATTAGCCAGGTGTGGTGGCACATGCCTGTAATCCCAGCTACTTGGGAGGCTGAAGCAGGAGAATCACTTGAACCTGTAAGGCGGAGGTTGCGGTGAGTCGAGATTGCCCCATTGCACTCCAGCCTGGGCAACAAGAGAAAAACTCCATCTCAAAAAAAAAAAAAGTGCCTAGTACAGTGCTTGGCATATAATAAATAACAGCAAATAGTAATTTTTCCATTAATGATGGGAGCATAATCCATATATAAGTAAGCTAAGTAAAAATACTAGAGGGAAATAATAATAGCTAATGTTGATTGAATGCGTACTCTTTGCCAATAGGCACTGTTATATACTTTTACATATATTATCGCATTTAGTCCTCACAACAGTCCTGTGAGATAGGAACTACCATTATCCCCACTGTATCGATGAGGAAACTGTGACTCAGCAAGATTAAGCAACTTTCCCCATTGTCACAGAGCGAGGAAGTTATGGAATCATGATAAAAACTGCTTTGTTGGGAGACTGAACGAACCTATTCTTGTTTGGGAGGTTGCCAGGTAACCCACTTTAAAAATACATAAATGTTTGTAAAAACTGCTTTGCTGTCTCCAAAGGCCAAATGTTAAATCACTTCATAATGTACTGTCCAGCACATTATGTCAAGGGAATATATTATTAACTGCAAGCCAAGTCAGAATTTAAGTATGAGTAGTTCACAGGCACAAGAGATAAGCACGTATTAGAGCAAAATTACAGGAAATTATCTTGTAGGCTTGAAATTGTACAAGCAGAAAAGAGGAGGGTCTTCCAGTGTTTGTGATGTTGGCGAGCAAGGGCAAAGGAAGAGAATGGCTTTAGCAAATGTAGACTGGAGTGAGCAAGGGAGCAAATAGACCACTCTAGCTAGCGCAGAGTCCATAAAGGCAGGTACAGGGGAGATTAGGAAAATAAGCATTAGAAAGATAATCACTGGCCAGTATGTGGGAGCCCTGAATGTCAGACTAACATAAATATAAAATTTTTTTTTACCTTATGAGTTACACACTACTCAATAAGTAATTGTTAATTGTCACAAAGTAGACAGAATTAATTTCAAACCTAGTTACTCAATGGACATAGGATGTAGGATCTGTTTTCAGTATCAATACAGGAAGTGTCCATTCAACTTGAGTCCCATGGCCAACTGGAACAGCAACAAATCGCGTTAGTATACTGTTTTAAATCCCTCCACTTGGCTGGGCACAGTGGCTCACACCTGTAATCCCAGCACTTTGGGAGGCTGAGGTGGGTGGATCACCTAAGGTCAGGAGTTCGAGACCAGCCTGGCCCATATAGTGAAATCCCATCTCCACTAAAAATACAAAAATTAGCTGGGTGTGGTGGCACGTGCCTGTAATCCCAGCTACTCGGGAGGCTGAGGCAGGAGAATTGCTTGAACCTGGGGGGCAGAGGTTGTAGTGAGCTGAGATTGTTCCATTGCACTCCAGTCTGGGTGACAAAGCAAGACTCCGTCCCCACCCCACCCCACCCCATAAAATTCCTCTACTTTGTGACATGCTTCATCATTTCAAAATCTTTTTTTTTTTTTTTTTTTTTTTTTTT
>NW_016804598.1:2007734-2010617 GCF_001698545.2 Rhinopithecus bieti
AGGCCGGTTCTAAGGGCCCGCTCCACGAAATCCCGGTAAAAAAAAAAAAAAAAAAAAAAAAAAAAAACCACAATTTATTATTTATCTTTTGTTTTGTTTTGTTTTGTTTGTTTGTTTGTTTTTGAGATGGAGTCTTGCTCTGTCGCCCAGGCTACAGTGCAGTGGTGCAATGGCACGATCTCAGCTCACTGCAAGCTCTGCCTTGTCTCCCGGGTTCACACCATTCTCCTGCCTCAGCCTCCCGAGTAGCTGGGAGTACAGGTGCCTGCCACCACGCCCGGCTAATTTTTTGCATTTTTAATAGAGACGGGGTTTCACTGTGTTAGCCAGGATGGTCTCGATCTCCTGACCTCGTGATCCGCCCACCTCAGCCTCCCAAAGTGCTGGGATTACAGGTGTGAGCCACCACGCCCAGCTATTTATTTTTAAGATTTTGGTTTGTTCTCCCAACGCTGATGCTAAAGGTGTTTTGAAATACAGTGGGCACACAGACTCAGAAGGAGTATGTCCAAAACTTCAGAAAAATACCAACACTGACAACTTGCAAAACATCTTAGCCACTGACAGCTTAAACACAGTCTATTAATAAGGAAGTGTTGCCAGCCCTTTTAAAGTTGACATTTGTTACAACATTTATTTTTCATAATCTTAATGTTTCTTTTAATTACAAAAGTAGTTACATAAATACTGTAGAAAATTTAAAATACAGCTAAGCAAAAGAAGAAAATAAAATATTTCTAACATCCAGAGATTATAGATAGTAACACTTGAGTGGGTATCCTTCTACATGTTATTCTATACACATTTATTTATTCATTTTTTAATCTAAATGAGAACATATGGCTGGGCACAATGGCTCATGCCTATAAACCTAACACTTTGGGAGGCCAAGGCAGGAGGATTGCTTGAGCCCCAGAGTTTGGGACCAGCCTGGGCAACATAGTGGGACCCTATCTTATTAATACAAAACAAAATCAAAACCAAAATTAAATGGGTGCACACTGTGCATATTGCTTTGTAACATGCTTTTTTTTCAGCTAACAATCTTTCTTTCCATTTTCTTACATTATATTTTCTTTTCTTTTTTTTTTTTGGGGGGGGGACAGGGTCTCATTCTGTTGCACAGGCTGGAGTGCAGGGGTGCAGTCTCAGCTCACTGCAACTTCCACCTCCCAGGTTCAAGGGATTCTTGTGCCTCAGCCTCCTGAGTAGCTGGGATTACAGGCACAAGGCAATGTATTTTCATCTCATCTAATACTCAGTCTAGATTCAAATCTTCTCAGTTGTCTCAGAATGTTCTTTGTAGCCTGTCTGCCTAAACCAGGGTCCAACCTAGGGACAGGTACTGATTTTGATTATATATCTTAACTCTCTTTTAATATAAGACAGTCCCTCTTCTCAAGACACCCATTTATTTAAGACAGGCTGAGCGCGGTGGCTCAACGCCTGTAATCCCAGCATTTAGGAGGCCAAGGCAGGTGGATCACAACGTCAGAAGTTCGAGACCATTCTGGCCAACATAGTGAAACCCAGTCTCTACTAAAAATACAAAAATTAGCTGGGCGTGGTGGTGTGCGCCTGTAGTCCCAGCTATTCGGGAGGCTAAGGCAGAAGAATCGCTTGAACCCGAGAAGCGGAGGTTGCAGTGAGCTGAGATCATGCCACTGCACTCTACCCTGGTGACAGAGCAAGACTCCATCTCAAAATTTAAAAAAGGCCAGGCACAGTGGCTCAAGCCTGTAATCCTAGCACTTTGGGAGGCCCAGCTAATTTTATATTTTTAGTAGAGATGGGGTTCCTCCATGTTGGTCAGGCTGGTCTCAAACTCCCAGTCTCAGGTGATCCACGCACCTCGGCCTCCCAATGTGCTGGAACTATAGGCATTAGCCACCAAGACCAGCCATGATTGTGGTTTTTGCCACTGTTTTTTAATGGCAAAAACCACAGTTGCTTTTGCACCAGCCTAATAGTTATCCAAGTGATTAGTTTAAGATCATCCCCTGGTTCTGGCCATTTTCATTGTATCAAAAAATTATTTATATATTTACACCTTTCTATTTTTTACTTTTTACATCAAACAGGTAATGTGATGATGCTGTAACAAGGTTTGAGGCAAGCATATCTCACACATAAGCATGAAACCAAATTATCATCCTTATGGCCTACAAAAGCACCTACTATGCCTTTTAAACTAGACTGTCTCAACTGTGCATTAATTATGTATCTAGATATAGGATATGTGCTTGGGAAAATGTATAACTAAACTTTATGTCTTACTTCTCAAACTTAAGAAAAACATCTAGCAACATCTTACATCAGTTTTCCATTACCTAGTGTTACATCATTGTTTTTTGTTTTGTTTTGTTTTGTTTTGAGACGGAGTCTTGCTCTGTCACCCAGGCTGGAGTGCAGTGGCACGATCTCAGCTCACTGCAAGCTCCGCCTCCCAGGTTCACGCCATTCTCCTGCCTCAGCCTCCTGAGTAGCTGGCACTACAGGCACCTGCCACTGCGCCCAGCTAATTTTTTTTAGTTTTAGTAGAGACGGGGTTTCACCATGGTCTCGATCGCCTGACCTCATGATCCACCCACCTCGGCCTCCCAAAGTGCTGGGATTACAGTTGTGAACCACCACACCCGGCCCCACATCACTATTAAAATCATACTTTAGGCCGGGCGCGGTGGCTCAAGCCTGTAATCCCAGCACTTTGGGAGGCTGAGACGGGCGGATCACGAGGTCAGGAGATCGAGACCATCCTGGCTAACACGGTGAAACCCCGTCTCTACTAAAAAAATACAAAAAACTAGCCGGGCGAGGTGGCGGGCGCCTGTAGTCCCAGCTACTCGAGAGGCTGAGGCAGGAGAATGGCGTGAACCTGGGAGG
>NW_016804598.1:2013067-2017023 GCF_001698545.2 Rhinopithecus bieti
AAAAAAAAAAAAAAAAAAAAAAAAGGGAAAGAAAAAAATCTTAAAAGAAAACATAAAACATAGGGGAAATTTTTCATGACCTTGGATTTGGATTTTACAATGGATTCTTAGACATGACACCAAAAGCACAAGAAATAAAAGAAAAAAATAAATAAATTGGATTTCATCAAATGAAAAATGTTTATACATTAAAGGACATTATCAAGAAAGTGAAAAGACAACCTACAAAATGGAAGACAATATTTGCAAATCATATATCTAATAAGGGTTTAATATCTAGAAATATAAAGAACTTTAACTCAACAAAAAGACAACCCAGTTTAAAAACCGGCAAAGGACTTTAATTTGAATAGACATTTCTTCAAAGAAGGTATACAAATGGCCAACAAGCTCATGAAAAGATGCTCAACATTAGTCATTAGGGAAATGCTGATCAAAACCACCGTGAGAAACCACTTTGTGTTATCTAGCAGGATGGCTACAAAGAAAAAGAAAGACAGGCCAGGCATGGTGGCTCACACCTGTAATCCCAGCACTTTGGGAGGCCAAGGCAGGCGGATCACATGAGGTCAGGAGTTCGAGACCAGCCTGGCCAACGTAGAGAAACCCTGTCTCTACTAAAAATACAAAAATTAGCCAGGTGTGGTGGCGCATGCCTGTAATCCAAGCTACTCGGGAGGCTGAGGCAGGAGAATTGCTTGAACCTGGGAGGCAGAGGTTGCAGTGAGCCCAGATCGCACCACTGCATTCCAGCCTGGGCGACAGAGTGAGACTGTGTCTCAAATAATAATCATAATAATAAATAAACAGAGCAAGAAAATAAGTAATCAATAATTATACATAATATCTAAAATGTATATAAAATACCTTCTAGAAATGTTTTTTTTTAAAGGTTCTCAATATTTGCAGTATTTCAAAGGACACAATGTCTTAAACATGAAAACTATAGACAATTTATAGACAATTTTTTTTTTTGGGATGGAGTCTCGCTCTGTTGCCCAGGCTGGAGTGCAGTGGCACAATCTTGGCTCTCTGCAACCTCTGCCTCCTGGGTTCAAGTGATTCTCCTGCCTCAGTCTCCTGAGTAGCTGGGATTACAGGTATGCACCACCACGCCTGGCCAATTTTTGTACTTTTAGTAGAGATGGGGTTTCACCATGTTGGTCAGGCTGATCTCAAATTCCCGACCTTGGGATCCGCCCACCTTGGCCTCCCAAAGTGCTGGGATTACAGGTGTGAGCCACTGTGCCTGGTGACAATATTTTTAAGTGTGAATAAAAATATTTCTTACCAAAGGATCTGCTGGTTTTTGCTTACAAAGCTCTGTGAGTCCTTCAAGCAAAGTTGGCATTATATGTAAATTTAAATAGTCCTTAGCAGCTTGTCCAATTGGAATGGGCTCAATGATCACTGCAAATACAAACGTATTCTCATTGAAGCAAACATAATGATTAAATACTATACAATCATTAAAAAGGCTCTTTTTTTTTTTTTTTTTTTTTTTGAGACGAGTCTCGCTCTGTCACCCAGGCTGGAGTGCAGTGGCGCTATCTTGGCTCACTGCAAGCTCCGCCTCCCGGGTTTATGCCATTCTCCTGCCTCAGCCTCCCAAGTAGCTGGGACTACAGACGCCCGCCACCTCACCCGGCTAGTTTTTTGTATTTTTTAGTAGAGACAGGGTTTTACCATGTTAGCCAGGATGGTCTCGATCTCCTGACCTCGTGATCCGCCCGTCTCGGCCTCCCAAAGTGCTGGGATTACAGGCTTGAGCCACCGCGCCCGGCCTAAAAAGGCTCTTTTTAAAGAACGTTTCTCTTTTTTATACATATTTTTTGAGATGGAGTCTCGCTCTGTTGCCCAGGCTGGAGTGCAGTGATGCAATCTCAGATCACTGCAACCTCCTCCTGGGTTCAAGCGATTCTCCCACCTCAGCCTTCCGAGCAGCTGGGACTACAGGTCCGCGTCACCACACCCTGCTAACTTTTGTATTTTTACTTTATTTGTTTATTTATTTTTAAATTTTTTGAGACAGAGTCTCGCTCTGTTGTCCAGGCTGGAATGCAGTGGCACGATCTCAGCTCACTGCAACCTCCACCTCCTGAGTTCAAGTGATTCTCCTGCCTCAGCCTCCTAAGTAGCTGGGATTACAGGCGTGTGCCACTATGCCTGGCTAATTTTTGTACATTGAGTAGAGACAGGGTTTCACCATGTTGGCCAGGTTGGTCTCGAACTCCTGACCTAAGGTAAACCGCCCACCTCGGCCTCCCAAAGTGCTAGGATTGCAGGCATGGGACACCGTGCTAGGCCCTAATTTCTGTATTTTTAGTAGAGACAGGGTTTCACAATGTTGGCCAGGCTGGTCTTGAACTCCTGACATCAAATGATCTGCCTGTCTCAGCCTCCCAAAGTGCTAAGATTACAGGCATAAGCCACTGCAACCAGACTGTTCTGTTTCTTTTCTTTTCTTTTTTTCTTTGAGACAGTTTCACTCTTGTCACCCAGGCTGGAGTGCAGTGGCATGATCTCAGTTCATTGCAACCCCATCTCCTGGGCTCAAGCGATTCTCCTGCCTCAGCCTCCTGAGTAGAACCAGCCTCAATTTTCAGTTGGGATGTTTCTCTTATTATTTAGACATAAGAGTTCTTTATATATTCTAGTTACAAGTTCTTTATTCCTTTATGTGGTATATTATTTGCCAATATTTTTTCCCAGTCTGTTGCCTACCTACCTATCTTTTCATATTTTTAAAAATTTAACTTTTTTTTTTTTTTTAGACACAGGGTCTTGCTCTGTTGCCCAGTCTGGAGTGTGGTGGTATGAGCACAGCTCACTGCAGCCTCGAACTCCTGGGCTGAAGCATCCTCTGGCCTCAGCCTTCCAAGTAGCTGGGCCTGCAAGTGTGTGCACACCCAGCTTTTTTTTTCTTTAAGTTTTTAGAGACAGGGTGTCACTCACTATGTCCCTCAGGCTGGTCTCAAACTCCTGCCCTCAAGCAATCCTTCCACCTCAGCCTCCTGAATAGCTGGATTTACAAGTGCAAACCACTGCTCCTAGCTCTTCAAATTATTTATTTTGTGTGTGACAGAGTCTTGCTCTGTCACCAGGCTGTAGTGCAGTGGCGCGATCTCAGCTCACTGTAAGCTCTGCCTCCCGGGTTCACGCCATTCTCCTGCCTCAGCCTCCCAAGCAGCTGGGATTACAGGCGCCCGCCACCACGCCTGACTAATTTTTTGTATTTTTAGTAAAGACGGGGTTTCACCGTGCTAGCCAGGATGGTCTCGATCTCCTGACCTCGTGATCCGCCCACCTCGGCCTCCCAAAGTGCTGGGATTACAGGCATGAGCCATTGTGCCTGGCCTCTTCTAGGATTCTTATAGTTTGAAGTCTTATATTTAAATCTTCAATCCGGCTGAGCGTGGTGAGCCACGCCTGTAATCTCAGTACTCTGGGAGGCCAAGGCAGTTGGATCACCTGAGGTAGGGAGTTCGAGACAAGCCTGGGCATCATGGTGAAACTCCATCTCTACTAAAAATACAAAAATTAGCTCAGCATGGTGGCAGGCACCTGTAATCCCAGCTACTCAAGAGGCTGAGTCAGGAGAATTGCTAGAAGCCAGGAGGCGGAGGTTGCAGTGATCTGAGATCATGCCACTGCACTACAGCCTAGGCGACAAGAGCAAGACACCTCAAAAACAAAACAAAACAAAACAAAAAAACAACTACAATCCATCTTGAGTTGATTTTTGCATATGGTGAAAGTTAAGGGTCCAGTTTCATTTTTCTGCATATAAATAGCCAACTATCCCAGCACCATTTATTGAATAGGGAATACCTTTTCCCATTGTTTATTTGTGCCAACTTTGTCAAAGATCAGATGGCTGCAGACGTGCAGCTTTATTTCTGGGTTCTCCGCCGGGCGCGGTGGCTCAAGCCTGTAATCCCAGCACTTTGGGAGGC
>NW_016804598.1:2020141-2021236 GCF_001698545.2 Rhinopithecus bieti
AAAAAAATAAAAAAAATAAAATAAAATAAAATAAAAAATAAAAGCATGTCATCCTTGCACAGGGGCCATGCTAATCTTCTCTGTATCGTTCCAATTTTACTGTATGTGCTGAAGTGAGCACAACAAATTTTTTAATAGATAAAAAATATTGTATATATTTATTGTGTACATGTTGTTTTGAAAGATGTAAACACTATGGAAAGACTAAATCAAGCTAATTAACATATGTATTACCTCAAATACTTATCTTTTTTTGTGGTGAGAACACTTAAAATCTACTTTTTTAGCAATTTTCAACAACACAATATATTTATTGACTATAGTCACCATGTTGTTATACTAGATCTCTTGAACTTATTCCTACTATCGTAGCAATAAGTATCCTTTGATCAACATTTCCATCCCCTACTCTCTCTTGCAAGCTCCTAGTGGCCACCATTCTACTCTCCGAGTTCAACTTTTTTTTAGATTCCACATATAAGTGAGATCATGTGGTATTTGTCTCTCTGTGCCTGACTTATTTCACTGAATATAATGTCCTCCAAGTTCATCCATGTTGTCAAAAATGACAGAATCTATTTCTTTTTTTTTTTTTTGAGACGGAGTCTCGCTCTGTCGCCCAGGCTGGAGTGCAGTGGCCGGATCTCAGCTCACTGCAAGCTCCGCCTCCTGGGTTTACGCCATTCTCCTGCCTCAGCCTCCCGAGTAGCTGGGACTACAGGCGCCCGCCACCTCGCCCGGCTAGTTTTTTGTATTTTTTAGTAGAGATGGGGTTTCACCATGTTAGCCAGGACAGTCTCGATCTCCTGACCTCGTGATCCGCCCGTCTCGGCCTCCCAAAGTGCTGGGATTACAGGCTTGAGCCACCGCGCCCGGCCAGAATCTATTTCTTTTTAAGGCTGAATAGTATTACATCGTATATATATATATGCCACATTTTCTTTATCCATTAACCCACTGATGGACACTTAGGTTGATTCCATATCTTGGTTATTGCGAATAATGCAGCAATGAACATTATTGTGGTTCACTGGTGCAGGTATCTCTTCAAGATCCTGATTCAATTCTTTCAGATATATAGATCCAGCAGTGAGA
>NW_016804599.1:0-1627 GCF_001698545.2 Rhinopithecus bieti
AGATCCCATTTGTCTATTTTGGCTTTTGTAGTTATTGCTTTTGGTCTTGTATTCATGTTTTTGCCAATGTCTATGTCCTGAATGGTATTGCCTAGGTTTCCTTTTTTAATCTAGTGTCTTTATGTTGATGATAATCTAAAGAATGTCAATGTAAAGATATTCTGGATGATTTGGTAGACCACCTCAGCTCTGCTATGATTTTGATGCCAAAGTTTGTGTTTGTACTTATAGTCACAATAGTACCAAGGAAAGGCAAACCTCCTAGAGAACAAGGAGGCCACAGCAGTTGTGGGAGAGCTGAATTATCACTTAGCAAACAATTGTTAATGTCGTATTTACACTGTGAGGAGCTATCTTTGAATCTAACAAGATTAAGTTTAGTAGTTAAGAATTTTTGTTTAAACTTTTGATGGTACTGTACTTGAGGTACACTGTTAAACTGATTGATGCATAAAAACAATGAATCATTGACTTAAAATAAGTTTATTGTAGAAGAAAAATATGATTATATTCAAGATGACTGACATGATAGTCCATCAGGCTCAAAATCAAATGAAGCACACCAAGAAAATATCAAATATTTATCATCCTACTATTAAATATCAGCTATCACTTTAAGTAACTGTTGGCATTTCACTTATATTAATTTTATATCAAAATTTAAACATAAATTTGTATTGGTTTTGTAGTTGTTAGCATCATAAAAAATTTATTCTAATTTTATATTTCTACATAGAGAAGGAAAAACAATGAAAAGAACATAAATCAAGGCTGGAGGGAGCATGACAATTTATCTTTCCTTTGAAAAGGATCCATACATTTGCTCAAGTATGAAAAATGTAGAATTAATTAATTATGTTGCTCCTCCTGATGGAATACTATTCAATCATTGGGAATGATGTCATAAAAAAAACATTTAATGAAACGGTGAAATGATCAGAATATGTTGATAAAATTTAAAAGTAGTTACAAACTGTTACAGTAAGATTCCAATGTTGAAAAGAACTAAATTTCTATACCTAGAAAAATGAACAGAAAGATACAGATGGTCCCCAATTTACAATCGTTTGACTTACGATTTTTCGACTTTATATTGGTACAAAATCAATATATATTCAGTAGAAACCATACTTTGACATTGGAATTTTGATCTTTTCTCAGGCTAATGGTATGCAATACAATACTCGTACATGAGATATTGAACACTTTATTATAAAATAGGCTTTGCATTAGATGATTTTGTCCAACTGTAGGCTAATGTATGTGTTCTGCACACATTTAAGGCCGCTTTGGATAAGCTATAATGTTCAGTAGGTTCGGTACATTAAATACATTTCCAATTTATGATATTCTCAACTTACAATGAGGTTATTTCTCAAAAACAAATCCTCTTCATCTTACAGAAATAACCCTATCATAAATTCAGGAGTATTGTATACAACTAAACAATAATATATTGCTGGTTTTGATTTTGTTTTCCTTATAATTTTTGCTATTTTCAAAATTTTATGAAACAAATGTTCCTTTTCTAATGAGAAAATTGATTTTGAATAATAAATCTAGGGTCAAAACACTATTTTATCTTGGCTCTGACTTCAGAGTGTTTAAAATTGGAAATACAGATTTG
>NW_016804599.1:5147-9835 GCF_001698545.2 Rhinopithecus bieti
TTTTTTTTTGTTTTGCAAATTCACATCTCCAAAGTGGCCTTGTAATGTACTTCTTTATATAACATCATGGTCCTCAAAATCTCATCTTCAAACAATTGATATTTTAGGGACTTAAGTATTTAGGTAAATATTTGAAATATGTTTGCAAATTGAGGTTCCATAAGCAAGGTTGTTAACTTACAATCCTCACCTGTAAATGAGGTCATTGGTTTGCAAACATTTTGTTCTAATACCTAGGTGAGGAAGGAGGAGGGGGTACATTGATGACTTAATAGCTTTTTCTTCCCAGGTAGACTCATTTAGAATGAAAATGATTATTTAGAAATCCATTTTATTCTAAGCAAATGTCTTTACCCTGGGAAAATAAGACAGAGCTACTTCTGGCGATTGTTGCCATTGTATTCAATGTTCTTCCTTATTACTCCCAATAGTTTAAATAAATATCTGTAATAGTCCCCACCCTCCTTGTAATCCCATATAAAACTTATCCCATTCAAAAAAAATGTATTCTAATGAAGTTATAACTTTTCTTCAATCTTTCTAGGTCAACATTTAATGCTCTCCTTTTCTAATTTTATACCATTTCACAGCAAAGTTAAGGTTCAACTCCATCCTGGAATGACACATTTTCCATCCAGCTATCTTCCTGCTGTTTAACGATGAGCATCATTCCTGGGGGAATGTCTCACATGAGATCATCTCCCAGCCCATAAAACCCACTAATAAACAGTCCAACTTGTCCTGATCTACCTTCTCATGGCATATTACATTAAAGAACCTGTAAAATAAGTTAAAGAGATAATAAAGTGATAGTTGAGACTTTACATAAATGGAAAAATTAAAATATAATAATTAACACTATGCTTGGACCGTTGAGTTCATTTCTATTCCCCTGTTTCACTTTTTTCCTGCATATCTAAAAATCGGGGCTTCTTCATTTCACTGTTTGGCTTAAAAGTTCAAAACCTCCCTTCTGCTAGTTATCTAGGGAATCCAGAAAAGAGCTAATTGACCAGTGCTTCACTTTTTTCCCCCCAAACTGATTGCATCATTTTATCTTTGTTCAAGAATTAGCCTCTGAAAGTACAAAGCTTAAGATGAGATAGGGTGTTATGTAGCACACCCAGACAAAGGCAATATTTAATATGAACATGGGAGAAGAATGAGGCAGAAGGCATTATTTACCTGGTTTGCACGCTCCAGATACAGGCATTTTGACTGCAGTTGTCAAGTGTGTCAACACTGTCAGATTCTAGCTATAAAAATACCTATAGAGGTTCATTATTATAACCCTTGGAAGACAATGAAATAATTTATTGGGAATCACTGAGCCTGCCCTATAGAGTAAGAATTACAGGTGGGTCACACTGCAGCTGATTATAATAACATATTTAAAATAATATAGTTGGTTCTAACATTTAGCTTAAATTATTCATTGTAAGAAACTAGCAAACGCTTGAACCATGGTACCAAATAAAACATCTCTTGTTTATCCTCAAGATACCTTCTTGCATTCTGAAGGTTGTACTCACTGGCCTCCGAGGCCCCATCCCAAGATGGTCACTGTCATGTATGAATCCTGATTGCATAAAACTGTCATTCTTAATGTATTTGAAGGAAATGTTTTTTTCTTCATTGTGCTCTGCTAAATTCTGGACCTTAGCCAGTTAACTTATTTCTAAGATTAATGACACCACTCTGCAGCTTGCTATACCTGAGTCTACAGGATGTTCACCCAGATCATTCCAGATCTCTGGAATTTGCCTCATCTTCTTTTTGGGTTGTAACACACTAGACAACTGAGGGAGGTAGAAAAGGCAGCAGGAAGGATTATTTACTCAGTTCTTTTGAATGAGTTTGGTAAAAGTTGAAAATACATCCTTCATGGATCAGAAATATGAATTCTATGACCTTTAATCTGCCTTTTCTTCACAATCCTTTTTATCTAAACATACTTCTACCTTTTGACACAGTAATTCCATCCTAGGAAAATAATGTAAAATATAGAAAAAGCTTTATGCCCAAAGATACTAATTGGAGTATCATTTTAATAATAGAAATAATAAAAGAATAATTAAGTAAACGAGAGGTATCATTACAAATTATGTTTGAAAAATGTTTTAAATAACATATAGGTGCATATAATTTTATAGATAAAAAATCTACATACGTGCACTGCATTAGTTTTCTACTGCTGCTGTAAAAAAACTACCACAAACTCAGAGGCTTAAACAATATGAATTATTATTTCACAGTCCTGGAGGTCAGAAGTCTGAAATGTATCTCAGTGAGCTAAAATCAAGATGTAGCAAAACTACATTCCTCTTGCATGCTCTAGGGGAAAATCCAAATTCCTTGCTTCTTCCAGCTTTTAGAAGCTGTCTACATTCCTTGGCTTGTGGTTCTCTTCTCTAGCAACAGATGGAGTCCTTCTTGTGCTGCCATCTGTCTGGTTCTCTCTTTTCTGCCTCTCTCTTTCACTTTTTTTTTTTTTTAATTATACTTTAAGTTCTAGGATACACGTGCACAACGTGCAGATTTGATACATAGGTATACATGTGCCATGTTGGTTTGTTGCACCCATCAACTCATCATTTACATTAGGTATTTCTCCTAATGCTATCCCTCTCCCAGCCCCCACTCCCCAACAGGCCCTGATGTGTGATGTTCCCTGCCCTGTGTCCAAGTGATCTCATAGTTCAATTCCCACTTATGAGTGAGAACATGCGGTGTTTTGTTTTCCGTCCTTGTGATAGTTTGCTGAGAATAATGGTTTCCAGCTTCATCCATGTCCCTGCAAAGGACATGGACCCATCCTTTTTTATGGTTGCAGAGTATTCCATGGTGTGTATGTGCCACATTTTCTTATGACTACATTGGGCCCACCTGAATAATCCAGGAGGTTGCTCATTAGCAACCATTATTTCATCTGCAGCCTTAATTTACTTTGCCATGTAATTGCATATATTCACAAATTCCATGGATTACGGATTAGGATGTGGATATCTAAGCAGGGGGAGAGGGATTATTCAGCCTACATGTGCTGTGCAAGAGAAACCAACCAACCAACCAAACTGAGCTGAAACAAAAACAAGTAACAACAAAACTAAGCATAGAAAATCTAGATTAAAATATACCACATTGGTCGCATTGCTTACTATAACTGTGGATTATTGTTTTATTTCCTCTACTTTTCCATGGTTTCCAAATTTTATTATTTTCTAAGATTTATTATTTCTCAAATAGTATTATTAGTTTGATAATAAAAAAATCTTGACAAACATGTGTTTTTAAAACATTCTCTGGGCTATAGTAGGCTATAATTTTATTATTTTATCTTTTCACATGAATTTTCTTGCTTTCAAATAGTAATCAACTAGTTAAAGGAAATAAAAGGATAGTAAGTACAATAGTTATTGATTAAGATTATCTCCCCCCCTCTGAAAAAATATAGTAACACCAACCTCATTGACTGAGAGAGCTCAGAATTGTGTATCTGCTTGTAGTTATATGTCTTATTTTCCCAATTAAAAATGAAATAATTTAAGAGCAAGTATGAGTCATTTTTTTAGTTGTCAAAGACAATGTTTATTTTTTATTTTTTATTATATTTTAAGTTCTAAGGTACATGTGCACAACGTGCAGGTTTGTTACATATGTATACATGTGCCATGTTGGTGTGCTGCACCCATTAACTGGTCATTTACATTAGGTATATCTCCTGATGCTATCCCTCCCCCCTCCCCGCACCCCACAACAGGCCTCGGTGTGTGATGTTCCCCTTCCTGTGTCCAAGTGTTCTCATTGTTCAATTCCCACCTATAAGCGAGAACATGCAGTGTTTGGTTTTCTGTTCTTGCAATAGTTTGCTGAGAATGACAGTTTCCAGCTGCATCCATGTTGCTACAAAGGACACGAACTCATCCTTTTTTATGGCTGCATAGTATTCCATGGTGTATATATGCCACGTTATTGGTGTATAAGAATGCCTGTGATTTTTGCACATTGATTTTGTATTCTGAGAATTTGCTGAAGTTGCTTATCAGTTTAAGGAGATTTTGGGCTGAGACAAAGGGGTTTTCTAAATAAACAATCATGTCATCTGAAAACAGGGACAATTTGGCTTCCTCTTTTCCTAATTGAACACCCTTTATTTCTTTCTCCTGCCTGATTGCACTGGCCGGAACTTCCAACACTATGTTGAATAGGAGTGGTGAGAGAGGGCATCCCTGTCTTGTGCCAGTTTTTAAGGGGAGTGCTTCCAGTTTTGGCCCATTCAGTTGTGGGTTTGTCATAAATAGCTCTTATTATTTTGAGATATATTCCACCAATACCAAATTTATTGAGAGTTTTTAGCATGAAGGGCTGTTGAATTTTGTCAAAGGCCTTTTCTGCATCTATTGAGATAATCATGTGATTTTTGTCTTTGGTTCTGTTTATATGCTGGATTACATTTACTGATTTGCATATGTTGAACCAGCCTTGCATCCCAGGGATGAAGCCCACTTGATCATGGTGGATAAGCTTTTTGATGTGCTGCTGAATCCGGTTTGCCAGTATTTTATTGAGAATTTTTGCATCGATGTTCATCAGGGATATTGGTCTAAAATTCTCTTTTTTTGTTGTGTCTCTGCCAGGCTTTGGTATCAGGATGATGTTGGCCTCATAAAATGAGTTAGGGAGGATTT
>NW_016804599.1:10923-27589 GCF_001698545.2 Rhinopithecus bieti
TGTCAGAGACTAGGATTGCAACCCCTGCTTTTTTTTGTTCTCCATTTGCTTGGTAGATCTTCCTCCATCCCTTTATTTTGAGCCTATGTATGTCTCTGCATGTGAGATGGGTCTCCTGAATACAGCAGACTGATGGGTCTTGACTCCTTATCCAATTTGCCAGTCAGTGTCTTTTAATTGGAGCATTTAGCCCATTTACATTTAAGGTTAATATTGTTATGTGTGAATTTGATCCTGTCATTATGACGTCAGCTGGTTATTTTGCTTGTTAGTTGATGCAGTTTCTTCCTAGTACCAATGGTCTTTACAATTTGGCATGTTTTTGCAGTGGCTGATACCAGTTGTTCCTTTCCACATTTAGTGCTTCCTTCAGGAGGTTTTATAAGGCAGACCTGGTGGTGACAAAATCTCTCAGCATTTGCTTGTCTGTAAAGGATTTTATTTCTCCTTCACTTATAAAACTTAGTTTGGCTGGATATGAAATTCTGGGTTGAAAATTCTTTTCCTTAAGAATGTTGAATATTGGCCCTCACTCTCTTCTGGCTTGCAGAGTTTCTGCCGAGAGATCTGCTGTTAGTCTGATGGGCTTCCCTTTGTGGGTAACCCGACCTTTCTCTCTGGCTTCCCTTAACATTTTTTCCTTCATTTCAACTTTGGTGAATCTGACAATTATGTGTCTTGGAGCTGTTCTTCTCAAGGAGTATCTTTGTGGCATTCTCTGTATTTCCTGAATTTGAATTTTGGCCTGCCTTGCTAGGTTGGGGACTTTCTCCTGGATAATATCCTGCAGAGTGTTTTCCAACTTGGTTCCATTCTGCCTGTCACTTTCAGGTACACCAATCAGACATAGATTTGGTCTTTTCACATCGTCCCATATTTCTTGGAGACTCTGTTTGTTTCTTTTTACTCTTTTTTCTCTAAACCTCTCTTCTTGCTTCATTTCATTCATTTGATCTTCAATCACTGATACCCTTTCTTCCAGTTGATTGAATCAGTTACTGAAGCTTCTGCATTTGTCACGTAGTTCTCATGCCATGGTTTTCAGCTCTATCAAGTCATTTAAGGACTTCTCTACACTGGTTATTCTAGTTAGCCATTCGTCCAATCTTTTTTCAAGATGTTTAGCTTCTCTGCAATAGGTTCGAACGTCCTCCTTTAGCTCAGAGAAGTCTGATCATCTGAAGCCTTCTTCTCTCAACTCATCAAAGTCATTCTCCATCCAGCTTTGTTCCATTGCTGGTGAGGAGCTGCGTTCCTTTGGAGGGAGAGAGGCGCTCTGCTTTTTAGAATTTTCAGCTTTTCTGCTCTGTTTTTTCCGCATCTTTATGGTTTTATCTACCTTTGGTCTTTAATGATGGTGATGTACAGATGGGGTTTTGGTGTGGATGTCCTTTCTGTTTCTTAGTTTTCCTTCTAACAGTCAGGACCTCAGCTGCAGGTCTGTTGGAGTTTGCTGGAGGTCCACTCCAGACTCTTTGCCTGGGTATCAGCTGTGGGGGTTGTAGAAGAGTGAATATTGCTGAATAGCAAATGTTGCTGCCTGATCATTCTTCTGGAAACTTTGTCTCAGAGGGGTACCTGGCCTTGTGAGGTGTCAGTCTGCCCCTACTGGGGGATGCTTCCCAGTTAGGCAACTCAGGGGTCATGGACCCATTTGAGGAGGCAGTCTGTCCATTCTCAGATCTCAAACTCCATGTTGGGAGAACCACTACTCTCTTCAACACTGTCAGACAGGGACATTTAAATCTGCAGAGGTTTCTGCTGCCTTTTGTTTAGCTATGCCCTGACCCCAGAGATGGAGTCTACAGAGGCAGGTAGGCCTCCTTGAGCTGCAGTGGGCTCCACCCAGTTCGAGCTTCCCAGCCACTTTGTTTACCTACTCAAGCCTCAGCAATGGTGGTCGTCCCTCCTCCAACCTCACTGCCACCTTGCAGTTACATCTCAGACTGCTGTGCTAGCAATGAGGGAGGCCTTGAGGGAGCCAGGCATGGGATATAATCTCCTGGTGTGCCGTTTGCTAAGACCCTTGGAAAAGCGCAGTATTAGGGTGGGAGTGACCCAATTTTCCAGGTGTTGTGTGTCATGGTTTCCTTTGGCTAGGAAAAGGAATTCCCTTACCCCTCGCATTTCCTGGGTGAGGCAATGCCTTGCCCTTCTTTGGCTCTCACTCAGTGGGCTGCACCCACTGTCCTGCACCCACTGTCCAACACACCCCAGTGAGATGAACCCAGTACCTCAGTTGGAAATGCAGAAATCACCCATCTTCTGTGTCACTCACGCTAGGAGCTGTAGCCTCGAGCTGTTCCTATTCAGCCATCTTGGAACTGCCTGACAATGTTTAAAAGAGGGATAATCATGACTCTTATACAAATGCAAAATGAACACATGTCAAATATTTGATTTCAGTACAATAATGAGTGAGGGGACTAGTAAGATGTCATAACCCATTCAGACGATAATTTAAAGTACCAACCATATAATCAGTTAAGGAATTCTGAAATAAATTTACAAGTAAATGCCTAACAGGTCTATTCACGAGCTATAATCAATTTCTTCCCACCAGACACAATTAATTTACATTTCCATTATTATCTGTTTTTTTCTACAACTTAAAGCATCATAAAATAGCAGAAAGACAATGAAAATCAGAGATATCCCAGAAGGTCATGCTAGACACAAAAAATTCTTTTTCCCTCTCCCACCCAACCCTCCTCCACTTTTTTGAGCCCATTCAGTCTCTCAGAATTTTTCCTGACAATACAATACCTCATATAGTATCTTGAATGTAGTATGCACTCAGTATAAATTTGGGGTTTGAATGTTAGATTGAAAGATCAGTTCTGGCCTGATTACATTAAATGGGTTTGGAATGCTGGCTACCTTATTACTCTTTTTCTTCGTCTGAGGCCCCAGTTGTTTGCCCTTCTTCCCAGCTATGCTTACATTAGAAGAAGAGAAACATTTCGGGCCTCCGGATTTAGCTGGATCTATCAGGGTGATATTGCACGAGAGAGAGAAAGGACCTGATGCTGAACTATAATGCCAGTTTGAGATAATCACAAGAAGTAATCTCAGGACTCATGAGACCAGAAGTGATAGACTCCCCTACCTTGAGCAAGCACTTATTTGGCTCTGAAAAGAAAACACTCCAGAGATGGCCAGGTAGCTCTCACCATCCTGGCTTGAGTTCTCTAGATTTCAACAAGATTTCCCTCAGGTTTTCCAAAGTTAGAATAAACTGTATTTTTTTTTTTTTCAAAAAAGTTTAAAGATTTGCTTGAAAATTTTATTTTAAAGAACCCATTCCCATAACCTCATAAGAGAATTGTAAAAGTAAATGGACTTTTCCTTCAAGAGCTAGAGAAATTAAATAGCTTAAGAACTCTAGGGCCATGATATGTTCCAGAAGGGTGAAGAGGCAGAAATTAAGTGCAGTTAGAATTCCAACTGAAGTCATCAAGATATGAACACTAAAGGAAATAAAAATCTTTCAAGAATTTCAGTTACTCACACCAACAACTTAAAAAAATACTATTGTATTTTTAAGGCAATGTATAGATAAGTATCAAGGCATCTTTATAACTGTTATCAGAGACAGTCATCTCTAGTGCCCTTGGCTGCAAAGAAAACCAGATCATACCAAACAAGGTAAGATGCCACACATACTGCCAATTAAAACCCTGAACAATTTAAAATGCAGAATGATCTATCTACATTAAATAAAAAACACTCCATAGACATTTATAAATTGCCCCTCAAGCAAAGCAATTTTGTGCTTTGAAAGAATACATATATAGAAAAAAAAAGCCTGGCATTGCACCAATGATCAGCCAACATCTTGGCACCCATTCAGATAGCATCTCCTACTAACAGTTGTAGTAATTTTTCTCATTATAGTGTTTGCACGCACATAAATCAGATTCAGGTGAATTTACAATGTGCCATGAACTGTCAAACTTATAGCAGCCAGCAGATTGTCTTAAGTGATACAGGATTCATGCCTTTGAGCAGCACATAACTCTCACAGCTATTGGACAATAGTCCAGATGTAGCTTCCTCAGTATTCTTCCATTTCCATAAGCTGATAAGTTTATGTGTGACATTTCAAACTTTTGATTTTTATCTGTTGCCTGATTTAAATTCTAAGTGAATCTTAAAACTGAGATCAGGAACATGAAGTCTTTTTAAATGAGATCTGAATTTGTCTAAGACCAAAGCGGCCTTGGTGCAGCAGCAGCATAGCTCCATGTTCCCTTAGAGTGTGGTCCATTTACCACTTCAAGCTGCAGTATCTGTGGGCATTTGAGCTTTTTCTCTTCCTGCTCAGCCTACAATTTCCAGGTGCACTTCAAACAGACTGAGAAAGATAGCCCCTTGACTGCGTGCATTTCAAGCTTATCCTTCACATAGAATCTCAGCAGCTGCCACATTAAACAGGAAACCCATGGGTCAAAATCTGAACTGAGAGGGAAAAGGTAACAAGCCGACCTGAGCCAGGGGTAATTTATGATTAAATTAATGAAATTCTAATTAGGCTTATAAAGCCCTGAAGTATTTCTTGCAATGACTTGTCACGAAGCCTTTATTCAGGGAAAGCCAGAGTGCCTTTGATCTGGGTCATGCAGCATATTGTAGCATAGATTCGTGTTTATATTGCCTCTTTTATAGTTAAGCACACTCTTAGAGGCGTGAAGGTAATATGAAGCACTGGGGAGAAAAAGAAAAAGCAGCAATCTGTTCAGACCCAATGTGATACTTGCTCAGAGTACCTCTGGGTAATTGTTCAAGTTCTTGATTTACAAAACAGATTATTTTCAGACTAAATAATGGCTAATAAATGCACCAAAAACCATTTTTAGTCCGCAGTCCAGGTTCTTTTAAGATTGGACTTGTCCTTAGAATTAAGAATATTTCAGAATTAAAAATAGAACACTATTAAAAGTAAGGACCCCTACTTAATTAAGCACGCCTACTGACAGGCATTCAGCAGTGCCCTCTGCAGAGCAGAGGGAGAGAAGAAGTCCACTTGGCAAGTTGCCTGTGTGACAGGGAGCGAGGCTCCGTTAATTCAGAGGTGTATAGATCGGGCTCACACCTGCAATGGGAAGAATCGCCATGCCAATGGAGGTAGCCAGACCAATCTATCCTGAAGTGTGTTAGCTGGGAATTATACCTTAAGGGGAGGAATAGAAAGTACTGCACTTATTTTTAAAAAATAAGACAAGAGTCAAACATAAGTCTATGTTCGGGCTCATTTTTACACTTTTTGATTTAATTAGCTTATTAGAATAAAATCATATTCAGAAGGCAACCATTTAAAAAATCTTCAGGGGCCTGCTTTCAAGATCACATCACTTTAACTTGAACCTTTCTTGACTCGTTTTACTGACATCTCATTACCTTTATAATTATTCAAACTACTTATGCAGGACCTATGCATGCATGGTACAAAGCCAGCCTACAAAAATTGACACCTGAGATCTCAGGTTTCATGTCCTTTCCCACTCTGGCCCATATACTACTGCTTTCCTTTGACGGTCTCATTGGAAAAGATTTCTAGAATTATGTATTCCCTCCTATCTCTTGACTCTACATTTAGTACAGAGATTACTTACACATACCTAATAGGTATTTTTCTTTTTACTTTCTCTTATACTTTTGAAAGGTCATTCAATTATGAAACGAGCTCATCTCTTAAAAACAAAAAACGTTCTTTGACAATGATATCTAATAGCATTGATCTGTCATGGAATACTATATCAAATGTAATTACTTCTAATGAATTATTTCCTTTAATTTCTTTAAGTACCCTTTGAGGAAAGTACTATTCATATCTCTATTTTACAGATGAAAAAACTGAGGCATGAAGGTAGTGATAATTTTTCAGGCCTATCTAGTGTGGCCTGAATTTAAAGCAGGGTCTCTCTGACATTAAAGCTCTTATTCTTAACCTTGTCATTGACACTCTATGACTCACTATGCCATGTCCACTTTTCAATTTTCTATGAATTCATGATGCCAAACAATAAATACTTTTCATAAGACTGCTCCCCCAAAATAAGTAGTTCCCAGCATCCTTATGTCCTTAATATATTTATAACAGAGCAACGGCAAATGATGATGATGCAGACTTGCATAGAAAGGACAAATTGTTCTAAATTACAGGATGCGTTCATCAGTCAGCATGCTTAAACTGTCCTCACTTAAAATAATGCTTCTCATTCCGTCTTAGTCATGACCACTGTCCCCAGCTGCTACCAACAACAGAAAGAGAACCTCCAGTTTAATAAACTCAGGGTTTCCCTGGAAGGGAAACTTCCAGTGAAAATTTCCTATGAAAATATATTACAAAAATCAAAGAAAACATATGCTATATTTCAGGCTCATGATTGGTCTATTTTAAACCATGTGGGTGTGTGCTCATCTGATCTGTCAAAACGTCTTGAAAAATATATAAGGCTTTATCGAAAGACTTTGTTCAGCACACACACCCAGCCATGTCGAACTGTGAGTCAGTTAAGTCTCTGTCTTTTATAAATTATTCAGTGTCTGATAGTTCTTTACAGTAGTATGAGAACGGACTAATACAGTAAGGATCACTGGTGTATTACTATATAAATATGCGTGTGTGTATATATATCTGTATATACATATGTATTGCACTAAGGATAAGAGTACTTCAACTGTGATTGACAAAATAAAATTATTGTTAATTATTTAATAATCTAAATTACATTGATGCTATCAGAACAGGTAACCCTGAGTCATGCTAGGTTTAGAATGTATTCAGGTTGGGATCTTATTTTTGTTATTTTGTGTTTTAGCTCTTTTGTGAAGTGATAAGTGATACGGTTTGACTATGTCCCCATCCAAATCTCATCTTGAATTGTAGTTCCCATAATCCCCATGTGTCATGGGAGGGACCCAGTGGGAGGTAATTGAATCATGGGGCAGTTACCCCATACTGCTGTTCTCATGTTAATGAGTGAGGTCTCATGAGATCTGATGAGTTTATAAGGGGTTTTTCCATCTTTACTTGGCAATTCTCCTTCCTGCCACCATGTGAAGAAGGATGTGTTTGCTTCCCCTTCCACCATGATTGTAAGTTTCCTGAGGCCTCCCAGCCATGTCGAACTGTGAGTCAGTTAAGTCTCTGTCTTTTATAAATTATTCAGCATCTGGCAGTTCTTTACAGTAGTATGAGAACGGACTAATACAGTAAGGATCACTGGCGTATTACTATATAATAAAAGTTTTATAAAGACAAAAAAATTTAAAGAAAAAAAGAAACACATTATCCTTAGACAATATTTTAAATCCCAACTCCACCATGTCCTTGACAATTCCTTGAGACATTATTAGGCTCATTTTATAGGTGAAGGAACTCAATCTTAGAGAGCTTAAGTAATTTCTTAAGGATATCCAGAATAGTTGAGTAAGAATTTCAAACCTGCTATCCTGCCTCATCTTTTCCACCTGAAAGCACTTGTCTCAGGAAGGATCATAATGCCCTCTCCATATCTCTGTATTTGCTTGAATAACTCTTACTGGCCTTGGAGGACTAATTTAGATATTCCCTTCTATAGGAAGCCTTCCCTGGAACCCCACATCTGGATTGGATTCTTCTTGTATCTGTACCCATGATACTCTAGGTATATCACCCTCTGTCACAGCATTTATCATGGTATAATATGGTTGCCTATTTCCTTATGGGTCTCTTCTACTCACCCCAATCACTGACTGTAAGTATCTTGATTACTAGGGACTATGGTCTATTCAATATTCTATTCCCCCAGGTTTAACATGATGCCTAGCACATCAGAGGGACTCTCATGTTTACTGCAGAAAAAAATCAATGGTCAAATGAGTGAATGCAGACTCCAAAGCTCACACACCTGCTGCCACAGGTTAAGTGGTATCTCAGCCTACAGTACACTGCCTCTTAGATCAAGTGTGTGGCAGCACCGAGCACAGGACCCACCGGGAAGCCAGCACTCAATAAGCATTTTCAACAGTTAAATTCAGGTAAACTCCCCAGGGTCTAAGCCAATTATTTCAGTGAAGGGCATCAGCTTTCTCATATTTCAAATCAATCAAGACTTTGTCAATAGCACAGCAGTTTAGTCCTACTATTGAAAACATAATTCGTTTCTCATTATTTAAGTGGAGGAAAAGGATGAGCTATATGTGAGTGACTTAGCAGTAGTGCAACTTCAATGTTATTTTATGAAATTCAACCTAAGCAGATATGACTAAAGATAACACAAAACTAGAAAAATAAAAATAAGGACTCCCTTTGCATTTAAAAGAAAATGTTAGTGCTTTGCAAGGCTACAGGTAAAAATTAACTTAAAAAATAAAATAAAATCACTCTCTTTTAGCACCAGAGTTGAAGCCTTTGTGGGTAAGACACTGGAGAGTAGTCAAAAGAGTGGGGAGGGAAATACAGTGGGTGACAAGAATTAACCCTGATACTGAAAAGAGAAACAGGAAGAGGATATAGGAAAACAAAATGAGAAAGTCTTTCTTTAGCACTCTGGACTTCTCTTTTTACCCACATTCTCTTGGGCATAGAGAATAATAAAAAGGTAAATTTAATTATTACCTCTATATAAATGCTTCCTGTGGTAGACAGAATACTGCCCCCCACCCTCACAAAGGAGTGCATGTCCTAACCCCTGGAACCTGAGAGTAAGTTGTCTTACATGGCAAAAGGGACTTTGCAAGTGTGTAGATTTTCCTGGTGGGACCAATGTAATCACAAAGATCCTTATAAGTGAAAGAAGGAGGCAGGAGAGTAACAATCAGAAATATTCGAAGACACCCAACTACTCGCTTTGAAGATGGAGGAAGGGGCTGCAAGCCAAGGAATTCAGGTGACATTGAGAAGCTGGAAAAGACAAGGAGACAAATTATTTCCCTGGAGGCTCCAGAAGGAATGCAGCCCAGCTGACAATTTAATTTCAGTGAGACTCATTTGAGATTTCTGATCTCCAAAACTATAAGAGGATAATGTGTATTGTTTTAAGCCACTACATTTTTGATAGTTTTTTTTACAGCAGCTATAGGAAATTAACACACTCACAAATTTTGCTTTGTGAACCTGAGCCTCTGACATTAGGCTGTTTGAGTCTCTACTTCAGTCTACCCCTGACAATCCCAATGCAACACATCCAATACTAAGCTCATCATCCTCTTCCCAACTATGATTCCTCTCCCAGACTATCCTACATGGTCTGTTACCCTGCCTTTCTTCCAGGTTGAGGCTAGATGCTTGTGATTCTTCCATATCTTTCTCCCTGCTCCCCAATCTGTCTCCTCTCTTGCCTGTTCTCTGGATAAAGGTCCACTGAATAACACTGTTTTCTACTCCCATTGTCATAATCCAGAAAAGAATTCTAATTCTATAAAGAATTAATTCTAAAGGAATTTAAGGTGGCTGGCATGGGAAAAGAATAATGAACAAAGAAATACCAAAAGAAAAGAGAATGGGGGAGAGACCCTTAAGTACCTCTTCAGGAAAGAGGGAAAGGATTTTCCAACAGGCAGTGAGTCTTCATCATATAAGCTGATATAAAGATCTTTCAAATCTGAAAATATGCAGTTCCTATGGTTAAAGAAAGTGGAGAAGACTTGTACAGAAATCAAGTGAACCAGTCTTTCCAAAATACTCCAAAACTGGTGGTTCTACTTCACCATGCCTCAAGTTTTTACATGGCACACAACTATGATTTTTAGCAACCCCGTGCCCAAGATGTGATGATGGTATATATGAGGTGCACATTCTTTCCACAGCAAAGCAGAATCAGGTTTCAGGAGTCCAGTCATTCCCTAAGATAAAAGTATCCAGCAAGAAAGAGTTAGTTCATGGAAGGTCTGGCTGACCTAGTTAAGATAATATTTCATCCTGTGAAAGTTGTTGAGAGAATAAAATATGTCACCAAAAGCTCAATTAGATAAGGAAACTCTCTAAAGGGCCAAACTCTTAGAAACCAATAAAGGAGAACGGTTCACTTTCTAGTGACAGCTTGTCACATTCCAAGAGAAATGTCTCTGCTCAGGCAGTCTCAGGACACCAGATACTGACTCTGTCCTGACATGCCCTACAACTCTAAAGTCATTCAGTTCTGGGTTTTAGAAAACTGCATTTATAGATACATATATTCTATTGTGATCTTTATAATATTTGGGTTTTTTTAAATAAGCCATCCAGAGTGTGTAATTTCCCAAGACAAATGAAAACAACTGACCATCCCCAAAGGGTCAGTCCTCAACAGGATCACTGCAATGGACATCCGACATTTCTTGGTGGCAGTAACCAATGACATGCTACAGTTACTGGAGTCTCAATGAGGAGCTCACAGTCTCTGCAGGCAGTTACCAACAGTGTGCTACAATTCTGCTCCCCAAGCCTCAGTGGAGAGCCTGGTGAAGACTTGCCTACCAGAGTATAACCCAGATTCTATCCTAAATTGTGTCCACTTTTCTTGCTATTTTAGCCAACGACAATCTGTACTTCTTAAAGCCAAGCAATGTCTTTAACTTTGATTTACACGTAGTTCAGCTTTAGAAATTTAAAGTTCTTGGAAATGCACGTAAATAAGTGTTCAAATATCTGCCTTTCGTCTCCCTCCCACTTTCCTTCTTGCTCTCTTATATGAAAAAGGAATATGAAACCAATGAACAACTGTATCAAACTATGCTTGTCTCACTCCTGCCCAGAAGATAGAGTTGAAATGAGCACAAATTTAAGTGGTATAAGTATCCGAAATTTCAGTGTTCTTACTCCCTCCAAATGGCTATCCATGAAGTAGTCCAACCAAGCCCAAGGTGAAGCATTCTTCCTGGTTCTGCCAGTAAAACTTCATCAATAAATAAAATCACCGAAGAAAGATACAGCTGACATTCTATAAACTATATCCAGTCATATGGGAAAGATAAGATCTACCCTAATTATAAGAATTACAGGAAAAACTCTCTTTTATAAGAAAATTGAAACCAAAGAAAATATTTCATTAACTAAATCCCATTCATGAGATATTCTTTCTTAAGAGTATACTTCTGATTGCTTTACTCTCAATCTTGACTTTAATTGTTGAGATTAAAGCCTTGGGCAAAATCAGGACAGCAGAAATAATCACTTCAAAAACAGAGTGTTCACTTATAGATAAAATGTCTAAAACTAGGGCAGTGAGTAAGTTTGCTGTGAAATAGGAGAAGATATGCTGCAATCAGGCTGACGCAGACGGAATACAGAGATCCTAGGGATTCAAACAGTGCAGTCTTCTATGAGACTGTGTCACAGGTCTGTAAACAGTCATGGCCAAAATGCCCAAATAAAGAGTTGTAAAAGATGTGCTCTTAGCTAAATATTTCACGAAAACATGACTTTCAGGGTTGCCTTGTGTAAATGGGCCACAGAGAGTTAAGGAGACAGAAAATGCAGTGGTTTTAACTGAGTTGTTGGGCATTCCTTTAAATTCTGAAATGGTTCTCTTGAGAACTGTTTCAGTGCTCACTGAATTCCCAGCGTTTAAAAATATGTCTGAAACAATCATTGTTTAATTTCATCCCTCGAGACCCACCCTCCAAAAATGTCCTGTGGCACAAGCATTGTTACTTTCTAAATTAAAGTAATCCAAAATTGGCTTTATTCTATGAATACAGGGAAATATTCCCAGCTTCCTTTCAGACAACTGCTTTAACTTTAAAAATAATAATGTGAAGAGAAGAAAGAAATAACATTCGATGTAATCAGATGTCTTGTTTTTTTAAAAGGAAACTTAAAGAGATGCTCCTGTGTACCTCACAACTTGCACTTGTGACTACAGTCATTTTCCTTACCCAGAATTTCCACCTGAAATAGAAACTAGGCAAGAGACAAAAACTCTCAGCGTAACAGAACTGCAGCCTGTCTATGACCATTGACAGGAAATGAGTCTGTGATCTGCACAAACATAAGCAGAAAGAGCAAGGCAACATCTTTCCAAATACATTCAAACATATTTGAAGTCTCAACTGTGATGCAAACTGTTTCATGGAAAGGTGGATTCTTTTCAGGGCTGAAGTCATTCTTCTAGAATGCAATAAGTAAAGTGCTTGGTCAATAAGTGCTTTTGAGCAGCCAAGGTAATATTTTCCAAACTTCACTCCAAAGAGCAATAGTTCTTCTGAAATACTATAGATACTTCTTAAAAGTTCATTTAAGTAGGCATGGGAGCTTAGGAAATTCCCACTTTACCATAGACTTTGCCTTTGCTATGCTAAGGTGTGTTGAGACTCTCTATGAGTGAATCATACTTACAACATACTTATTTGACCAAAAAATCTTTTCATAGAGTCTTTTAGCATCTCTTGGGTTCCCTGGTGCTTTAAGGAACACAGGTTGGAAAACATGGCATTCGTGTAATATAACAGACTATGGAGTAGTGGTTGCAAAGTCAGAATGAAGTGATAGTCATTCTAAAGCAGTCTTGTTACATGTAATACTGCCATCTAACCCAAGCAAAGGCATCAAGTACTTTGCTACACCAACTCTCAAACTTCTACCAGTCATCTGAAGTTGCAGATGTGAGCCAAATGATAAATAATTGTATTCCATAAACCATTTGGGAGCATTTCTCAAGATCTCTTTATAGTTTGTTCCTGAAATTTTATGCAATTGTACATTTTTGGTGCCAGGACTATCTGGCTGTACATTTAATCTTCAGTTTTGTTTCAGAGCCTTGTCATTTGATCAATCAGAGCTATTCCATCTGCTGAGATGCTGACAAATCCAGCTGCTTTGTCACTTCTACTCAATTTCATTAATGTCTCCACGTTCTGCTTCAATTAGCAGCCTATTCTTTGCACTGTTTGATGACTTGATACTACCTACTGTCTGCAGATTAAAAATCAAATTACAAATTGCTTTGTCCTTGACATTAAAAATCCTTCCTTCTTTATCAAATCATTTCCATTTAGCACGTTTACCCCTCTTAAGTTAAATTATGCTCTACCACATTGTGAAGTAAGGGGTGCAATTGTTGTACAATAAATGGATCCATACTGGGATGTTCTTCTTGACATTCACTTAATCCTTCTGCCCTCACTCAGAATTCAATCTTCTTTCATCTAAGTCTTTCCATTGTTGTGATTTTTTTCCACACATTACTTTGAACACCTACTTGAAGTGTTATTTACCTGGTTATAATCTTTACTCATTTTTTTAATTCATCAGACACAATACCAACATTGTCTATGTTCTGCAATTCTTGACTTAGAAAACTGTCAAAGAAGAACCAGTTGAACAAAATCATCCTGTAGCTGATTATATTACTACCCAAACCCAAGCAATGAGGAAGTAGCCTTTGAATGTTATTTTTCAAGTAGATATAATACCTCTTCACTGTTTCCTGTCTTTCTTTAAAAATTAGTCTATGCTTACTTATTTTAATTGTATAGAATTGTACAAATTTTCACTTTCGTAAAAAAAATCCAGAAATAGCATTGAATTTTGACTGTTCTTTCCCATGCTTTGTGTCATAACTGACAGCATGGAGCTTTAGTAGCCTAAAGCAATACAGCAACAATGCTGTGGGTCATGTTTTTAACTTTAATGACAATCTGTAATTGCCTGCAGACTGCCTCATTTCTGGCCCTGCTGATTTCTTGAGGACCTGTGATAACACAGCTCCAACTTGGTTCTCTAATCTGGCTCATGTCCTCTTTTATGTGTTTTTTATATTTTTTCAGGGTTACCAATCTTATCGTAAAGTAGTCAGAGTCTACAATTCTACCTCCTTCTTCAGAGGATTCCAAAAAATTAGAATTTCCTTCTATCCTGCAAGCTTTCACAACTGTCTGCTTTTTCCTGTGGCTGGGAGTGGTGAGAGTTCGAATAGCAACAGCTTTGCTACAAATTGAACTGTCTGATACCAACCATGAAATCCCCTTTAGCTTTAATCTTTTTTAGACATTTGAAATTTTCAAAATACTACTTGTCAGGGTAAGTTCCCTTTGCCTCCAGTATAGCTGGTTCACATTTGACTTGCACTTAAAAGATATTGCAGTTATTTCATTCTTCTTAGAAATATTACCATCCTTGACTGTTTACAGAAACATATGTGTGTTCATTTATTCAAAAAAATGGTGTTTGACCACCAATTATGTGTTAAACATTGTCTTAGAAGGTACTAGAATTCAACAAGGAACAAAGCCTCCATCTCATGGAGGCACAGTGGTTGAGATAGACATGATTGCTAGAGAGAGAAAGGGGGCCTATGACATCACCACTAAACAAGGAATCAGCATAAAGTAAGAGCCAGCTGGATGTGGTGGCAAACAGGCTGGGAAAGAGGATGTCAGGGGCCAGAATCCCTTGTTCAAATCCTGCCCCCTCATTGATTAGCTGAAACCTTAGGAAAGTTCATTAACCTCACTGTACCTCATTAGCCTCATTGATAAGATTGAGACAGTAATGGTTCTACCTCAAATATTTGTTGTGAAGATCAAATAACTTAATACTGTAATGCCTTAAAGCAGTGTCCAGCACATAAAAAAGTGTTATCAAGTATTTGTAAATTTTAAAAAAAAACAGATAGTAGGAAAGCATTATGATCTGTGAAGTATATTTTGCTCTGGGAGTTCATTGCAAGTGTGCCTCAGCTAGTGTAGGAGGAGTCAAGGACACACTTTAGATCTGAAGGAGCAAGGATAGCCACTACAGAGTGAAAGAAAAGAGAATAGAGTGGTGTCTTTATAGCTAGAACTTAAAATGCCCATGAAAGACAACTAAAAATATCAGGGCAGCAGTAGGGACCAACTTGAAAAGACTGGGACTTTAAAATTCCAGAAAGCCGGAGGTCAAGAAGATACATATTAATAATGTAGAAAACTATAAACATCATGGCTAAAACAGAGTAATATCCCAAAATGCGAAAATTTAGACGATCCCCTAGATACTTGAAATAGTAAATAGAGCCAATAGAAGAAAGTGCAGTCACTTCCCTGATTGTAAAAGTAGGAAGCTAATTTCCCAATGAAGTAACACAGATTCAAAATAAACTGTGGCTTCCTGGAAAAACAAAAACAAACAAACAAACAAAAAACTAAGATATTCTGGAGATACATCCCTACTTTTGAAGGAGGTGCACCTCCCCTAAGCTCAAAAAGAAAAAAAAAAATAAACTGATAGAGTTGGAAGAAAAGATCATTCTTAGAATAGCAGCTCTTCTCTTATCAAGTCTTCTTAGCAGTTTCCAGGAACAAAATTCAACTTTGTGGTTTATACAATCCACACTGCCTACATAGAGAGAGATGGCAACAGCTTAAGTGCTGCCCTTCCAATCAGTGATCTAAAATAGACTTCATATTCTACTCCAGGGTATTATTCTATTTCCATTAGATTGAATCACATGAAATTGCCATTTTGTAAGTCAAAAATGATTGAGTAACAGCATTTTCATATGGTTAAACCTAATATATGTTATGGGAAATTTTTAGTTTGTTGTGATGTTTTTTGCTGAAAGATAAAACCACAAGAGCTGCAAGTGTGCTCTCAATTTCCCAGTGAACAGTAAAGTAATGCAGAGCTTACCATTTCATGGTGAAAGATTATGCACATGCTCCAGTTGCTGGAAAATGTGTCTCCTTATAGAAAGCAAAACTGTGCCTCTTTATAAATTCTGCCCATTAGTACCAGTTCTTTTCTCTGAAGTACCTGAAATAACCAATATTTCTGTCCCACTAGAGAATCCTGGATACCTCACACATTCTCTAGTCTTTCTAGTTATGTATCATCAGCACATATGATTAGCACTTCCTCCATATTTTAACTTTAGTCCATGAAACAGCACTCTAGGTACACTATGTCAGCTCGCTGAGATTCAGCCTACTCACAGAAGCATTCTGTTTACACAGCTTTCTGTAACTCCTTAGCCTTGGGATACCATATACAGATATGGCATGTATATCAGAAAAATGCTTCGCATTATTTTAAGGATAGGCATTATGATTTGAGTACCACAATTCTGTGAAGACATTAAGTCTATGTCACCATTTCAATCATGCAAGAAGGTGGCATGGTGGTTTGATACAGTTGGTCACTGTATCTAGAGCGAACACTTTGGCCACAAACAATAGAAAAAAGTAAGACATGGTGGCTACCCAAAGGATTACAAATCATTCTACTAAAAAGACACATGCACACGTATGTTTACTGTGGCACTACTCACAATAGCAAAGACTTGGAACCAACCCAAATGCCCATCGATGAAAGACTGGATAAAGAAAATGTGGCACATATACACCATGGGATACTATGCAGTCATAAAAAAGGATGAGTTCATGTCCTTTGCAGGAGCATGGATGAAGCTGGAAACTATCATTCTCAGCAAACTAACACAAGAACAGAAAACCAAACACACTATGCTGTCATTCATAAGTGGGAGCTGAACAATAAGAACACAAGGACACAGGGAGGGGAACATCACACATGGGAGCCTATCGGGGGGTGAGGGACTAGGGAAGGGATAGCATTAGGAGAAATACCTAATGTAAATGACAGGTTGATGGGTGCAGCAAACTACCATGGCATGTGTATACCTATGTAACAAACCTGCACGTTCTGCACATGTACCTCGGAACTTAAAGAATAATAATTTTTATTTTTATTTATTTATTTATT
>NW_016804599.1:32785-45543 GCF_001698545.2 Rhinopithecus bieti
CTTCCCAGGTGAGGCGATGCCTCGCCCTGCTTCAGCTCTCACTGGTCGGGCTGCAGCAGCTGACCAGCACCGATTGTCCGGCACTCCCTAGTGAGATGACCCCAGTACCTCAGTTGAAAATGCAGAAATCACCGGTCTTCTGTGTCGCTCGCGCTGGGAGTTGGAGACTGGAGCTGTTCCTATTCGGCCATCTTGCTCTGCCCCCCAGAATAATAATTTTTAAAAAAGATGTTTCAAATTACCTCACATAGCAAGATCCATGGAGACAGATGGTTCAGGAGCTACGTAATGTCAGGATGTAGGATGGTATCTCTGAAATCCTCTTAGTTCTCTTTTATTGTCACAAGATGGCTGCAGCAGCTCTGATAACCTTGCTCTTGCATGACAACATCTAAAGCAGGAATCAAGGAGAGAGAGAGAAGGAAATAATGTCTTTATTACCTAGTTGCCTTCTTATTAGGAAGGACAAACTTTGCCAAGTATCTCTTACAACTCATTGAGCAAAATGAACCACACGTCTACACCCTACACCAACGGTTGTTAAAGTGCGGTTCCTGGACCAGCATCATCCTCACCTGGAAATTTGTTAAAAATGCAAATTATCAGATCCGGCCCAAATGTACTGAATTAGAGACTCCAGAGTTAGCGCCTAGAATTCTGGATTGCAACAAGTTCTCCAGGTGATTCTGATGCACACTAAGTTTTGAAAGCCTCTATCCCAATCTCTGACAAAGTAGAATCATATCATAATGACTGGCTTGGACTAATCATTATTCATCCAGTGGAACTGGGCAAATTATTGCCTAAGTTAAAACTGGGCTTTGATGGCCATAAAGGGAGAAGAGGAGAGCAGAAGTGAGGACTGGCCGTGAAA
This sequence comes from Rhinopithecus bieti, assembly GCF_001698545.2. Classification (NCBI taxonomy): domain Eukaryota; kingdom Metazoa; phylum Chordata; class Mammalia; order Primates; family Cercopithecidae; genus Rhinopithecus; species Rhinopithecus bieti. The sequence continues at coordinate 33,660 of NW_016804599.1, forward strand.
TAAAAAGAGGAAGAGCAAGAGTAGAAACAGAAATAGGAGCAAGGGAGCCAAAATTATCATGGTAATAGGAACTAGCAGATCTTAATTCAATCTGAGCCTGTTGCTTGAGGAACATCTAAATAATTACTGAATTTTGCAGATTATAGGAAGCTAATAGAACTAATAAAGTGCTGGAGAAAATCAGTGTTCTAATGAAAAACAGACTTGATTATTCTACTTCATATGTAATTTAAGAGTACGATAAATACTATACTATAACACATTTACCAAAAAGTGATACGCATTGCAAAAAACAGTAACTAGTTAGAACTTCAGTAAAGTGCCAGATTTCATACACAGTGTATGAGGTGGGATAAAGAATGTCATTTAGGTAAATGCAAATTAGTGGTCTTGTGTCTCATTCTACTGATGAAGAATTAGTTTTACTTCTGCCACACATTAGAGAATGCACAAAGTTGAATTTCCAATCATCCATAGCTATGCTGCCCAACACAGTAGCCACTAAGTACAGATGGCTACTGAGCACTTGAAATCTAACTAGTATGAATTGAGACTTGCTATAAATATAAAATACACACTGGGTTTCAAGGCATAATACAAAAATAAGACTATAAAATACATCATTAAAGATTTCTATATTGATAACATGTTGAAATGACAATATTGTGACCTATTGAGTTAAATAAACTGTGTCAATAAAATTAATTTCACCTTTTTTCTTTTTACCTTTTCAGTGTGGCTACTAGAACATTTTAAATTACATGTGTGATTTGCACTACATTTCTATTAAGTAGTACCCATAGTTTATATCTTTGATTTGTAAATTTACTTCAGTTAATTCATGAAACCTTTTTCAAATACCAATCAGGCAAGTTTTTTAAAATATAGGTGAAATTTGCAGTTATCTATGTGCCCATGTCATAGGATCTGAGAGATTCTGATGGGAAAACACTCCATCCACAAGTTATTACCTTCAAGAGTTAACATATTTAAATTAACCACATTTCCCTAACTATCTGCACTAATATGTAAATGTACTCATGAGAAGACTAATATATTAAGTATACATAAACTGGGAATGAGAAAAGACTTTCCAAGATCTCAGTTTTTTATTTGTTCCCTTTCCTAAAAAAAAAGAAAAGAAAAAAGAAAAAAGAATTCATCTGGCCAAGACCATATACAGTCACATGTTGACCCAATGTCAGGTTCTCTCTTCTTTTGTGATAATTTCTCCAGCCACTTTTTTAAAAAAGAGGTATTTCTTATCCTTCACAGATATTACAATGGTACATTTCTGTGGTAGCATTAGGGTGATATCTAATAATGGATCTATTTGGTGCTGGTGTTGAGAAAGATAATGGTTCATTCAATATATGAATAAGAAATTCCTTAGCAAATTGTTCAGGTGGTTTTCTTGCTTCCAACAAAATTGAACCAAAAACTTAATTATTTCTCACTGAGGATTTATTTTTAAATGTTTTTAAGGAAAAATCACTGAGTATTTTTTTGCATATAATTCAAAAGTTGTTCAAAAAATTCAGTGACATTGTCATAACAATATTTTTTCCAATGACAGACTCTTTGTTTGTGTNAATTTTCTAAATTATGTGTGTAATTTTCTAAATTACATTAGAGTGTATGCGAGGGGAAAGCTTGAAGACCACTTGGTTCTCAACCTTGCCTGAATCAAAACGATGAATGCCCAGACCCCAGACTTCATGAAAAATGAAGTCAGAATCTCCAGAAGCAAACCTTCCCCCATCCTGCCCACCCTCATGAAATTAACAGGCAGCCAGGGTAAGAACCACTGCCACAGGGTGTTTTAATGTCTCCTCTCACATTCCTCCAGCACAGAAAGGGTCTGAGAAAGAAGACAGGTGCAGGACAAGAAAAAGAGGAAATCCAAAAGAGAAGAATAAGCAGAGAAAAACAGCAGGAAACAAAGGGCATTGAAAGCCATCTCATCCCAATTCTGCCACAGGATGGCCCCACCTCTAATCAATAATAACTTAGTTATTACTGGTGACTCTGAGAAAGTTTTATTCCTTTTTTGTATTATTGTTAATACTTTACAAAGTAAATGTTCAGTAGATGTCATTTGAATAAATTAATTCCTGTTACTTATCTGATAATAAAACATCTTTTATCTAATGAATATTGATTCTCACCATTTTTATGCCGGTTCCTCCTCCACAATCTTCTTTATATTCAGTCCAAGAGAGTGGCCACATCCTCGTTTCAGGCTTATTGCTACAAACACTAAGAACTTGGAATAGATATTTTTCTTTACTTGTTAGAAAGTGCCTGCTACTTTGCTACAGTATATTTCATTTTAGGGGCCCACAATGATGCATCTTATACATGTATTTTAATTCATCCTTTTTATTTTCCTTTTTAACTACTTTGTAAGTGGTAAATTGCATAATTCTCTTTTGCTGACATCACTGAATTCTGACACTCCATAAGTAATTGATATTGTTGATTTCATCCCTTGGATGTTGACATTTGTGGCAATTCCTTTAAATAATAGCTCACCTGTGGGTACTGAATAATCCTACATAGCCTTCAAAGGCTGCCAGTGTTGCTTCCTTGAAATTTTACCATTTTATGAACAGATGTGAAATCCTTGATAAAGTCCTGAGTTTCTTTATATTTATTATTTTGGAAGTCATTCCCAATTTGACAAGTTACAGTATACATGTGCTATGAATGCTCCCTTTCAGTTCATGTAAGCACGATGCTGATGACAGCAGCCAAAATATTTCCTCACTAGGGGAAAACAATTTATTGTGAAGTACATTTCACTGATTTCATACAAAACTTTTCAAGTCGAGAAAAAATAGAATGCCCTTAAAGCAGTCAGCATATCCCTCCTCATCATCACAAACCTCAAATAGGCAAATACTTTAAAGACATTATTGAATCTAGGTGTCTGAACTTGTTATTTGAAGACAAACCCCAAACCAGTAAGCAGAATTTCTAGACATAATTGATAACTTTAATTTCTTATCTGAAAAATTTGACAGGAGCCACTGTGTTTACTAACCCCTAATCCTCTTTTTGGAGACCTTCATTGTTCATACAAATGGCTCTGGTGTTCAAGACTCCTCAAAAGTTTTCATCAGCTGGGTGTGGCGGCACATGCCTGCATTCCCAGGTAGGTAGAGGATCGCTTCAGCCAGGAGTTTTAATCTAGCCTCAAACTGGGCAAGGTAGAGAGACCCCATCTCTGTTTAAAAAATGTTTTTATTAATCACAATAACTTGGGGATAATATCAAGCTGTTGGTTTTGTCTACCTTTTTTTTCTGAAGGCTCACGTTTCGTGCCAGACTTCATTAATGAGAGAAATATTAGAGAATCAAGGCAGCCTATTTAATTACATGGAAGTGGCAAATTGGCTGAAAGGTTTTCAAGTAACCTGAGTTTGATAGATAACTGCAACTCCAAGCCCTCGCTTTCATTTTCTACATTGTCTGCATCCAAATGTTGCCAGATCTAAATGAGTTTATTCCTCTTTCTATTCCCACAGCCTCTGCCCCCGTGGTCCAGGCTCTGCACCCGTCACTGAGACGTTCGTGACAACTGCTGACAGGTGTCCTTGCCTTGGGCTTTTCTTCTCTCTGATTTGTTCTCCTCCATGCTGTTGCTTATGTTATCTTCGCAAAGCATAGCTCTGATCATATAATTTCCCTTCTTAAAAAGTTTCAAAGACTCCTCACTGCATACAGGACCAAACCCAAACTCCCTTGCCTGGCTTACAAAACCGTAGGTAGCTGAGTTCCCTGCTTATCAGATTTAACACTCATTTTCTAGGCATTCATGTAAACACCAAGGTTACAAAAAGTACCAAGAATATTAAGCATTTATTGGTATTAAGGGGAAAAAAGAATAAAATATGATTCTCCCAGAAAAAGTTCTCACTAGCTGGGAAGCAGACACATCAACAAACACTACGCTAAAATTCAGTGAAGACACATAACAAACTCCGTAGAGCACCGTGGAGTAGCACGAAGAAGGGCTGCTTCTACTCTTGGCCTTAATGTTCACTTATATTCCACCCTCTTGTCCCCAGCACACCACAGACAGAAATGCTCCCCTCAAGCCATCTGGGCCAATCTGCAATCTTTAATGGTACCAGCACTTTCCTACTCTGTGCCTTTGTTCATCTAGTCCTCTTCATCTGGAAGTGTTTCCCTCTGCCTCCTTCCTGTGAGCACTCCCTCTTCCAGCTCTGATCAAATCCTAAATTCTCTATTGGATTCCCAGATTTTCCCAACTAAATTAATCCTCCCTCTCATTTCTTCACTGTGTATTTAGAGTCATTGAAATCACAACATCTTATATTACTACTTAAGGAGTCTTTTTCCCCCACTAAATTTTGAAGACCTTAAGAGTAGGGATTACATGGTTTTTTCCTTATGTTTCCCATGGTTCCAAGAGGCTTGCTTATGACTAAATAATTCCCAAGACATATTTATGATATATAGTGGATGCTTTCCAATAGGACCTTAACAAAGTAGTACCTGATATGTTGTGTATTCTTGTTGAAAGTTTACATCACTGTTGTGGAGAAATAGGAACACTTTTACACTGTTGGTGGGAGTGTAAATTAGTTCAACCATTGTGGAAGACAGTGTGGCAATTCCTCAAGGTTCTAGAACTAGAAATACCATTTGACCCAGCGATCCCATTACTGGGTATATACCCAAAGGATTATAAATCATTCTACTGTAAAGACACATGAACACGTATGTTTATTGCAACACTATTCACAATAGCAAAGACTTGAAACTAACCCAAATGTCCATCAGTGGTAGACTGAATAAAGAAAATATGGCACATATACACCATAGAATACTATGCAGTCATAAAAAAAGATGAGTTCATGTCCTTTGCAGGGACATGGATGAAGCTGGAAACCATCATTCTCAGCAAACTATCACAAGGACAGAAAAATCAAACACCACGTGTTCTCACTCGTAACTGGGAGTTGAACAATGAGAACACATGGAACCGGGTGGGAACATCACACAACCGGGCCTGTCGGGGGGTGGGGAGGCCTGGGGGAGGGATAGGCATTAGGAGACCTAATGTAAATGTCGAGTTGATGGGTGCAGCAAACTAACATGGCACATGTTTACATATGTAACAAACCTGCACGTTGTGCACATGTACCCTAGAACTTAAAGTATAATAATAAAAAGAAGTCTACATTATTGTGTTCTATGCCATATTAAGATTTAGTTTCAAATACGTGCTAGAGGTTTTTTTTTTTTTTTTTCATTTCTCTGACTAGATTGCAAGGCAGTTCTCTTTTAGCCAGTAACATACTGTGGGGGAAAAAAGAAAGACAATGTCTCTTTTCTCTGTGCTCTGCAACTGCATATTTCCTTGGCTATGTCTCTCTCTGATGATCCTTGATCCAAATGGTGATGCTGTATCTATAGTAGACACTGAGCCACAAAGCAGCCACAACTATAGAGATTGGCTGGCGGAAAAAAAAAAGTTTTCATTAAATACTTGCTAATTAAGTAGCACGGATAAATTTCAGGTTTGTGAATTACTACCATCTTTTGTTTCGGATAGAGGTATTCTTGGTCTCCGTAACACAGAAGCTGTGTCTATGCAATGACAAAATAGCCATCAATTAAGGTTTTGAAAAAAAAAATCAATTCTCAATCCAATAGAGGAAAAAAATAAAATAGGTTTTTGGACTCACATAGACAATGCAGTTGGCTACCTTTGACTTTTTCCTTTTCAAGTTCGTGCTTTGTTATCTTGTAGACAGGAAACATTTTAGGGGTAGCTACAGGATTTCATGCTAAACTCTCCTGGATATAAGAAGAATATGCTAAGACCTTCAGCCTTCAAGGTTATTCAGTATTTAGGAAGATAAAATAAATACATAAAAAACTGAAGTGAATCCATCATTGTCAAATATTATAATGCAAAGATTTCACAAAAGAGCATCTCACAGACTGATTTCTAAATATTATCCATAATCAAAGCTGTATACTCAGCTGATAGGAACACCGCTAAGAACTGATGTGTCCATCAGTATGGGCTAGCAGACCAATGGGAAGTCCAGTTTAAATGAGGAAGAGGTTTCAATTGGGAAACTAACTTCTGTTAAGCTTCAAAGTTGTATCTGTATCCCTTCCAGATTGCACAACCCCTTAGATTTACTTGTAGTGTTTGGAAAGATGCAGGTACAATTTGTGACCAGAAAGAAAATGGTGTTACAGTCAGATCACCACAAATACTCATGGGGTCCCAATAACAGTGTGTAGAATGTTTCTTTACTTTTTTCTGCCCATCATCATCAGCCTGTACCACATACCTCACTGAACATCCTTCTTCCAGTCTTCTGCTTCCTCTTCCCGCTCAGCCTCTTCCACAACTCGCTCAGTCTTTTCTGCCTTTATGCCATCTCCAATGAGCTCCAGTTTTCACAGTATTGAACTTTGCTTCTGTTTTGACCATAGATTAGCCAAAGCAAGCCTTCCTGTGGGTTGCTGGTGAAGACTTCATTTCAGACGTTGCAAGGTGGTAGCCCCCCTGTTGAAACCAGCCTAGTAACACACTTTGTGTTGGCCTACACAGTGTGTTACTGTTTTAAATTAGTTGCCATCTTTAAAAATCAGGAAATATTCAGCTTCTTTCTTTATTAGAATATCCACATTCCAACAAGAAAATTGACAGCTCGCCTTTTAGATGGATATATGCTTTTTTGATTCCTCAGACTACAGTATCTGTGAGACAAATAAAATTTTATTGTTAGTGACCACCTCTCCTAGTATAATACAGACTCATTATGTTTTCTAAAAAAATCCCTGTCTCTACTCTGCCTTTCTGAAGACCTTCCCATGGTCTTCCACAGCGACTGAATAACACACACTTATTTTGTCAAATGACTAGATTACCACAGAAGTAGTTACTATGTGATGTACTAATCACTTACTAATGTGTGTTGAAACAAATGTATCTTCCACAGGGAAAAAAAAAAAAGGTGAATGCTGGAAAAATCTAAATCCGTAAATATGTCTTATTTTCTTTTCAGCCTCCAGAATAAATTTCAAATCCTCAGACTGAGGAAATGCAAAGCCCTTCACCTGTGACTTGCTGTCACTCGAGAATTAACTTCCATCTCCACTGCTACCACCCTAGTCCTGATTAGCTGCAGTAAATTCCAAGAGATCTCCTTAATTTGTGTATTTTCCCTCCACACTCAACAGTTCCTTCTCCACACAGCAGCCTAGGTGTTCCTTCTGAAATGTAATGTAGATAACATCACTCCTCTGCATAAACCCCCCCAGTGGTGTCCCATTGCATTTAGAATAAACTCCAAAATGTAGCCATAATCCTCAAGAACCCATGTCATCTTGCTTTCATCTGTCTCTGCCCTCAACTATTATCATTCTCACCACTGGCCATGGCTGTTCTGCCACACTGGCCTTCCTGTCCATCCAACAAGCCTGTTTTTTCAATGGCCTTGCAGCTCCCTCTCCCTAGGCCATCTCACAGCTAGATCCTTCTCCTTCTTCCAGTTTCACATCAAATTTCACTTCAGAGAAGTCTTTCCTGACCTACCCATTCTAAGGTAACTTCTCCCAATCCTGTCACTTCTTACTTCATTCATTATTTCATTTTTATTGTATAGCACCTCTCACCGTTATCCTATTTGTGTACTTACGTATTACCTGTGTCCACTCTCTAAAATGCATGCTAGACTTGGGTGCCTAGTCTGCTTGTTCAGCTCTGTATGTCCAGAGCCTAAAGCAGCCCCGGGAATATAATAGATGCTCATTGTTTAAAGTTTGCACCCTACACCTTGTTCACCAAACTGAATAATATGTTTTTTCCCTAAAAATTTCCCTACTATTTCCCATCTCTCTACATTTATTTACTTATGCTACTCTCTTAGCCAAAACTTCCCTTTGCCAGTTTCTCTCATTGTCTAAATTCTTCCTGTCCTTCAAGACTTAACTTAAATATCATTTAATTCATGAAAATTTTGCTAACTCTTTAAACTAGTTTTGCTGCCTCCCTCCTCCAAACCTTTATGGCACTCCTCATCTTTTTGATGTGTCATTTAGTAAATTATGTCATATATTTTAATTATGCATATAGCATTTTATTCCCAGCTCAAAATGTTTAACCATTTGTCTCATTTATCTAGCACCTAGGACAGCGGCTTGTCTTACTCATACACTCAGTAAAAGTTTTATAATAAATAAGTTGAACAGATGGATAAATTCTACTCCTAGAGACGTAACTCTATGATCAATGAATAAGGTACCTAAACTTCATGGTCATGGAAGATGTTCAATTCATCACCAATTTTTTGAAAGACAGAGAAAATAAACAATTTCCTTCAGATTTTTCTATCACTGACTTTAGTAACCTTATTCATAATTTTTAGTGCCTTAGAAGCCAACAAGTTTTGTGTCCCAACTATAAGGAAATTCTTTTTAAAAAAATTAGCAAGTGACTCTCAGAAATGCCAATAAACAACAACAACAACAACTGGCAGAGCTGCCTGCGTGGATGCTGCCAGGAGCAACTTACTGATTAAATCAATTGAGTTATATTGAAGTAGTTAGTCAAAGATCTTCATTTCTATCTTGGCACAAGAACAAAAATGTGGAACACAATATCCAGATGGCAAGTAAACAACATCGTTGTCATTTTCAAGTAGAAAAAGTAAAATTAGGTTTCTGCAGAAACATGGGAAATATTAGGGGAATGAGGAATACCTTATAAGACAATCTTGACCTCATGTAAACCACATGTTACAGAAAATAGCAAGTATGGAATCTGTCTCTGACACTTCTGAATTTATTACTTAATAATAACAACTAAATTTTAAAGCACTTTGTATACATCAGGCACAGTTCCAAGTTCTTCTTTATATATACCAATTCATTTATTTTTTAACTTTTATTTTAAGTTCAGCATGTGTAGGTTTGTTTTATAGATAAATTCATGTCATGGGAGTTTGTTGTCACCCAGGTATTAAGACTAGTACCCATTACCCATTCTTTCTCATCCTCTCCTCCATCTTATGTGTTCATGTATTCTCATTATTTAGCTCCATTTATAAATGAGAACATGCAGTATTTGGTTTTTTGTTTACTGCGTTAGTTTGCTAGAGATAAAGGCCTCTAACTCCATCAATATTCCTGCAAAGGACATGAGTTCAATCTTTTTATATCTGCATAGTATTCCATGGTGTATATGTATCACACTCTCTTTATCCAGTCTCCCATTAAAGGGCATTTATGTTGATTCCATGTCTTTGCTATTGTGAACAGTGCTGCAGTGAATATGCATATGCATGTGTCTTTATAATAAAATGATTTACATTCCTTTGGATATATACCCAGTAATGGAACTGCTGGATCAAAAGCTAATTCTGTCTTTAGGACTTTGAGGAATTGCCACACTGTCTTCCACAATGATTAAACCAATTTACACTCCCACCAACAGTGTATAAGCATTCCTTTTTCTCTGCAACCTTGCCAGCATCTGTTGTTTTTGGACTTTTTAATAATAGCCATTCTGACCAGTGTGAGATGGTATCTCATTGTGGTTTTCATTTTCATTTCTCTAATGGTCAATTATGTTGAGTTTTTTTCATACACTTTTTGACCACATATATCTCCTTTTATCTCTTCTTTTAAAAATTGTCTGTGCATGTCCTTTGCCCACTTTTAATGGGGTTGTTTGGGTTTTTCTTGTAGATTTAAATTCCTTATAGATGCTGGATATTAGACCTTCGTCAGATGCATAGTTTGCAAAAATTTTCTCCCATTCTGTAGATTGTCTGTTTACTCTGTTCATAGTTTATTTTGCTGTGAAAAAGCTCTTTAATTAGATCTCATTTGTCAATTTTTGCTTTAGTTACAATTGCTTTTAGTGTCATCAACATGAAATCTTTGCCCATTTCTATGTCCAGAATGGTATTGCCTAGGTTGTCTTCCAGAGTTTTTATAGTTTTAGGTTTTACATTTAAGTCTTTGACCCATCTTGAGTTGATTTTTGTACATATACCAATTCATTTAATCAGCCAAAAAAACTATAAATATTATTACTATTTTATTATTATTTTAGTAATATAATATACTACATTATGGGACAGATACTATCACATTATCGTCATCTCCATTTAATGGATGAGGAAATAAAGCACAGAAAGGTTCAGCCCTTGTCCAAGGTCACCCAGCTGGTCAGTGGTAGCTCTGGGAGGTGAATCCATTTAGTCTGACTCCAGAGTCCACACCCTAACCATTTCACTGTCATTTTTCTCCAGTTTGTTCTATAATTGTTCCAAAATATCTCATTTACCTAAAGCAAGCCTATGTCTTTTCACAGTCAAGATAATGGAATTGCTAAACTCATAGAAGAAAGTTCACTGCAAAATTTCAAAGATGATAAAAAGCATCTTTCTCTTCTGCTACGGGACCTTTGGGAACTACATTGGCAGTGAACTGAGAACCTTGGTTCACTTGAGAACATCCCACAAACGGAGGAGCAGCATAGCATATATGCCCCAAATTTCCTCATAGTCTTATTCTGAACAACTTCCAGCAGCATAGGAAGAACCAGTCTGCATCGAGACAGGCTCTTGTGTTTTAATTTGGGCTGCCTTGAAAAAAAGAAAAAAAAAATGAATCTGGACAGATCCAACGAAATCACTCTTTTCTGTAAGGACTATTTCCAGATTGGAGAGTGTATTAGTCCATTTTCTCACTACTGATAAAGACATACTGAGACTGGGCAATTTACAAAACAAAAAAGGTTTAATGGAGAACTCACAGTTCCACGTGGCTGGGGAAGCCTCACAATCATGGCAGAAGGCAAGGAGGAGCAAGTCACAACTTCTGTGGATGGCAGCAGGCAAAGAGCGCTTATGCAGGAAAACTCCTCCTTATAATAACCATTAGATCTTGTGCAACTTACTCACTATCATGAGGAACATCATGGGAAAGACCTGCCCCCATGATTCAATTACCTCCCACCAGGCCTCTCCCACAAGACATGGGAATTCAGGATGAGATTTGGGTGGGGACAGAGCCAAACCATATCATTCCACACCTGGCCCCTCCCAAATCTCATGTCCTCACGGTTCAAAACCAGCCATGCCTTCCCAACAATCCCCCAAAGTCTTAACTCATTTCAGCATTAACTCAGAAGTCCACAGTCCAAAGTCTCCTCTGAGACAAGGCAAATGCCTTCCACTTATGAGCCTGTAAAATCAAAAGCAAGTTAGTTACTTTCTAGATATAATGAGGGGTACAGGCATTGGATATATACAACCATTCCAAATGGGAGATACTGGCCAAAACAAAGAGGTTACAGGCCCCATGCAAGTCCAAAATCCACTGGGCCAGTCAAATCTTAAAGCTCCAAAATGATCTTTGACTCCATGTCTCACATCCAGGTCACACAGATGCAAGAGGTTGGTGCCCATGGTCTTAGGCAGCTCCATCCTTGTGGGTTTGCAGGGTACATCCTCCCTCCCAGCTGCTTTCATGGGCTGGCATTAGGTGTCTGCAGCTTTTCTAGGCACAAGGTGCAACCTGCCAGTGGATCTCTCCTTCTGGGGTCTGGAGGACAGTGGCCCTCTTCTCACGGGTCCATTAGGCAGCACCTCAGTAGGACTGCTGTGTGGGGGCTCCTTGCATATCTTCAAATACAACCTGATGTTTATACTAAATAAAAACTTTTCTAGCATTATTATTGTTATCATTTCCCTTCTGCACTGCCCTAGCAGAGGTTCTCCATGAGGGCCCCACCCCTGCAGCAAACTTTTGCCTAGTCATCCAGGCATTTCCATACATCTTCTGAAATCTAGGCAGAGGTTCCCAAACCTCCATTCTT
>NW_016804599.1:49697-61741 GCF_001698545.2 Rhinopithecus bieti
TTGGAGACTGGAGCTGTTCCTATTCGGCCATCTTCCAAACCTCCATTCTTGACTTCTGTGCACCAGCAGGCTCAACACCATGTGGAAGCTGCCAAGGCTTATGGCTTCTACCTCTGAAGTAACAGTCCAAGCTGTACCTTGGTCCCTTTTAGTCATGGCTGGAATGGCTGGGACACAGAGTGCCAAGTCCCTAGACTGCACATAGCATGGGGACCCTAGGCGGGGTCCATGAAACCATTTTCTCCTAGGCCCCTGGACCTGTGATGGGAGGGTCTGCCATGAAGACCTTTGACATGCCCTGCAAACATTTTCTCCATTGTCTTGGCAATTAACATTTGGCTCCTTGTTACTTATGCAAATTTCTGCAGCCAGCTTGAATTTCTCCTGAGAAAATGGGTTTTTCTTTTCTATCACTTTGTCAGGCTGCAAATTTTCTGAACTTTTATGCTCTGATTCCCTTATAAAACTGAATGCCTTTAACAGCACCCAGGTCATCTCTTGAATGCTTTGCTGCTTAGAAATTTCTTCTGCCAGATACCCTAAATCATCTCTCTCAAGTTCAAAGTTCCACAAATCTCTAGGGCAGGGGCAAAATGCTCCCAGTGTCCTTGCTAAAACATAACAAGAGTCACCTTTGCCCCAGTTCCCAAGAAGTTCCTCATCTCCACCTGAGACTACCTCAGCCTGGACTTTATTGTCCATATTGCTATCTGGCTTTTGGTCAAAGACATTTAACAAGCCTCTAGGAAGTTCCAAACTTTCCCACACTTTTCTCTCTTCTTCTGAGCCTTCCAAACTGTTCCAACCTCTGCCTGTTACCCAGTTCCAAAATTGCTTCCACATTTTCAGATATCTTTTCAGCAGTGCCCCACTTTACTCCTGCCAATTTACTGTGTTAATCTGTTTTCATGCTCCTGATAAAGACATACCCAAGACTGTGCAATTTACAAAAGAAAAAGGTTTAATTGGACTTACAATTCCACATGGCTGAGGAGGCCTCACAATCATGGCAGAAGGCAAGGAGGAACAAGTCACATCTTACATGGATTTCAGCAGGCAAAGAGAGCTTGTGCAGGAAAACTTCCGCTTATAATAGCCATCAAATCTTGTGAGATTTACTCGCTATCACAAGAACAGCATGGGAAAGACCTGCCCCATGATTTAATCACATCTCACCGGGTCCCTCTTACACCACATGGAAATTCAAGATGAGATTTGGGTGGGGACAGAGTCAAACCATATCAGAGAGCAAAATTGAGCCTAATAAGAAAGGTTTCTGGAGAAAGAATATTATGCTGTGTTTAAGAGAAACTACATTTCTACTTGAAGAAAGACTGTTTCTTTGGCAACTATAGGGACTATATTATACTACTCAGATGATGGCTTCCGTATGGTAGGTCTTTAACACTGTAGAGTAATAGTCCCCAACATTTTTGGCACTAGGGACCGGTTTTGTGGAAGACTATTTTTCCACAGAGGAGTGGGGGACATGGAGGAAGAAGGTGTTGGTGAAGAAGTTTTCCAGATGGAACTGCTCCACCTCAGATCATCAGGCATTAGATTCTCATAAAAAGTGGGCAACTTAGATCCCTCACATGCACTATTCACAATAGAGTTTACGCTCCTGTGTAGCTGCTGATCTGACAGGGGCAGAGCTCAGGTGGTAATGCTCTTGCTTGCAGGCTGCTTGCCTCCTGCTGTGTGGCCTGGTTCCTAACAGGCCACAGAGCAGTACCTGGTCTGGGGGTTGGTGACCCGTGATGTAGAGAGTAACTGTGAAGGCCTTGGGCCTTCAGAGATGGCTCTGCACAAAAGAACCCCATTAGACCAGTTCAGGGGACTCCTACAGACTCTTCCTGGGTCCTTCTCTTTCTTCGTTGTCAGCCCCTCTTTGTTCTCATCTAGGCATCTCCACACATTGACCTTCACACTGGTGTCCTCCTAGGTAACCTGATTTCCAAGCACCCTCACCTTATGTCTAACTTCAGTCATCCAGTTCCTCACCCTCCTCCTTAGCATAAGCAAGGGCAAGGTTTTGAAATCACACCTTGACATCTACATTTTTATTCTTCTTTTCTCTCATTAGAAACAAAAATGGCTTTCTACTTTGTTTCTCCAAGGGCTTTCTAACCTCCCCCCACCCCACCACCACATTAAAAAAGAAAAAACAGCCTGTGTAACTGATTCTTCCCCTATAAAGTTTTCAGCCATATATAAATCACCACTCCAAGAAATATTATCTTAAACTTAAGGGTTTAATAAAATATAAATAGCTACCTTGAACTTTAGATTAAATTTTATTACTCTGAAAGAAGTATGCAAATTCCAAGTAACAACTCAAGAGAAAAAAAATGAAAAAAGCCATTATTTTTTCAATTATTCCAAAGAACCTTATATCAAAGTCACTTTGATTTAAAAACTTCAAAGACACAGAGATTTCATTTATTGAAGGGCCAACCAGTCAGTAATATTGATAAAATTATCCTTATCCTTAGAAGAGATTAACCCTGGATTTTAACCATCCTACAACTTCTTAAAGTGATCTTGGTCCATATTTGTCATCAGTAGCCAACTCATTTGCTCTTGGATATTACATGCAAACTAATATTGAATAGGCCTTTATCACCACCTTGAACATACTACTCTGAGACAAGACTAATTCTGTTTTTTTATCCTAACTTCTACCAAGTTCAGTTTGTTCAATTTGATTAATGTATTCAGTTTAGTATGGATAATATATTTCAGAAAAAGACTAAAATTTACTCCTGCACTTAAATCTCTTTCTTTATATAACTTCTTTCTGCCTTTCCTTGCATATCTTCAAATATAACCTGATGTTTATACTAAATAAAAACTTTTCTAGCATTATTATTGTTATCATTAATGTTTTACTGTTCACTTAATCCTTTTACTTTCTTTCAAGCAGCACATTTCTCCTTTTGCTGCACAACTAACCCAACGTGTTATTTTGTATCTACTGGATATTACAATTCCCATGTAATATCTCCCACCCTCACTGTAGCTTATACATATTAAATTTAATCTCCAGCATCTCCAAAAGTGTGTTTTATCTCCATAAGACCGTGTCCTCTGATCTTCTTCACTTGCATTTATCCTTTTGATGGACTCATCAAGTCCAGGTTCTGGTCAAACCCACCTCTTTCACCTCTATTCCTCAGCACATTAGTTTCACATTTCAAACCAACTCCAGGCATCCCAAGTGGATGTCCAGCAACAACCTCAAACTCAAGAGGCCTAAAATTCAATACACTGTATTTCATCTTAAACAGAACCCTTTTACAACCATTTGATTTTAAGTATTTAAGAATCAAAACTGAGAGATGTCTCTAATCTTCCCCCGTGGTTCTCTGATTTTCCATCTGCCACCTCTCAGAATCACCCTTTCATCTGTATTCCAATGGTCACTAAGGTCATATCCTTACCACTTGACACATGAACTGATTTTCAAGGTCAGGTCTCCCCACTCCAATCCAGCCTGAATACAAAGTATGAGAAAAGAATACTTTCATTGGGTCACTCCCCATTCAAGAACCTTCAATGTTTCCCTACTTTTGACTGCACTACCACTACAGTGCCAACTCTCCTGACTTTCAGATGCTCAACTCATTCTCTAATTATCCACAATGTACACTCTCATCTCTTAGGCTGTCTCTACACTGCCCTCCAAGTCTTTTGCATGTATTACTTCTACCTCCTTTCAGACTTATCTCAAATTCTACCTTTAGAAAGCTTTTTCTGCTTATCCCAAATTCAACTATATTTATTCTTTGAATAGCTACTACATACTTAGTTGGCTTTTGTTACCAAATGCTCAAAGTTTCTCAGCTCCTCTTGCATGTTCTTGGTTGCCCCTAGGATGATGCCGCATTCATAACACTTGAAGCAACTCTTCTACAAATACTTTATAATCAAAGACTGGGTTAATCAGCACAGATTGTCTTCACAAGCAAGTGGACTCTGGGCACCCTCTAGGGTAAAATTATTCATACAGTATATAACTTATTCTAGCTGTACAACCACTAACATCCAGCGATTCCTGCAAAAACAGAGGCTTTTCAAAATAAAGCTTCTGTTTTTGCAAGCATGGCCCTCCTTGATCCTATGTATACCAGCCTTCCAAACTGATATCTTTATCTACCCCTGCTCCCATCCTTTACCTTAAGCATTCAACTCAACTCAGAGTTCTCCTATTATTGTTTGAAATTAGTTAAATACTAAAGTCAAACCATTAGAAAGTATGCAACAAAAAAGTCTAATCTAGTATAAAAGAAATAATAAAAGCAAATATAACCAAATTAGTAAGCAGAATCATATTAAAATTATAAATTAAATCCAAGAGCTGATTCATTGAGAAAAAAATTATAACAAACATAATTTTAGAAATTTAGACTGCATGTAAGTAAATGTAAAAGCATAGAGAATATAAAATTGATAAGGTGAGTTTTACAATTATTTGAAAGTATTACGTTTTTGTGGCCAAAAATCATATTTTAAAAAAGTTCAGCATCACTGATCATTAGAGAAATGCAAATCAAAACCACAATAAGATATCATCCCACACCAGTCAGAATAGCTATTATTAAAAGTCAAAAACTAACAGATGCTGGCGAGGTTGCAGAGAAAAAGGAAGGCTTTACACTGTTGGTGGGAGCATAAATTAGTGTGACAATTCCTCAAAGGCCTAAAGACAAAATTACCATTTGACACAGCAGTTTCATTACTGGGTATATACCCAAAGGAATATACATCATCCTATCATAAAGACACATGCATGTCTATTAGGCATGCCATTTAGGCAACCTAAATGCCTATTAATGGTAGACTGGATAAAGAAAGTGTGGTACATATATACCATGGAATATTATGCAGCCATAAAAAAGAATGAGCTCATGTCCTTTGCAGGAACATGAATGGAGCTGGAGGTCATTATTCTTAGCAAACCAATGCGAGAACAGAAAACCAAATACTGCATATTCTCACTTATAAGTGGAAGCTAAATAACGATAACATGGGGACACATAGAGGGGAACAACATGCACTGGGGCCTACCGGAGGGTGGAGGGTGGGAGGATGCAGAGGATTAGGAAAAGCAACTAATAAATACTCAGCTTAATACCTGGGTGATGAAATAATCTGTACAACAAACCCTTATGACACATGTTTACCTATGTAACAAATCTGCACATCCTGCGCATGTACCCTGAACTTAAAAGTTAAAAAAAAAAAAGAAAGTATTATGTTCACCTCAATACCAACCCTTTTCAACCAGTTCAACTTCTCTCCTCTGCCTCTAGAATTGTAGCAGTTATGTTCCATCTTAGGAAAATTGAAAACATAGCCACTGCGATCTTTCTTTGGAAGCCTCATTTATCTAGATCTCAATGAAATGATAACATTGTAAAACAAATAAATAAATAAATGACTTAAAGGAAACCTAGTTAGAAGAAATCATTAAAAAATTGAATAACTTCAAAAAAAAAGTAACTTCTGAAAATGATCCAAAGCAGCTAGTTTTATGGGTGAGTTCTTTCAAATCCTCATCCAACGTAAGCTCCAGAAAACAGAAAAAAACCGTAAAGCACCCAATATATTTTAGGTAGCTAAACACTGTCCCATAATGAAATATGATGGAAGAAAAAATATTAAAACTACAGTTTTGTTTTATTTGTAAATATAGATTCAATAATCCTAATTTAAAAAAGAATTAACCAACTAGAGTCTATGGTGTATTGCAAAGAATGCCCAATAATCAAAGTAGAGTTTATCATAGCAATATAAATTGGGTTTATCACTCAGAAAATAATTCATGTATTAGTTCCACAGATCCAATTGGAAAAAAATGAAAACTCAAATAATTTCAATCCATGCTTTAAACTAGGAAGAGAATAATTTCTTAAAACGAAAAATAAGGCCAATCTTACAACAGCCAGCACTATACTGATAAATATGATGAAGACACACTGTTTTACTGTTAACATTCAACATGGTTCTGGAAGGTCTAGTCAGTACGTTAAAATTTTGAAATCAAAAGAAAGGGTAAACTTTAGGATGTAGAAAATAAAACCACCACCATTTGCATGTGATATAATTATATATCAAAAAATACTGAAACCATAAATAGCAAAGTTCAGTAAAGCAGAAGAACTGTAGACAAAAACGGAAAGCTCTCCAATATATTAACCAACATTAGTTAATAAGTACTATCAAGAAAACATTCTAATCCCAAATGCAACAAAACATCTAAAATGCCCAAAACTAAACTTATTGAATAATTTCTGAGATTACATCAATAAAATGACCAAACTTTATAGAAATATATGTCTTTAATTTTTATAAATGGAAAACACCATGTTCTTCCCTGGTAAGAGCTGATATTAAAAGATGCCACTCTTTCCAAATTAATTTGTAGATTTCTTGCAAATTTAAAATTCAAATCCCAATAAAAATTTTTGACTTGTCTAAATGATTCTAAGCTTCATCTGGAAAAATAAAATACTGAGACCAACTTTTAAAAAATTAAAGAAAAGAGTAATGAATAAGGATTTAGCTATTAGACATAAAAACTTTTATGAAACTACAATAATTTAGATGATGTGGTATAGCACAGGCCTTGACAGATTAATAGGACAGACTAGATAGTCCTGAAATAGGACTAAAAATATATAAAAACTTAATGAAGAATGATAAATGAAAAATCACATACCATAAAAATGTTGAAAGTAACATTGGTGAATATAAAACTGATTTAAAAGCAATAGAATATGTCACCAAGGAAAAGATACAGAGATTTAACTGCATAATATTTAAAATTTGTATATCACTGAAATAAAGCTTATCTAATGTAACATCAATGATATTTTAAAAGTTAACAACAAAACTCTTATCAGAAAACACCATAAAATTATTTAAAAGCAAATGGCAACCTTGAAAAAAAATTTGCAATACATATGACAAGTTAATGACTTTACTGCATATAAAAATATTCACATATCAATAAGAAAAATAAGAACATTCTATGTTTTCCTTTCCTATTGCTGTTGTAATAAATTATCACCAATTTAGTGGCTTACACCACACAAATTTATGCTCTTATGTTCCTGGCGGTCAGAAGTCTGAAAGCATTCTCACTGAGCTGAAGTCAAGATTTCAACAAGGCTAGCTTGTTCCTCGCTCTAGGAGAAAATCCTTTCCCTCCAGCTCCCAGTTTCTGTGGGCCACCTGCCTTTCTTGCCTTACAGCCTCTTCTTCCATCTTCAAAGCCAGCAATGTGATCATTCAAATTGCCCTCCTGTGACCTCAGCTTCCTTTGTCAACTCTCCTGCTCTGACTCCAACTCTCCTGTCTCCCTCCAATAATGACTCCACCTAAATAATTCAGAATAATCTCCTCATCTCAAGGTCCTTAATTTAATCACATCTGCAAAGTGCCTTTCGCCATGCAAGCAAACATATTCACATGTTCAGGGACAAGATTGTGGACATCTTTAAGAGCCCATATTCTTTCTGGCACACATCAATAGAAAAATGGATAAAGAAGAGACAATATATAGAATAAAAAACAAATAAATGCCCAATAAACCCATGAAATACATATTCAATCTCACTAGAATTCTAACGACTAGAAAAGAAAACAAGAGTTAGATACTTCTTTTGCCTGACAAATTGACAAAGATTTTTCTAAACTGTGAATGCATTTTCCGAAATGTGAATGCAAGAGAACAGTTTCCAAACCATTAGGTGATATGTGTCAAAAGCCTTAGAAAGTTCATGTCATTTAATCCCATAATTTTATCACTCAAAATTTTTCTTAAGGAATTACTTAGAGAGAGATTTAAAACATATCATATGACTATTATCCACAGGATTTTTTTTTTTTTGAGACGGAGTCTCGCTCTGTCGCCCAGGCTGGAGTACAGTGGCAGGATCTCAGCTCACTGCAAGCTCCGCCTCCTGGGTTCACTCCATTCTCCTGCCTCAGCCTCCTGAGTAGCTGGGACTATAGAAGCCCTCCACCTCGCCCGGCTAGTTTTTTTGTATTTTTTAGTAGAGACGGGGTTTCACCGTGTTAGCCAGGATGGTCTCGATCTCCTGACCTCGTGATCCGCCCGTCTCGGCCTCCCAAAGTGCTGGGATTACAGGCTTGAGCCACCGCGCCCGGCCTACCCACAGTATTTTTAAAGAGAAATAATTAGAAACTACATCCAACACCAAGGTATTGGCTAAATAAAATGTGAAAAAACTATACGATTGAATATTATGCAGCCATTAAAATTTGATCTTTAAAGATTTTTAATAATATTGAGAATATTCTCACAATAGACTGCTGAGGATAAAATATAAACAGGATCTAAAACTGCATGTATTATAAAATATATGCAAATAGAAGGCTAGAGATGGTTAACTCAGAATCATTGGATTATGAGTTATTTTTATTTTCTCTATTATACTTTTATATTTGCTAAATTTTAATAAATAATATTACTGTTATAATCACTTTTAAAAGGTAATTTAAAATTTCAAAATGAAGGATGACAGATGTTGGCCATTGAGCCTTAGAATTCTAAGCAGGATGGAAAATAAAGTGTTTTATGCCCCCAAATGGCAGCTCCCACACATCGGTTGGAGACCAGCCATGCACATTATTCCTTTTAGAAGCAAAGCCAGACAGCACTGTGTGCAAAACAGTATCTCACAGTTACGTTCAGTTGCCAGGAGGGAGACAACACAGAACAAGTTCAGCATAGAACCCCAACTTCAAGTAGAAACAGGTTTTCCTCCTTGCTGTGGGCCTAGAAAGGATTACAAGCATATTGCAGACCCCTCCAGAGTCAGAAGGGAAGAATAAAACAATATGAGTTTTAATTAAATTCTAACATAGGACATAGAAACTAGTTGGAATAACTGAAGAATACGCCAGATAAACACATCAGCCATAGCACAGTTCACAATACAACTTTCCATTGGGCAAAAAATACAAATGATAATTTTGATACAGACTCCTAGAAGGAACACCCATTCCAAATGTGAGTTAGCTCCTTCACATTGAAAAATATCATTTTCAATAAGCTAATGGAAAGTTAGCTTTAGAATAACAGGGACTTTTTAAAAACCCTGTTGTTTCATTACTATATGTCTGTTGACTTAAATAGTGCCTGTTGCCTAATGGGCACTCAATCGATAATTATTTAATTAAGGTTGGATCAATAGAATTACTATAAATCTGATAGTCTAGGTTAATTGATATCACTTTCATAGGATTTGAACTCATAGCCAGTCAGAGCCAGCAGTGAGGAATTAATGAACACAACTTGTACTCTGAAGAGGATATTATGTTAGGAAAAATCCTATCTCAGTATCTGAAAAGGAAAGTAAATCTCTTCCAATTCAGGTCTGTTTAACACAAGAAAACTAATATCTGAGTCTAAAGTGAGTCACCCCAGGACACTTCCCTAATTGATGGCGGAACCGAGTCACTGCCACCTAGCGGAGGGCTCTGCTTCTCTCTCGCCCTTTCACACACTGACTAGAGGGGTAGGTGGAGGCATATTCGGTGGGGCCCGCTGTGTGGCTCCTGCCTCACTCTCCTCACAAAATAGGACCACTCCCCAAGTCACCGCACACTCTACACCTGGCACCTGCCATTCTCATATTACTAACTCTAAAACTCGATGTGGGCTGCATTACTTTTGTCAAGACATGGCAAAGATCCTTTTTCAGATCAGTTGCCAACTGATTTTGAAACCAGCTCAAGGAATGTCCTTTCTGAAGGCATTGAATATTGCAAGCCTAGTAGACTTCCTTCTCCTTGTAATTGTGTTATTCATCCTCGAAGTCTCTACATTTGACATTTTGCCATTGTCGGCTCATTAAATAAATTACTTATTAAAATAAAAGAGCGTCCTGCATTAAGCGCCCGGCCTGCTGACATCGAGCTGAGGAATGATTCCAATCGGTTTTCAGTGTCATCTGATTGCGTCGAGCCAGCCTGGCTGCCAGCCCCCAAGCAGCCCTACGGAGCCCAGGAACACACAGAAATTGAGAGTACGGGGTAAACAGTAAGGCCTGCTTCCAGCGAAGGGGGACACTTTTACAATCTGAGGGTCAAAAACATACTGTGATGCCATTTGTGGGCCACTTTGTGTTCTTAACGAAAATCTTTAATTTGCAGATTTCTTTTCTTATATTCAAGGAAAAGACCTGGCAGGATCTCTCCTAGATAGAAGATGACAGTAACCCACCAGAAACAGGGACAACACCATTATGAACGAACTTTAAGGCAAAGGAAAGACTTGAATTTCCTTTCCTCTCACCTCAAAATCCTTTTCCAAAACGAAAATTCAAGCAGCAAACATAACATTTGAAACATGAGATGCTCCCTCCCCCTCCGTTTTCATCTGTTCCTGTGGAATGTGAAGCAGCAAATGTAGATTTCTGTGATTTCTGTGCAAGGAAAGCTGGAGCAGATAAGGTCTTAGCTGAGCTGGGAATGTGATAAATATTTTCATGGACTGCTGAATCTCACTAATTGGATACTTTAATGAAACCTGAGGTATCTCTTCCTAACTTCTAACACCCTTTTAACCCTTACAACTTGAATGGGCAATTTTTTAAACAGAAGAATGTGTGATCCAAGAAAATCTATTTTTTTCTTCAAACAGAAAGTCCAGTGGTAAATTAATAACAGCTCCTAACAAAGAAAGGATGATTGGTTTTTTTCTGCTGCCTTCAGAACAGCTAATAAAGACTATTTCTTCCCTGTTCTCTCAAAATGAAAGGAACATAAATTGGACGTTAAGTACTAAGGAAATGCCCACTAGTTCTTTCTCACTTCTCCCCCACCATCCTCATCCCACCATTTCCTCTGTTAACAAACTAGGCAGAAAGATGTCTCCTCCTATTGTACCTAAACAAATCAGTGTACAGGGAAGTGATTTATCATTCATGAAAAGCAATCAGATTGCTTGGGGCTGACAGCTGTTCCCAAAATGCAGCTGAGAAACAGACCTTTGGCAAAGTGTAAAATTTGGAACAAAATCATATTACTGTACTTCAGCTGGCAACACAAAAGGCTGACAGTGAGCTTAATAAACAAAATACCATGCAGCTCGAAATATATTAGCTAGTCTACACTTATGAACAAAAATGGTCACTTCTCCCATTTTTTTTCTAAGTTACTTTCAGTCAAACTAAATACCTAGCAAAAGTAAAATGCTCTCTTTAGGTTTTTTTTTCTTTTTTTTTTTTTTTTTTTACGATTTAGGCAAATTTTGGTAAAGACTTTTTTCCCACACAATTCATTATGGGAAATGGACCAGAGGGAGGGAAAAATGATGAAACATGCGCAAAGGTTAAAGAGGGACACAGCTTTTACTAGAAAAGGAAGAATTCCAGTATATTCTGGCTTCCGAGCCATAATTCATTTCATTTCCCGTGTTGAGAATGCTTTCCCATATCTCTCTGCCTGTCTAAGATCTAGCTATCCTTTTAAACAAATTTAGATCGTCATCTAACCTCAAAATGCTACAATTCTGAAATGATTTTCCTGACTGCTCTGGCCCCAATGATCTCAGCCTCCCTTGAATTCTGTAACATTTCTTTCAGTACCCTTGCTCTCTTTCCCCTTCTGTCCCCTCATGTCTAACCTCTTTCTGCAAAGCCCCACCACCAATTTAATCACATTGAACCCCTTGCTCTATGCCCAATGCAAAATATATTTTTTCGTACCTCTGTGTTTCTTTAACCACTGATTCCTTGGCAAAGAAATCTCCTCCACCTCTTCTTCATGGCCAATCATATTCACAATTTAAGACTTACTTCAGGGCCAGGGATCAGTGACTCACACCCATAATTCCAAAGCTTTAGGAGGCCAAGGCAGGAGGATCACTTGAAGCCAGGAGTTCTAGACCAACCTGGGCAACATAACAAGACCCCAATCTCTCTCTCTCTCTCTCTCTCTCTCTCTCTCTCTCTCTCTCTCTGTCTCTCTGTGTGTGTGTGTGTGTGTGTGTGTGTGTGTGTGTGTGT
>NW_016804599.1:62791-91150 GCF_001698545.2 Rhinopithecus bieti
AAAGAGGGACACAGCTTTTACTAGAAAAGGAAGAATTCCAGTATATTCTGGCTTCCGAGCCATAATTCATTTCATTTCCCGTGTTGAGAATGCTTTCCCATATCTCTCTGCCTGTCTAAGATCTAGCTATCCTTTTAAACAAATTTAGATCGTCATCTAACCTCAAAAATGCTACAATTCTGAAATGATTTTCCTGACTGCTCTGGCCCCCAATGATCTCAGCCTCCCTTGAATTCTGTAACATTTCTTTCAGTACCCTTGCTCTCTTTCCCCTTCTGTCCCCTCATGTCTAACCTCTTTCTGCAAAGCCCCCACCACCAATTTAATCACATTGAACCCCTTGCTCTATGCCCAATGCAAAATATATTTTTTCGTACCTCTGTGTTTCTTTAACCACTGATTCCTTGGCAAAGAAATCTCCTCCACCTCTTCTTCATGGCCAATCATATTCACAATTTAAGACTTACTTCAGGGCCAGGGATCAGTGACTCACACCCATAATTCCAAAGCTTTAGGAGGCCAAGGCAGGAGGATCACTTGAAGCCAGGAGTTCTAGACCAACCTGGGCAACATAACAAGACCCCAATCTCTCTTTCTCTCTCTCTCTCTCTCTCTCTCTCTCTCTCTCTCTCTCTCTCTCTCTGTATGTGTGTGTGTGTGTGTGTGTGTGTGTGTGTGTGTGTGTGTGTCTATGGGGAGCATATTAATATTATAGCAGAGTTTGGTGTCATGTGCCTATAGTCCCAGCTACTCCACAGGCTGAGGCAGGAAGATCCTCTGAGCCCAGGAGATAACTGCAGTGAGTTATGATCATGCCACCGCACTCCAGCCTGGGTGACAGAGTGAGACCTTGTCTCCAGAAAAAGAGAGAGAGAGAAAGAGAGAGAGAGAGACAGAGAGAGAGAAGGAAAGAAAGAAAAAGAAAGAAAGGAAGAAAAGGAAAGAAAGAAAGAAAGAAAGAAAGAAAGAAAGAAAGAAAGAAAGAAAGAAAGAAAGAAAGAAAGAAAGAAAGAAAGAAAGAAAGAAAGAAAGAAGGGAGGGAAGGGAAGGGAAGGGAGAAAAAGAAAGAAGAGAAAGAAAGTGCAAATGTCCTCCATTTGATAAATATATAGTGAGCTTCTATGCTGATTCTTGCCCTGAACTAATGGCTTGGGGTAACGATATTTAAAAGACACAGCCTCTATCATAAAGACATCCATATATTCTTAGTATTAAAGACCCAAATCCTTAACCTGTTCTAAACATCATGGTGTCATGTGGTCCCCAGCTACGTCACTAGCCTCACCTGTGCCACTCCTCCCCTACTCCTCTGTGCTCCAGCCACATTAGCTTTCTCTTGTTCTCAAGCCTTCCATGCTCCCTCCAACCTCAAGACTTCTTTACTGTGCTTTTCATCCCATCATGCATGCATCTTTGATTAACAGATTCCTGATCTGCCTTACTTCTCAGCCCTCACACTCCATTCCCAGGGAAATCTCTTTTGAGTCTTTTATCAAAGTCCAATTATCTGATTAAGAACTCTTACAGCACCCATGTAAGTTTTCTTCAAAACAGTGATGAAAATTCTGATTTTTCCAAGTGTTTATTGGCTTATTTGTTTAATGCCTGCTTCTTCCATAAGACTATAAACTACATGCAGCATAACCCTTGTATGAGTTTGCCAGTAAGTCTTCAGGATCTCTTTTCATGTCTGTACATGTTAACATTCAAATGAGTTACTTATGTAATACATTAAAAAAATCAATGTGTGAAAAAATAAGTCAAGTTGGTAAGACAACAAAGCCCTTGATTCCGATAGAACGCACCATGGAGGAAGCTGTGTGTGATGTAGGACCCCCACGAGGGCACCTGATTTAACAGAAGGCCACTGATACCTCTCATGCAAATAATTTTTCTGACCATCAGATAGTAAAGTCAGATTGAAATTGGCCAAAGGGTGAACGGGAAGTGAAGCTGTGGCCACAATAAGTGAGGACTCTCCTTTTAACAGGTTTAATTATAAGGTGTCTAGAGAAAAGATGTAGACTGGGGAGGGTGACTTTTTTTAATGTAAGACTGAAAAAAATATGTATGTATTGGTGGAGAAGAGCAAGAAAGGTGAAGAGGTTGGGTGATTGTTGGGTCTACATCCCTAAATAATCTAGAGAGAATAGGAAGTGGAACAGAGGTAAGAGGAATTATTCTTAACAGAAAAAGGGATCTCTCTTTTATTAGGTGGGAGAAAAGAATGTTAAAATGTGTAGAGATGCAACTTTCATTTAACAAAGATTTATTGAACATATACAATAAGCCTAATACTTATCTATGTTCTTAAGTTACAATGGTAAATGAAGCAAAGTTCTCTACCCCAGTGACATTTATATTCCAGCAAAGAACAGACATAGGATATAAGCAAATTATAGAGTACATTAGAAAGTGGTGGTTGCCACAGGATAAGGGGGCTAGACTGTGTGTGGAGAGTGGAATGGGATTTTAAATAGGATGGGCCTCATTGAAAAGATGACAAGTAATCAAAGCCATAAAAAGAAAGGTGAGTTAGCCATGCAGATATCAGGAAAAAGAGAGATCCAGGTAAAGAGAACAACTAGTTCAAAGGCTCTGAGCTGGAGCATGAATATTTAGAAGGAAGACAAGAAATTGATGATATTGTATGCTAATGGCTCCAACGTTTTCTTTGTGAAGCAAAAGGAGACATTATCTGCTGATGGAGGAGCTGAGGCTGAATTGAGGAAAACTATGAAAGCTTGTACTAGCTGCTGTTGAGCATAGAAGAGGGAATATATATGAGATGTGTCAAGGACTTCTGGCAGCATTGACAATTGGAGAACAGAGTTCCGGGTTCATGTATTTGCACTGGCGAGATTCCCATTCCATAGCCCAAGCCTAATAGCGAAGAAAGCAAAGAGGCGAACTTGTCCAAAGAGAGGGCAAAGTCCCAAGAAAGTGGGAAGACAATTATTCCTGTGACGGACTGTGGAAAAGAAAGAAGTGGTGCCAAAATACAATGGATGCACCCAGAGAAACATAGACAACCTTCTCACTTCCACAGATTCTCCAGAGGAGTTAGCCACTCCTTCTTGTACTTCCATAGTAGGTCCTACTACATTAAATACCATGTTAATTATGTCACACTTGATTATGTTCATATGTAAGAATATCTTATTCTCCTTTGGATCTCCCCCATGGCTTTGCCCAATGCCTGGCCAAGAGTGGGCATTTAGAAAACATTTGTTGAATTAAACAACAAATTAAATAGTATAACATTTATGCTTTGCTACCTATTATAATTATTTATTTTTCCAGGCATATAATCTATCTTCTCTACTATAGCAGGTAGGTTAAGAGCAGGAATTATGCGTTGTACTTCTTTGTTTCCCTAGGAGTGTGCCCTAGAAATAAAAGAAACTCAATAATTTTTTGTTATTGTTGTTGAAGGGAAAAAAATGATTAAGACAGTAAAGCAAGGTCAATTTCTACAGTTCTGTATCCCTGAAGCAATCATAAACCTGTAGTAGAGTAATTGTAAAGTTTTGAGACTAGAACAGAAAAAAATGATGTAATCAGAAGAACTGCAGTGACAAGTGTTCAAAAGGATGATTCCAGAGATAAATGATTCCTTGTGTCTCCAACATAGCCAAGTACTTCCAGAAAATTATTTCCCAGGATAGCACCATCCCTGGGGTTAAAAAGAGCATTTTACAAAATCATCACAGCTTGATTGAACTATCCTTCAAGACAGCGATTCTCCAATTGTGGTATGAGTATCCTCAGGGGAATTGAAGGTGATTCTGAAGATATGAGAAGCACCAGAGTAAACATGGTACACTGTTAAAATATTACTAGATGTCAAATTAAAAGATATTATTAATATCGAGAGAATGGCAGATATCTTATGAGATAGAATGTAAGTTTTGAGTGAATGTTAATGATAAAAATTTAACTGTACATAAACTAAGCCAATTTGATCTCTGCCCCTACACCTGGTACAGGATGTAGATATCAGAGGTGGGGAGGACAGGAGATGGATATTCACTTTCATTAGCTATTCTAGCACTTCACTAGGTGAATTTGAGGAGGACTCCATTATAGCTACTCCTTGCTGATCTAATTAAATATCAAGCAACTTCTCAAGTCAATTGAATTTTTAAGTGAATCTTACCACGAGACAGAAAGCACCCTGTGAAGATAACTATTCCCAGTCCCAGGCCAAGTGTAGACCTTTCATTAAAGACATAAATTTTCTTCCAGGTACAATATAATTTTGTGTGAATATAGGCAATAAAAAATAAAACACAAAACAATTCATTTGCCCTTAAATGTTATTTTCATTTACTTGTGTCCCCCCAAAAAGCTTTAATAAAACATTCATTTTCTTGACCTAATCTAGATGCAGGCCTAGATCCACAAATTCACCTAACTGGAAAATAATATCTAGAGTTCATGCTTCAATATTAGCACTGCAATGGTATTAACCCAAGTTATCAGTAGGCTTTTTCTCTCCTTCTAGTTCTATGTTTATGGTCTTAGGGTATATATGCCCTCTATTGTAAGTTTAAATTATACTTTACAGTAGGTATGGTATAAATTGTAAATTGAAATATAATTAGAAAGGCTGAGTCTTCTAGATGGAGAATAAAAGGGAACATGCAAAGTTATCTTCCTTCTTCATAATTTGTGCTTCTAGAACCTTCCATGACTACCCTTCAAAACACTCTCTCCCCAAGACTCAGGAGAAGAGGGTTCAGCAAGTATGAGTACACATTCTGAACTGATTTTATCTGCTCAGAAGGAAAAAAAAATGTTTAAGGGAAACAAAGTGAGAGAAAGAGAGAGAGTTTTACAGTGTTATTTTGTATGCAATGTACCAGCAAAAGCCAAGAATACAGAATAAAAGATACCTGGGGACAGCTTCTTAGAAACTTATAATTAATATATTATGTTTATTCTCAAACTCCTGCTTTCTCCCTAAAATATTTACATCATTAAAATTCAATATTCAAACATGTATGTAGATTTTAGCTAAAGTAAATTAAATTTAGATGAGTTTGCATTTATGTTTCTTTAATCCACTTATGTATTTATTATTTGATCATCAGAACATTAGCTAATGATTTCCAAGAATTGGACTGTACCATGAGGCTTTTTATGAAACACATGAATTTTTTTTTTACTATCTTGATTATTTGAATGTTAGTCATTTTAATCAAATTACCCTCCTTCAATTGCCAAATGAGCAATTTTTATGGAAACAGCTAAAATGTATTTGAAGGAAACCACAGTAAACTTAAAAAACGGTCCCATTGATCTTAATATGGAAACAATTTAAATTCAGTTTTGTGTTGGTTTGGATATTTTTCAATCAGCAGGATAAACTACATTATTCAACAACAAATACTCAGAAAGTTTTCCTTCTGTACAATTACCCAGGTTAAGCAATCAAGGCACAGAGCCCCAGAGATCTCCTATCCAATTTACACCAAGATTTGCTCTCTGAAAGTCCACTTCCTTCACGCTTTCTCTCTCTCAAAAGCCCATAGCAAATTTTTCAAGGATTTTCACTGCCAACTGCCTTTCCTTATTCTTAAAGTACACTTCTTCATGGAGTACTTACCAGTATTTTTCCTCAGTTATCTTTCCCTATTTCAGGTTGACCTAGAGGGGTTTACTACCAGGTATTCTTCTTCGACAAGAACAACATAATCTTAACAGCTCCCTTAAGAGCCTAGCAAAAGCCCAAGTTGTTTGGAAGGTGCCTGTGTGTGTTCAGTGTAATTTGAGTTACAATCCTTGGCTTTGATGCTCCACTTTCCACACAGCACCAAATACAAAGAGACAGGTAGAAAATATGCCCATTTAAGCTAATTTCTCTATGTAATTTCACCGGAATTATTTTAAATTGGATTTCATCTTAGCATAAATTTACATGTTTATTGTTGGGCCTAGAAGTCAATAGTTTTAACTGCCTCTGAACCCCACTTACTCACCATCAAGGAAAAGTGAAATAAAACTGGATTTTGATGCAGATGAATTTATTCATACTTATTACAGAATAATGTGAATGGACACAAAAGAATCCCAAAATTAAATATAAAGCCTAACTCCTATTTACAGGTAATATATGCAATGTGCCACAGCTTAACTCTCACTCAGCCTGTTCTGCCCTCACCCTGACACAGACAGGATCTGGTCAACAACGTCCTCAAGCACCACAAAAGTCCTAGACAGGAAATGCAGTTGTCCCCACTTTCCTCTGTCATCTTCATGACAAAGATTGGACATGGATACACACCTTCAAAGGAGCATGGCCCAAGAGATGTGCAGAGTCTCCAAGGATACCAGTGGAGAAACATATGAGACTAGAAGAGGGAGAGAAGACTTTTCCTCCTCTTCCCCTCATTCTTCCTTTTCCCACACGAACTCACATAGTATCCACTATGCCTTGTACTTAATAGACACTCAATAAATGTTGAACTAGTAATATTAGCAAGTAAAAGAAGAACCACCCCTAGACCTAGGTAAGAGGAACCCCAGTTTTATAGGATGCCATGTTTAAGCATGTATACCTCTGCTCCTGCCATAGCTGCACCCCTCACCTTGGAGCCAAGGAGACATGTCTACCAGGAACCTATATCCATCCCCCACTCTGTCCATGCTCTGGGAGTAGAGGACCTTAGAATTCCCAACCCAGGCCAGGCATGGTGGCTCATGCTTGCAACCCAGCACTTTGGGAGGCCAAGGTGGGTAGATCACTTGAGGTCAGGAGTTCAAGACCAGCCTGAACAACATAGTGAAACCCCATCTCTACTGAAAATACAAAAATGTGCTGGGCTTGGTGGCATGCACCTGTAATCCCAGCTACTCGGGAGGCTGAGACAGGAGAATTGCTTGAACTCAGGAGGTGGAGGTTCAGTGGGCCGAGATCATGCCACTTGCATTCCAGCCTGGGCGATAGAGCAAGACTCAGTCTCAAAAAAACAAAAAAAAGCAAAAACAAAAACAAAACAAAACAAAATTTCCCTGCCTGAATGACCTGAGCCACTTCCAGGCCCTATGTAGTCCTTCTCCCAGGGTTTCCCTTCCCAAGGGCAAGCCAAACTGGTGCATACTCTTCCAGGGGTTGCCAGGCAGCAGCTGTTTAGCAGGAACCCGGGAATGACCATGGACACAGATCCTGGGCTGGGACCTCCCCTGAGTGTATGTGAGGCCCCTCTAAGAGTTGGAGGAGCTGGTAGTAACGAAAGAAAAAGGAAGGAACTGAGTCTGGGGTACCAGATGTGGACTCTCCCAGAACCACCATATTCTAGTTCAAAATTCTGAGGAATCTGAGAATGCTAAATTTGAACATAGCTCTGGCTTATTGTAAGGGTATATTTGTCAATGTAGGAGGATGGAACATATTTTATTTAACTGTTTGCAAGTTTGTCTTATGACTTTTAAATACTTAGACATAAACTAGACAGGGCTCCATTGTATTCTTGCCCGAGGCCCCACAAATGTTAGAAGCAGGTTTGTGTAGAAGGAGGGAAAAAAGAGGTAGGAAGAAGAATGAGGGAGAAAAAAAAAAAAAGAAGTAACAAAGGGCTAGATATTATATCTTGATATACTGTACTCAGTATAAAGTAAGATGCCTGGAATATTTCAGATGTTTAGTGTAAATTTGCTGAATGATGAAATAATTAGTCAATCGATCGATAATAAGAAAATAAAGCCAACGTTACTGCAGACATAGTTATGACCAAACTGGGGATCACAAAACTTTCCAACATGACCTGCCAACTCCTTCAGGTACCTCGTCCCAACCTTAGTCATAAAAAAAGACTGATGGCTTTAGTGACTCATGCATTGCACTATGCATAGAACCCTCCTGACAGGTCGACAGAGACTGAGTTGATGTTCAGGAAACATCCTCACATCTCAGGCTTCAGGCAGATCAAATAATCAATATAAAAATAGGAAAGCCAGCATCAGGACTTCTCAAATTGTAACCATTCAAGATAAAAACCTTAAACTTGGCAAGGTTAATTAAGCTGAATAGGAAGGGTTCAGATGTATGCAAGCATAGTGCAAATAGAAAAAGTTTGGTCCCCTGAAAGTGGTTAATAACATTGTTAACCCGGGTTTACTTGTTTAAACTTATTTTCAAGTTCCATTTTTGTAGCCAAGCATACTTGAGTAAGAAAGCATGTTTATCTCTCTCTCCTTGCCACCTCCCATACCTGACCTCCACTTATCTACATGGTGGTTCTCAATCCTTAAAATATCCCACTACCTAAACTCCACCTGCAGAAATTCTGATTAAGCTAGTCTGCGGTGGGCCTGGGAATCGGTATTTTTTAAATGGTATTCTCTACCTGGAGCAAACAAAATAAAACAAAACAACAACCAAAAAATCTACAAGAAGTGAAGATCCTCTGAGGAGGTAACCTAGAAAGTCCGCATCCAAGGGAGTAGCTAATTATGACACACAGACTACATATCTCTTGCTTTCACCATTGAAATTTATTCTGTTTTTGAATAGCTCACTTCCAAATGTTTCAAAATCACTGATATGTATTTCAGTTTTCTAAAGTTTTCTAGACTAATCCACTCAGACTCATCTGAGTATTGATATTCTCAATTATTTGTGCCATATTCATATTAAGAATGCTTATTACATATTGAATAATACCATTTTTCTCTGCAGATCTCAAATTTCCATGAGTATTAGAGTCTTCACGGTGTTTGATAAAATTCACATTCTGAGTTCCACCCCAGAGCTTTCATTCAATAAGCCTGCCAAGGGACTTAGGGGCTTGCATTTTGAACAAGTTCAACAGATGAGTCAGCTATTGGTGATTAGCAGGCAACCCTTTGGAGAAATACTGCTCTCAGGGCACCCAGATCTATGAATAATCACCAGACATGAAAGATTTCTTCTCCTTCTGCTGCACTTTGACATTCTGTAAAACAATGACACAGTCATTCCAACTTTGTCATATAAAACTAATTATAAATAGCTTGATTTCCTTTGCTCTTGATAATGCTATTAAATAACACCATTTCAGAGTCTGTGGTGTAGTCAAATCAACTCTTATGAAATCTTGGCAAATTGATCAACCTTTTATGAAATCCCTGAACTCATTGCTTATCCCATTACCATTCTCTAACACAGGGCACACAATACAGTATATTACCCATTAATGAATATAATCACATATATCATGCCAAAAATAAATAGATGATACTTAGAGTTTTGAACAACTTAGCTTGCATTGATAGTTTGACAATCATGCAAGATTCCACCTGCATAATTCCTTATCTTTTGGGCTGTTCCTCAATTAGAGAGGGCAACAAAGTTGGAAAGATACCATTTGATCTAAAGTCATATGGGTTGCTTTCCAACTTCTTGGTTCTTTTAAATCATTGCTAATTAATTGCTTAATGATTTTTTTCCGCTAGCTTTCCAGGTATAAGTGTAAGCTGATACTCCACTTGCTATCTTGCAGAGAATTGTCCTTCCTGGTTTCTCAAAACCAAAGACTGGCAGCTGTGCAGTGACATCTGCAACTGTTCAATATTCCCTAGGTCCAAATAGTACTTCATGATTTAT
Organism: Rhinopithecus bieti; assembly: GCF_001698545.2. Taxonomy (NCBI): domain Eukaryota; kingdom Metazoa; phylum Chordata; class Mammalia; order Primates; family Cercopithecidae; genus Rhinopithecus; species Rhinopithecus bieti. The sequence continues at coordinate 72,381 of NW_016804599.1, forward strand.
TTCATTTTCTCTGTAGAACAGTCCCATGAAGAAGGTAATATTATTCCTGTTCTGCAAGAATGGAGGGCAAGGTTCAGAGGCCTTCCTGTCCCAAGGTCACTCTATTAGCAAGTAAGGTGAGTTGAGATGGAGCCTGAGTGTTCTGAAGATTCATCCAATTCTCTTTCCACTGCATTACACTGCTAGTCATCTGGCTCTGCTAGTTCCACTGTACACAGACATCCCAGGTACTCTTTAATTACCTCTTTGCCTGTCCTAGTTGGCCTTCCTATCTCCTCTCACAGCTGAGACTTGTTCTGGCCAAGTGTTCACATCTGACCATTTCTATAAAAGGGAGAAATGAAAACTACATAAAAAGTTTCTGCCATTTCTCTGTCCTCTATCACTACCTTTTCCTTTGCTATTTATCAAAGGATGGTATTTTCCCGGTCATCTTCTTTGTCTATTATATTCATCATTGCCAAGTATTAGTTGGCCACAACTGTGTGGTTGGCACCATATTAGGTGCTACTGTGGTCACACAATGAAAGGACAGTCTCAGAGTGCCAAACTCATACTGGCTACAGCTGACAAACAGGAGAGGAATTACATGTGGGCAGGAGGAGTTGAGCCAAAATTAACTCAAATAAGTGTGAGCTTTGACAAGGACCAGGTGCAGAATGGATGGGTGGGAGGTGCAGGTAGAGGATTCTGCTGTCCTGTTCCTCAAAGTCTGGCTGCAATCCTGTACAATCCCTGGGGAGTGGAGATGGTTGCTCATCAAGGTGATTACTACATGTGCTGCTGATCAAAGGTACTCAGTAATGGTTGTTCAGATGGACACTTATTCTGGGCTTCTTAAGGAAAGCCCCCTCTGACTCACCTGAACTAACTTGGAATAAGTCCCCCCTGACTTCATCAGCTATCGTTCAACTCTATCATCACATATGTATTAATTTTAACTATTGTTAGATAGACTGGATTTCATGTACAGTTGTTAAAGTTCATTTGTGTAAGAGCTCAACATTTGAAGCCAATTAAAATTTTAGCCAACAGAAACTAATTTCTCAATACACAGTAACTGCGCATCCATAATATGTATGGAAGGCACTGTGCCCAGGGCTAAGGGAACAGAGGTGACCAGACACAGATGTTTCCTGCTCTCGTGGAGCTGGAATTCTAGCTGTATTGGAATTCCAGCTATCATTCACAGTATCTTTCACATAATGAGTTAATCTATTTCTCATCAGTGTGTAACGTGAAATAACATAGTCTACAGAGGTGGAATTTTTTTTTCTTTGAGACGGAGCTTCGCTCTTTGTTGCAAAGGCTGGAGTACAGTGGCACAATCGGCTCACTGCAAACTTTTCCTCCCGGGTTCAAGCGATTCTCCTGTCTCGGCCTCCCGAGTAGCTGAGATTACAGGCACCTGCCACTACGCTCGGCTAATTTTTGTATTTTTAGTAGAGATGGGGTTTCACCATGTTAGCCAGGCTGGTCTCAAACTCATGACCTCAGGTGATCCTCCTGCCTTGGCCTCCCAAAGCATTGGGATTACAGGTGTGAGCCACCGCACTTGGCCTGGAATTTTTACTTTAATATTTCAATGCCCAGGTCCCAGAGACCCTTTGTTAATTGGTCTTTGAGGAGGACTGGGCATTGACATTACTTGAAAACTTCCCCAGATAACTAATTGAATGTGTCCCAGGAGTTGAGAACCAGCTCTGGTCTAGTGTTTTCCATCCCTGCTAGGTCCTAAGAATCACATAAGGATATTATTAAACCTGAGCTCTTGACCCACTATATTAGAATAGAGGGCTGAGAATCCATATTTTTAACAAGTGTTCCAGTAATGTTTATAATCAGACCAATTTGGAATATACTAATTTTGTCACAAATGAAGTAAACTCTATCAATTGAAATGCGAATTCTACCATAAATTCTGATTTTTTAAGTTATATTTTTAAATGTGTAATCAATTTTTCATGATTAATGAGGCAGAACTTACCTTTACAATAAATCTCATGCCATTTGATATGATTTGGCTGTGTCCCCACCCAAATCTTGGATTGTATCTCTCATAATTCCCACATGTCGTGGGAGATACCCAGTGGGAGGTAACTGAATCGTGGGTGCGGGTCGTTTTGGTGCTGTTCGCATAATAGTGAATAAGTCTCACAAGATCTGATGGCTCTAGAAAGGGGAGTTCCCCAGCACACGAGCTCTCTTACCTGCCTACATGTAAGACATCACTTTGCTCCTCATTCCCCTTCCTCCATGATTGTGAGGCCTCCCCAGCCATGTGGAACTGTGAGTCAATTAATCTCTTTCCTTTATAAATTACTCAGTCTTAGGTATATCTTTATCAGCAGCATGAGAACAGACTAATACATTATTGTTTTATGAAATATCAGAATAAAGTAGAATTAAAATAAGTGTGGCCTTATATGTTGTTGACTTTTAAAAGGCCAAATTAACCATGGAGTTTATCCTGGGAGCCTTAATACAATTACAAATCAGTTTGCTAAAATATGAAATAAATTAAGCATTGTTAAAATGTAATTCCGATGACATTGGATTCAGAATATCTGATTTCTTGTTTACAAACTAACCTAAACATTTCTTATTAAATGAAATTTAGTCATGACTTAAAATATTTGAAGAAAAGCAGTCATTCAGAAAATTAAGGTCAACCAAAAATAGATGGCACCTATAGAATAGGCTGTTGACTTCTGTGTTATGCCAAGTAAAAAAAAACAAAAACAAAATCCGTGTTAGAAGGCAGTCCTTCTTTAAGGTATATGTCTCATGTAGGAATGCATATGTATTTTTTCATAACCCGGACCTTTTTAATAGTACCAGCCTTTCACATTTCCTTGCAAGGCTTCTGCTATTTAAAAACAAAGTTCTGGCAAGCATGGATTTGAGAGGAAACATATTTTCATGTCACATAATCTGTTAACTCTTCTCAGGACGGTCTCAGCCTTAGCTCTACAGACTCACTGCATGACCTTGGACAAATTCTTTGATATTTTTGGGCTTTGTCTTATCTGACAAGTGGGGCTACATCCACTTGGCCTCATCTCCAGAACTGAGAGGAAAGAGTCCTCTGGGGTAAAAGTGAAGAGACTTACTGTCCTTCTTCCCATGGGGGCCCACAGTGCTGCTGCATGTGCCACTGCGTTTCCATTGACATCCATTAAAAAGAAAACATCTTTTCGCTACCTTTCTATAAGTCTTTCAAAGAACTTCATTTTCACCCTAGTGATACTTTTGAAGAAAAACTTCCCAATTATGATGCATAAGGAAAAAAACATATGTTCTCAAGGTTCAGGGGACTAATCCACCTCCACCACTAAGATAAAGTTTGGAAGAGTAAATGACACTGGTGAGGGAACCACATGATTTTGGTGAAGACAAAAGCAGCAGATACTATTCCAGGGCAGCAAACCATGATGAAGCACAGAGTTGCTCTTGTAGAGCTGTTCCATCACTCATTTCCATTACATCCTTCCATCTTTCAGATGTAATGAGCAACCCAGAATTTTTCATTTGAAAGTATAGAAAGTCTCTTTCCAGGGCACTGAAATGTGAAAGACATGAATGAAGATGAAGAAATGGGCATTTTCATTTTGATTGGAGCTAGTCTAAAAATGATAATGGGATTGAAAGTGTATTTAAGTCCTTTCCGATCCGCCATCTGCGGTGGAGCCGCCACCAAAATGCAGATTTTCGTGAAAACCCTTACGGGGAAGACCATCACCCTCGAGGTTGAACCCTCGGATACGATAGAAAATGTAAAGGCCAAGATCCAGGATAAGGAAGGAATTCCTCCTGATCAGCAAAGACTGATCTTTGCTGGCAAGCAACTGGAAGATGGACGTACTTTGTCTGACTACAATATTCAAAAGGAGTCTACTCTTCATCTTGTGTTGAGACTTCGTGGTGGTGCTAAGAAAAGGAAGAAGAAGTCTTAAACACCACTCCCAAGAAGAATAAGCACAAGAGAAAGAAGGTTAAGCTGGCTGTCCTGAAATATTATAAGGTGGATGAGAATGGCAAAATTAGTCGCCTTCGTCGAGAGTGCCCGTCTGATGAATGTGGTGCTGGGGTGTTTATGGCAAGTCACTTTGACAGACATTATTCTGGCAAATGTTGTCTGACTTACTGCTTCAACAAGCCAGAAGACAAGTAACTGTATGAGTTAATAAAAGACACGAACTAAAAAAAAAAAAAAAAAAAAAAAAAGAAAAGAAAGTGTATTTAATAAAAAATTATGCCATGAATAATAAATCAGATATTGTAATTCTGACATTTAAACCATTTTCCAAAATATCCTAGATTTTAGTAGAATGTGAGTTCAAAACTAAGAACTAGAAAATACATTATTTTCTACCCTGAAGGACATTTTCTTCTTTGTTAAAAAATAAAAGGCAAAATCGTGCCCTAAACTGATATTTATGTATAATATAGTATATAATTTTAAAACTGAATGTTTTGTATTGCTTTACAAATATTAATTTATTAATCATTACTAAATTCCACTGTGAAATATAGCAAAAATGCTATTAAAAGAAGCCATACCCTTGTCCTGCCTTCCAAATGGCTTTTCCTACATTTCCTACTGTAGGCTTCACCTACAGCAAAGAGCTTTATAATTTATTATTAATTAAGTTCCTAGGAAGAATTTGGTCATTTTCTCACTAATTATACCATTTGTTCCAAACATCTGATTTCCAAGTTACAGAATAAATGATTCACAGTATGGATTTATTCCAACATAACTTGTTCTCAAACCACATTTGCTGAAATCTCACTGAAATATAATGATGTGGAAAGATATTTGTGTTATGCTATTAAATAAAACAACAGTTTATCAAAAAGCTACATGGTGCTAAAATGTGTAAATACATACCGATAGCTATAGCTATCAATACGTCTCAAAGGAATTATAGTTTATTCACATTTTTCTTTCCTTTTGCCCATCTGTGTTATCTAATTTTTCCACAGTAAACACAGCTTCCTATTATAGTATTTGTTTATTTTGTATTCATTTAATTTATGGTATATGACTTATGCGATATACCATAGCCTTAGTCATGGTGATAAGAGAAGGTGATAGTTAAGATTATCACACTTGGCTGGGCGCGGTGGCTCATGCCTGTAATCCCAGCACTTTGGGAGGCCGAGGCAGGCGGATCACAAGGTCAGGAGATCAAGACCATCCTGGCTAACCCGGTGAAACCCCACCTCTAATAAAAATATTAAAAAATTAGCCTGGCATGGTGGTGGGCACCTGCAGTCCCAGCTACTCCGGAGGCTGAGGCAAGAAAATGGTGTGAACCCAGGAGGCGGAGCTTGCAGTGAGCCAAGATTACACCATTGCGCTCCAGCCTGGGCTGCAGAGTGAGACTCCATCACAAAAAAAAAAAAAAAAAAAAAAAAAGAAAAAAGATTATCACACTTGATTGTATTTAAATACACTATTCTTAAATAAGCAGACAGCAGCAAGATCTGTTAGACTTGGATTATACCAATTGGATGATACCAATATCATCAAAATTTCCAAAAAATACTGGAGTTAGACTTTTCATCAAAATTTTCAAGACCTGACTAAGTGTTTCACCCTCTGCTCACCCAACAACCAGGTTCCTTGTCTCCTCCCACTCACTCAATACTACCCAATGCCCTTCTGGATGTATGCTGCATGACAACCAACAGACAGCTGGGAGTGTGTGAGACTCACCACATTTTCCACAACAAGCGCAAACCAAACTCAGATCACACCCTCAAGGAGCTTAAAAAAGAGAAGACATGTTCACAATCCACCATAAATACAATATAAGAAAGTTTCTTAAAAGGACTAAACCATGATAGTATAAAATTTGAAGGCCTTCTTCCTGTGTGTTTGATTCCATTGCCCCATCCTGCTCCCCTTGGATGTCGTCCTCATCTCTTGTACCTTCAGTCTAGTCTTTGCTGACTCATGACCTCAATTATGACCCCTCCTCTAGTTATGTTTTGCTATCTTCCTTCTTTCATATTGACAATTTATCTTTGTCTGCTGTCAAAGTCAATATACATCTTCACTGCTCCATTGTTTTACTCCTTCCCCCACCTGACTTGGAACTGCCCTCCCAAATTTAGGTGTCTACTTAGTGGGGCAGTCAACAGTTTCTCTCTGTGCCAATGCACCACCCCAGAATCAGGCTAACCCCCTCCTTCTGAAGAGCCATTCAGGACGCCATCTTCTACAGTAGCCTCCAGCTCTTCCAATTACTTTCCCCAAGGAAACTGCATACAGCAAAGCACATAGAACAAGAAGTGTCGAGGGAAAGGTGGTAGGAAAGGAGTAGAGGTTGATAGCAACCAATTCTTCTTAGGCAGAGTTCGAATTCTAAATGTGTATTAGATTGTGTTTGAGTCTGTTTGACAGAGCTAAAAATATTGTATGTTGATCATCTTTCTTCTCTGCCAATTTCAAGAGATGGCTTGATGGCTGCTCCCTTCTTGGCCCTTCCTTAAGCTCACCCAGGGCACTTGGTAAAGAGAAAAGAGCCAAGAGGGCAGACAGCTGCAGACCAAGGAATGGAATAGAACAGGAAGGCTGGAGGAGGAGCAGGGGAGGGCAGGCAAATCTGGGAGAAGGGGTGGTTTGGATGGACTGCCTTGGAAAAAGAATAGAAAGTTGAGAGGACGGGCAGTATTGTAGCCATGTGAATAATGGGAACCCCATGTCTCCCCGCAACATAATTCTCTTTGCCTTCTCTTAAAGACTGCAGTAAAAACATACAGGAATTTTAAAGACATTTTATAATGTATTTGCGTTTCCTTTAAATTTGACAGAAGCAAGAAGATCAAGATCTATTTAGGTTTCAGTATGTGTGAGATGTCAGGGTTAGTGAGGAATGTGACAAGTGAGAGCAGGCAAAAAAGAAGGAAATACAGCAAACTCATGGCACCAGTATGACCAAATGGAATCTAGTCTTTCAGTTGCCAAAACTTTAAAAATACTCTTTATTTGGGAGATATACCCCTATTTTGCAAGACGCTTATGGCTGCCAATTTTCCCCACTAACAAGAAATGTTCTACAGTGTCACACTAATCTATTTAAAACCAGAGAAGCAGAGAACCGTGAAAATCTGCACAAAATCCCAAGCCCATGACGAAACAAACAGAAATGTGTATGCTGCTATATCTAGGTCCTTTAAAAGCTGTCAAGGTTCATTATAAAATATTAAATGACTGAATAAATATTAGCACAAATTCTTTTTTCATTTCAATAGAGACTAAAAGGGCAGCAGGAACTGTTTCACTGATGAGAATGACTCATTCTATCCTAAGTAAACTCCTATGTAATCAAGTTCATTACATTTCTCTGTATCATCTGTTTGGAAAAAGTAAATCTGTTAATAGGCCATAAACCTAAATTCTAAAATTAATGTTGTATATTAAAATATTTCATATTTTAAAAAATAAATTTATTCTGGGATTAAGGAATTATGGAAATGCAGATAAGCCCAAGAGCAAAAAAGAGAGAAATCATTTTAAAAACTGATACCATGAGTCTTTTGGTTCATCTTACTCACCATAGAACTTTGTTCTATTTAACCCTAATTTTGCCTTGATCAGAGGTACTAGAGGTATGGTCTGGCTTAGCTGCACTTTTGCAGTATCATAAACCAAGAGTAATTCTCAGTGTTAACAGGACATATTCCATACACAGGCAGCTGAAGTTTGCATCTCTCTGATTCATTAAGCTCATTTGTTACCAGATTTTAACTTCACAAGTCCAGAACTTTTAGTACCTGTTGCCAAAGGAATTCATATGGACACCAATCTGCCCAGCAGTTCCTCTGCAGGCTATGTCTGCATAATACCCTCTGTTCACAGTAAAGCTTCATTCCGTAAGCTGAAGGTCTTCTGAATCATTATGAAGATGTCTGCTGCTTGACTTCTCCTTTAGGAACTTCTAGGAAAGCTTCATAACGCCCCATCATTTCCAAACAGAAATAAATGATAAGCCAAGAATACACACACTCTAGTTTCCTAGGATTTCAGTATTATATAACCACTACGTCTTCCTAAATTCCTTCTAGACAGCCAGCTTTAATTCTTCCAGCAATCATCTCCTTCACTCATTCGCCATAACTTAGAATCTTCTACTAATCCTAGGAAATAGAGAAATATGGTCATGCCATATGTTTCTTTACTGGAAAAAAAAAATTTCGATGAGGTAATTCTATTTTCATTCTATTTTGCACAGGTGGCAGAAACCATGATTGTATTTTTTTTCTTTTTATGTGCCCTGCTAAGCCTTGGAAAACAAAGATAAAATCTGAGCTTCCTGCAAGTTTTACCTACTCAGCCACTTACTTTCCAGGATCCCTCATCATGAAAACAATTGTGTGGGATAAGAGATTGGAGTTAGCGCAGGAAACAAGAAAAGACAAAACTAGGGCCTTGCCAAGGGAACAGCCCCAGACCAGCTATATTGGGGGCAAGAAGAGGAAGTAAAAGATGAAAAGGAGTTTAAAGACAAGTGAGTTTTAGGTGCACAGTGACCATGCAATTGCTCCAAAGCCAGGCGAATATGATATAACCCATTAAATTTTCTCTTGCTTTGGTTGTTAGGAAGCTGAAAATTATACATTTATCATTTATTACCATAAATATCTCTGTATTTCTCTTCCCAGGTATACAGGATGCATGGCAGTGGTGGTTGGAGAAAATTGCCATGGGAATGACACATGGATTGGCACTGAGCACAGGGATATGAAACTTCATGTTCATGATTGCAATTCAGGAAGCCAAAGGGCAAAGGAAGCATCGTATGGGGTTTGTGATCTAAGTATCAAGAAACCAAAATGCAAATACTAATAAATATGGAACCAAAAAGACTTTATGTATGGAGCAGTGCAAAGCTGGTACAAGAGATGTGAATCCTCAAGAATGCAACCTCTACTGTGAGCTTGCTGGAAGAAATTAATGATGCTAAGGTGGAAAGTCCTCCATTTTGAGACACTTACTCATTTTCTGCTACCTTTCATGGGATTTTTTATCATCTATGCCATGCTGTACCAGGAAGCAAAGAGAAATTTCATCCACACTGTTGACAACTTTCATGCATGAAGTTGGCAACTTGCAACACCTGGCAGCTCCTAGTGGCCCTGACACATTGAGTCCCTGCTGGTCCTTGCTCACATACTATTCCAACAGTTTGTCTCTCCCAGCGACAACCTTCCTGGGGTTCCAATAGCTTTCATTTTTTAATGTAATTTTTCAAAACTCTTTATTATCAGCCTTATCCAATAGTCAATATTTCACATCAATAGTAGACTTGACTCTCTCTAGGTAACTTTTCAGCTATTTTCCTCCCAACTGTTTGTGTTTATGGACATCTATAGAGCTGTATTTACAATCACCTTTAACCTAAAATCTCATGACTACTATTGGGCCCTACAGTAAATATTTACTGTTGATGAGGATATGGGATGCTCCAAGCCCAGAACTCAGAGGATGTAAAGTCATGATCCAGACAGCACTGTTTTGAACTGAATAAGGTCATTGATGATTAGGGCAATTACAATAGTAGCATCTGCACTATGTTTTATATCTTATGAAATACTTTTACAGTACTTATGTCTCTTGAGCTACACAACTTACTAAAGTAGTGGAGCACAAATTCGTATTAATTTCTATTTACAGGTAGGAGAAATTGAGGCCCTAGAAGGTTCGATGACTTGCTCAGGATCAACAATTTTTAAATGTCAGAGCAGGGATTCAGAACCAGGACATATGACTCCAAGTCTAATATTCATTCCACCATGTATCACCGTGGCCTTTTCCTGTCTTGAGCCTACATTAGAATTGAAGTCTCAAACTAAAGGGCACTCACCATTTTGCTGGCATAACTGAGCAGCTGAATGTCACTCTTGATGCTTTCAGTCTTGTGTCTTTATAGTTGTTTCACAATTGCCTGGTCTTTACATCTCCTAAATGCCTTTCATATATAATAAATGTCAGAGACAGTGGTTGGTCATTTTCATTTGACTTCTTAATGATTTGATGAAGAATGTACAAGTGGCCTGTGTATACTCGCTTCAGAGGTCAGCTTGAAGCAGCAAGTCACTATAGAGATAAGCATTTAGCCATTATATTCATTCATTTTAGGCAAGGATAGTAGTTTATCATTTACTCCTCTTCTTTGGAGCTAATAAAGAAATAGATGACTCATTGGGCTTAATTATCATGAAAGAGGGAGATATTGTCCCTCTATAGGAATCAGAGCCATATGTTGCAAGGGCTCTGAATAAACTACCTACTCCAGAAAGTCCGAACAGGTCCCTAAGACTATCTCCTTTTATGTGTATTTAAGACTGATTTGGGGCCACCCTTTGAGAAGGCTAGGATGAGGATACTTTATTTTACACCAGACTTGGGCACTCAGAGCTCATATTAACTCCAGCTTCTTCCAGTACAAAATGAAATGAAATATATTGACTAAACACTGAACAGTTCTCTATTAACCCCCTCACTTTCATGCATGTCCTCATTTCCTCCAAAACATCTTTCTTCCAGACTAGATGCCAGGGTATGTTTTTTAATATAAAGACTTCTTTCCAATTAAGAAAAGGGGGGGGGCTAGACTCCCACATGAAAATAATTGTAATTTTTGGAATTTTTGTATCTGTTCAACAAGAAAATATAGAATAACAAAAGGCTTCTGTGAATTCAATACTGTGTTTAAAAAGACAATTTTGTGTCTCATTCACCATGATATTATCAACACACTTTTGAGAAAAAAGTAGGTAGTATATTATGCAAGACATATTTATGTTTCGTCTACATATGGATTCACAACCATCCTCCCACCCATATCTCCTTCCTCCCTTGACTCACAAGTTGGAAATAACTGATCTAGATATTTTGCTTCTCAGACTATTCCATTTTCTGAGCAGTCTTCACAGCCCTTCTCTAGGTATAGAGGCCAACCTTTGGGACACACAGAGCGAAGGGCATCTGCCTGGGCAGATGGAATAGTTTGAGGAGATTTCATTCATCTCTTTAGCAAACACTTCAAGCACCTTAAAGTGCCAAGCTAGGACTAGGTGGAGGTGATTTCTGGGGACTTCCCTACCTACAGATATCTGAAATTGCACTAGTCAGAACCACATTCCTTTGCTATAAAGTTTAGATTTCTCAGTGTTCCAATTTCCCTGACAAAGGTAATAGTAAGTTATTAGTTGTTTATCAATTCTAGCTACACAATAAAATTACCTGGGAAACTTTGAAAAGACTAGCAGTGTCTGAGTCCCAACCCAAGCCAATTAAATTAGATTCTATGGAAAATGGGAACCCACACACTGTTTTTTTGTATTGTTTCATTTTGTCTTTAAGTTTCTAAAGGGTAATGATCTAATGGGTTTCCAGGTGAGAATGTCTTGTTTCTCAAAGTCTCTAATGACTTTGTCTAAAGTCTCTAAATGACTTAAAGGAGGAGAAAGGCAACAAGGAGAATGTGGGGAAAGCCTGTAAATATGAACAGGCCCTGGAACTTGGATCAGTAGAGCAGGGTAGAGGAGGAAATCGTGAAAGCAAATTTCTTCAATCTCATAGCTCCACCCTCAACTTGTGGCCCCTCCCTGAACTGAACATTTCACTTAGGATATTTTCATCCAAACACTTTTCCTTTGGTTGAACGTCATTTCCTCATTCATTCAATAAATACTTATATGTATTGGATACCTGATGTTGAGTATCAAGCATTAGGCAAAGTTCTCCTCTCATAGAATTTACGTTCTAACTGGAGAGAAAGACAATAAATTCACAATAAATTTTGCATCGGCTTTGTGCCTCTGCTGATTATTTCTTTCCTTCTGTTTGCTGTCTGTTTGCTGTCAAGTACTTCTAGGTACTTGGTATTACTCTGATCAGATGTCAATGTCTCTCATATTGAGTTTTTTCCATGTCCTCATGCATATGTACCATGCTGAGGTTTTTTAGAAGAGTATCTATAATTGCATTCCACAGATATATGCCTGAGATGACTAACTTCCATTCCACCCCTAAAAAATTGAAGAACTTTGGTTTCAAATATCTCTGTTTACAGGAAAAATGGGGAGTTAGGGTGGAATCTTAGGTCAGGGGACCTGAATTCAAATTCTGACCTTGCCTTACTAACTGTGTGACCTCAAACCAGTTACTTAACCTCCTCTTTAGGTCTTAGTCTTCTCATTTATGAAATGAGGATAATAACATGAAAATCAAAGGTTTAAATAAGAAATAATATATACAATCAACAGGTATCCACATAGAGCTCACACATAAGACCAGTGGCCAAGATTGAACTGATCCTGTGACTAAGACCACACTTTCTAGGCTTTCTACTCCCACCATCAAAAAGAAAGCTCCTCCTTTTCACCAACAAACACACTCCTTCACCACCATTATCTGTCTCGATAATTGCCTCATGTTTTTATGTATCCATATTTATGTCAGACACCACAAAACCCCCTGACTTTCTCTTTCCTTACACACTCTGTCCCCTTAAAGCTCTATACATACCCTGTTCTGTCAGCTCCACCCTCCTGCCACTGGTTCTGAAGCCTACCCATTGGGCCTTCTGAAATCCATAACCATTATTTGCAAAGCCCCCTTGTATCATCAATAGATTTGCTGCATAGAAATTTACTCCAAAGATTAGTGACCTAAAACAAAACCAATCATGTATTATATAACATAGTTTTCACAACTGAAAATTAGGTAAAGCTTCTCTAGACAATTTGGGCATGGAGTCCCTCACAAAACAGCAGTCAGATGTCTGAAGGGGCTGGAGTCATCTGAGGGCCTGACTGGGAATGAAGGATCCACATCCAACATAGTTCACTCCCATGCTGGCAATTGGTGCTGATTGCTTTGGGGAAGTCATCTCTCCCTCTCCACTGGGACCTCTCTACAGGGCTGAGGGAGTGTCTTCATGACCTGTTAGCTGGATTCCCCAAGAGCCTGTGATCTAAGAGAGTAAGATGGAACCTATAGAGTTTATTATGACCTTGTCTCAGAAATCACATGCTATCACTTCTGTAGTATTCTATTGATCACACAGGTCAGCTCTGATTCCATAAGGAAGGGAACTAAAAAAGGCTTAAATACCAGGAGATGAGGGTCATTGGGTATCATCTCAGCGACTGGCTATCACACCTCTATTTTCATGCTCTGAACATTCCCTTCACCTTTTTGCTCTCATCAAAACTTGACTTTTCCCTGAGAACACATTATCAGCCTCCCAAACTGGAGAGTGCCTTTTCTTTTGTAGCCCTCAGATCTTTGAGCCTGAAGATAGTTAGGTGTCATTCTTGCTTCTCATTGCTTCCCTTCCTTCTCCCTTATCCCCCAAAATACCAGCTTTGAATCTCACATCATCAGATTATATCATGAACCAGTGATGCCTCTGCCTTTCTCCTCTTTTCTCTAGATCCTGGCTTCTGGTTCAGTCATACTCACCAATACTATTCTGTCTCAATTCCTAGGGCTATGGGCACACAGGCAAACCATCATGCCCAGAGCCAGGCCTCTCAAATCCATGAATTTCTGTTCTCCATTGATCATGTCAACCATTCTGCCGCAGCCTCAAATCCCATGGTCATAGCCCCAGCAATAAATGCAAAAATGCATTAGCAATAAGGGCAACATTTACTAATGTTAATTTCATGCATTGTAACCTCTGGCCACCATTTCCAGTCTTTTCTTTCTACTCTCTCTACTATCCTATCCCCAGTTATCTTTCAAAGCCCCTGGGACTCCCAATCCATTGATCTACCATCATTCCACTGTCCCTCACTTCTTGATGTTATTATTCCCCTACTTATCAAGCTTAACTTCCATGGTCAGTCTTATGATTAATCCCATACATATACTTTTGCCTCATTTGTCTTCTTTGGATTTATTGTACTTACTTGGAAAACTGAAATTCTAGTTAAAATCCAACTCTGTGCCTATGTCAAACCTCCACTAAACAACTGAATATTACCAGAGAAAAATATGCAATTATGCTTAATGAGCTCACTTCCAATTTATGAACAGATCCTAAAATGTGCTCTTAATGCTACCAGGATATCATACTTAATTTCCCAAGACCATTCACTTTCCACTCTCCTGGACAACTTTTTTACACTTTCAATCTTCTAGAATACCCTAAACTTTTTTCTTGTCTTCATATTCCTACTTTACTGAAAAACTTAAGGCAATCAGAAGAGAACTTCCACAGACTTCCACCATCATATTTATTCACCTACCAGTATCTTCATCCACATACTCTGCCTCCATATTTGTTACTATTCATGATGCTAACCAAAGCCAACTCCTCCTCTTGTACATTAAATCACACTAAATCCCTTCCCCTATAGTCTACTCAAGGACGTCACCTATTCCAACATTTTTAACCTCTTTCTCTGGTGCCAATTTTCCCTATTGGATCATTTTCATTCAAATGCAAACAACATGTTGATATTACTCCCATCTGTAAAAAAAAAATGAAAGATAAAAAATAATTTCTACGTGTTCCACTTGCCCCACTAGCTAGTGTTTCATTTCTCCCCTCCTGTTTGCACAAAAACTTCTCCAGAAAACTATCTATAGCTGCTTTTTGTGTTTTCTTTTCTGCCATTCCCCACTAAAACCAGTTCAATCAGATTTTTGATTCACTACTCCATTGAAACCACTGTGAACAATATGAATAATATCCACCATGCTGCCAAATCCAATAGCCCAGTCCTTCCCTTGCTTGTCCTATCAGCAGCATTTGGCACAGTTGATGACTTTCTTCTCCTTGATACACTTTCTTCCCTTGGCTTCCACATTATCCTGTTTCTCTCCTATATCACCAGCTGCTCCTTTTTAATCTTCGTTGTTGGTTCTTCCTTTAACTCTTTTATGTTGCAGTGTCCCAGGGCTCGGTCTTTGATCCTGTTCTTTTCTATAACTACAATTACTCTTTTGGTATCATAGCAGTATTGGGGCTTTCAGAACCAGTGATATGCTACTGACCTCTAAATTTACAAATCCAACTAGAAGTTGCTGACTTGTATGTCCTTGGATATAAAATAAGCATCTCAAACACAGCACACTCAAATCTGAATGCTTAATCTTACTGCCATAACCTGCTCCACCCTCAGCCTTCTCTGTTTCAGTGGATGGTAACTCCACATTTATCAGATGAAAAACCCTAGAGTCCTCTTTGACTTTGCTCTTTCTTTCACAGCCACACATAATTCAACCACAAACCTTGCTGGCTGTTCTTTCAAATCTATGCAGAATCTGAATGCTTTTCACCACCTCTCTGCTACCATGGGGTCTAAGCCAGCATCTCTCACGTGGCTACTACAATAGTCTCTGAACAGTTCTCCCATTTCCACCCTTGCCCCTTTACAAATTAGTCTGAACAAAGTATCCAGAATGATCCTTTTAAAACATGTATATCACTCCTCTGCTCAAAATCCCCTACTTTCTCCCCCATTCACACAGAGTAAAAGACAATGGCTTACAAGACCTTACAGGCTGACAAAACCACCTCACTCATCTCTCTGACCTCATCTCCAACTATTGTTTCCCTTAATCACTCAACTCCAACCACACTGGTCCCTTCCTACTCGTGGAGCATGGACCAAGTAGGCTCCAGTTTAGCCACTATGCTCTACCTGTTCTCCATTCCTGGATGTTATTTCCAGCTTGGTTAACTCCCTCACCTTCTTTTCATGTCTTTGCTCAAATGTCACCATAGCATGAAGTCTTTCCTTCACCACCTTATTTATTACTTCAGTGACACACTGCAACAACACACCTGTACAAACACACACACACACGCAACACACACACACACACGTAATGTCAATCTTTACTTACCATATTTCATTACTTTCTATTGTCTATGTCATTTATCTTCTTCTAAGATAATTGTTTATTTATCTATTCCTTTGCTGTCTCCTCACCATCTTTCGCTTCCCTACCTCCCTATCCTACATTGCAATACAAAAGCTCTTTAAGGGCAGGGATCTTTCTAATATTCACTGGCCGATTTCAAACCTATAAATTAATGTAAAATGTTCAACAAATCAATAAACAGTGTCTCCCTGCAATTTACAACCCACAGATTTTAGGTACAATTTCAGGCTATGTAGCTAATTAGAAGAGCTTGAACTCAGACATTCTGAATACAAATTCATTAATCTTTCCATGATATTGCTCTAACTTCTGGACAAGAACCTTCCTCAAACCCTTGAAACACCAATACTTTTTGATTTTTTCAAGTTAATAAAATAAAATATGTTATTTTAATTTGATCATTGATTATTAGCACAGATAAAGACTTTTTCATGATTCTTTGTTGAATTAATTGTGAATTGATGGTACATTTTGCACCTCCAACACTGCTGTCCTGTGGCTTAGAATCATTGCTTTCATAGACCTCTTTACTTTCTCTACTACAATTAGCAACACTAGCAGATGATTTTCTTTTATAGCCCATTTTACCCAAAGAAAAAAGTTTTTATCACTTCAGGAGAACTAGTGTGCATGATAATGAGTGTAGAACAACACAGCCAAGTTGAAATTCAGAGACTGTTGCTGAACCCCTCCCTCTTACTTCTGTGAGTCATTCCAGACACATCAGTATTGCAAAGCCTGCAACCGAAATTCATTCCTCAGCAAAATTGCAAATCATTACACGTTAAGTTGCTTGAAAATAGTCAAAACTGCAAATGTTTAAGCCTCAAATCCCAATAATCTACTGTAATTGGACTCAATCATTACAACAGACATCCATGAAGTAGGGGGTAGGACACAGATGAAGAAGAAAAATATATGGAAATCCAAATAACTAGGAGCTTAGTGCTTGGAGTTAGGATGTTTTCTGTTTTGGGCAACCCTGTACTCTTCCAGGTGGTAGCAGTAGGAAGGTAGCAAAAACAATGAAAACTGTGAAAGGGAAAAAAAAAATTAAATATTGTGACTATGACTCATAAATATAAAGTTTGTCAAAATTTACATAACTTATCAATAAGGGAACCAGTAGGATGATAAAGCTCCAAAGAGTATTTGGAAAACTAAGCAGTTACAGAAACTGAAGGAAGAATGTTGCAACAGGATTGCTAGGTTAGATCTATAATTGGTTGATATTTTACAGAGCAATAAAACCATAACCTTTAGGTTATATTGTTCTACTCAACAGAAATCATTTGCTTCTCTACCAGACAAAACTCTACACATTAACATATAACATGACAGAACCTGGGCCCTAATCAATAATAAATCATCTGTTAAACAAAGGATAATCCCCCAAAAAATTAAGTAGTCCTGTTAGACAGTGTTGTAGTCTGACACAGAAAGGACACACAACCATCCCTTTGCCTTATTTCTAATTTGTTGATACTTTTTTTAAAGAATTAAAGTACAGGAGCCTTCTCTTTGAGTTGCCTTTGGAGAAATACACTATTCTATTACATTAGAAATGTGTCTGGTCTGTTTGGAAAGAAAAATTCCTCCTAGTTCCGAGCTCCAATAAGATCCCTTCATACAATTTTAGTAATAGAGTATTTTGTTTGAAGAGTGTATTTCTCCTGTAAAATAAGAACACAATTAATAATTGAATGAATTCCCTATTTCAGTCTGATTTGTGAATTCTCTGCATTCAAAGAATTCCTCAACTGTATTTTAGAAATGGAAAGCACCTTAATGAGGGATCTTGAAATAAAACAATGTCCGAAAGGTTAAGGAATTTGCCCAAGGTCATGTTGTGAGTCTGACGCTAAGCTGATAGAGAAATTTGAAGTTAAAGCAGAAAAGCATAGAGGGCTACAACAGCTGGAGAAACTCCAGCTTCCTGTGGTTGGTCTATGGATACCCTTGATCTCATAACCCTCAAGTAACACTGTTGGGCCAGAATACAGGCTTTATAGCAGGAACTCAGGTTTAAGGATTGTGAGGGACATTTTTGACTACTAGTAATTGAGAGAAAAAGTAACAGCCTTTCCTCTCCCATCACAAGGTTCATGGCTGACACTCCTGTAACCAAACACAGATTAACAAGGGAAAAGCATAACAAATTTATTTAATATAGGTTTTACGAGAAATGGAGACCCAAAGACCCAGGAAAACTGTAATTTTGTGCTTATGTTTGATGAGGAAAGGACAGTTATGTAGAAGTAAGAATGGACAAAAGAGGGTATGATCTAATAGTAATAAACTCAGAGAAATTTAGCAAGGCCTCTTTCAGTTCAGATTCTTCTTGGACTCTCTGTGTCTTTGTTCCTTTCCTCCAGGTACAGGGCAGGACACCTGTCACATGGGGGCCTCTCGTGGAGAAGGGAGGGAGAAGGTCAGAGAGTCACCTTCCTGCCTCTGTGGTTTTTCTCAATTTCCGTCAGCTTAAAATACTCCGTATGTGAAGGGCCCACAATTTGAGATATTGTGTTCTGAGTCCCCTACAGTAATTTTTTCCAAGAAGATGTACTGTGAAAAAACTAGGCTAATTCAACTGCAGTAAAGAGAGAGAGAAAGAAGATTGAAGCTTACACACACGCTATTTAAATTGGCAAGTCTGAAATTGTTTTATCTTTTATAACTTCATTTTCTTCTTTTCTAATTTTTTTCTCCCAAGTTTATTTTTTTTCAAAGAGAAATCTGCCTCCTTGAGGAAGAGAGACACTTTCATTTCAGAAAATAAGGCTGTATTGTTAAAATAATCCAGTTTTAGAAAAGATGGAGTATATAGTATGTACTATGAAACAAACAA
>NW_016804599.1:91327-133630 GCF_001698545.2 Rhinopithecus bieti
AAAAAAAAAAAAAAACAAGACAATTTGACTACTGAATAACTTTTGACAGCAGATTAGAATGCATGCCATTTCTCGGCTCCTTTTTAATTCCTATTTACAAGTTGAATTTTAAATACAGAATGGGCTAATAGTGTTGACAGAGGCAGTTTTGTTACTTATTTTAAAGTCTTTATGTCAGCCACAGTAATTATGTTTGGGCAATAATATTCTTCCATTATTAATTTGTGAAATTCTGATTCTTCCTCTATCAAAGTACCTAAAATTATTCACTTAAAGCCTAGAATTTAGGGTTGGAAGGTAAGCCTCCATGAGTGTTTAAAATTGTTTGCTAATTGCCATCTGGATTCTGCAATTCTTAAAGCATGTCTGAACAACAGACTTCACACAATTTTAAATTAATGCAAATCTACATTAATTTAAAATATATCCATGGTTTTATTGATGGAGACAGAGAAAAGCTGTCAGAAAAATAAGATGAACTAAACTAGAATACTGAGATTCTGAAAAGTTTAGCAATAGCGGTAATATCAAGAGTACACCCTTTCAGTTACATTTCAAGGTTAAAACCCACATTTTCCTATAATTAACTTAAATCCAAAGGGCAGGCATAACACTATCCAACCTAAACATTCAAAACCTATTTATTAAAATGTTCTAAATATCCCATCCAAAGTACTGAATAAAAAGCTTTTTAAATGACAGCTGGCCATTCCTGTTCTGCTCTCTCAAGGTTGTTAATAAACATTCACCCTTGTTTTGTTTTGTTTTGTTTTTTGAGACAGAGTCTTGCTCTGTCACACAGGCTGGACTGCAATGGTGCAATCTCGGCTCACTGCAATTTCCACCTCCCAGGTGCAAGTGATTCTCCTGCCTCAGCTTCCCAAGTAGCTGGGATTACAGGTGTGTGCCACCATGCCCAGCTAAGTTTTGGATTTTTAACAGAGACAGGGTTTCACCGTGTTGGTCAGAATGGTCTTGAACTCCTGACCTCAAGTGATCTACCTGCCTTGGCCTCCCAAAGTGCTGGGATTACAGGTGTCAGCCACTGCCCCTGGCCAAACATTCACCTTTTAAAATAAATGAATATATCCTAATACCGAACAGATTTTTCAATAAAACTTGGAAAGTTTAAGCTGTCCAAAGCAGTATTTCCCAATAGTTTTCTTGGCACATTCAAATAATTTTGTATTCTCCTTCACTTTGGCTAAATGTAAACTAAACAAAGAGAAGTATGACTGGTTTGACACAAGTGAGTGACCAGAGTTGGTGTCTTCTTGGAACTGACCTTTTGTTACCATGACAAACCAAAGCCTTCAAAGGTCAGGGATACTTATGATTGAGAAATCACCCCTGAAATAGCCCAACCCATTCTTAAAAACTTTAATCTTCTATGAGTAGTTATGAAAGAAGGAGGTTTAAATTACTATCTGCCATCCCAGGAAGTAGAAATACCTAGTCTCTGGAAAAAATTCTGTTACAAATCAACTTTTAATTATATTTTTTCTCTAAGTTGGGAAAACTCCAGCATCTCCATTAGCCTAGGATTAAAAGAGTTTCCAATTGTTCTTAAAATATGACAAATGAACAATAGTTCTGTTCTGTTGTTTTCAGCATCTGAATTAACTCTGTGTGTAAGGGTATGCCTGGGAAAAGTAGAGAGCTGAAATTCCCCATGATCCCAAAATCCAGAAATCTGTTTTTTTAAATTAAAGTCACAGTTTCAAAAATGTCCTTTGGCCATTGAATCATCTCTGTGTTCCAGCTGACCTTTTTTTTCCCCTTTAGACCTTCTTAAAGTTACTAGAAATTTATATCTTGAGAGATATGTATCATTTTTAAAATAAAATCCCTTACCGGAACTCAGATACAAGGTCACTAAGGTTGTGCTTTGACCTACTCTAGTGAATTGATAGATTGGGCTGACTGCACCATGCTGCCCTTCCCTGGTACTCCTTGAATTTCATACACCAAGTGGTTATTTATACAGATTTCAATGTGAAAGCTAGTGGAAGTTAGCTATGATTTTCTGCCCAGGGCATGAAAGGCTAGCTAAATGCTACCTTTGAACATTTGAAGGTTTTGTTTTGTCCACCAGCTTCACAAAGAAGATGGAACAGAAATGGCAAAGAAAAATGGTTTTTGTTAAATAAAGAAAAAAGCTCTAAACTAGAAATGTCAAAGATAATCTAAGCCAAGGATATATTCAAAAGCCAAGGGTGACATCATCACCTTTCACCTTACTATTATGTCAACAGACCCTAGATATTTTCAAGTGGAATTACATTAAAATATATTTATGTGATTTTAAAATAATAAAATATTATTATTTCAAGAGTTAATACTATTTCCCAAGGTACATAAGTTCTCAGGGATTTTAGATTAGAATATGATATGTGCCTTACGTATCTAAGCAAGGTAAAAAAAAAATGTTAGCTTAATGAAAAAATTGAGCAAATACGCTGGGAACATGACATGCCCTAAAGTTCACTTATAAGGAAAAGAAAAATAATCTGAAACCAAACACTTTGGAGAAATAGGAGAAATAAATTCATAATCAAGTGGACAGTCAATGGTGAAGCTAGAAATTAAATTTACAAACATACTCTATGCCCTGTTTGGAATAAGTTCCAGAAGTCCCAGGTTTCCATATTACGTTTAGTATTTTTATTATGGTTTTTTATTGTTGTTTTAATGAATGGAAACATTTTATATATAAAAGAAATGATAAATTAATGAGTATAACCTATTAAAACAATATTGATAGCACATGTTCAAGATAGACCATAAGTCATTTCAAATGTGTTTAAACTCAAATTCTATTGAAAAAATAGACCCGGCCGGGCGCGGTGGCTCAAGCCTGTAATCCCAGCACTTTGGGAGGCCGAGACGGGCAGATCACGAGGTCAGGAGATCGAGACCATCCTGGCTAACACGGTGAAACCCCGTCTCTACTAAAAAATACAAAAAACTAGACGGGCGAGGTGGCGGGCGCCTGTAGTCCCAGCTACTTGGGAGGCTGAGGCAGGAGAATGGCGTGAACCCGGGAGGCGGAGCTTGCAGTGAGCTGAGATCCGGCCACTGCACTCCAGCCTGGGCAACAGAGCAAGACTCTGTCTCAAAACAAAAAAAAGAAAAGAAAAGAAAAAATAGACCCACAGCAAGGAAAACACATAATCATACAGGAAGATGTGGAAAGTGGTAAGTAGTTTTAGGTAGCCACGTATATCCCTTGTTCCTCCCCAGCCTCCCAGGCCCAGTGGGTTTGTGCTATATTATTCTATTATTTCCTGGGGAGGACTGGTGTTCTCGTTTTTGTAGTTCACATGAGCAAAATCAAGCTTGAATTCACTTGACTTTTTTGCTTGTAAGAGGCAAGTCCCCTGTAACCAAGGCAACTGATATTAGCATAATGTGCATCCATAATTTTCAGCCATAATGTACATCTTTGATGACTTCAGAGCTCCAACCAATATTGAGAATCTTGAGAAGGCCTTTTCTAAGTGAGAAGGGATTCTTTCTCCTAGTGTCTTGTTTTAATTAAATAAAGTTTTTTATTTTAGAATAACTTTAGACTTGCAGTAAAGTTGGAAAGATAATACAGAGAGTTTCAGTATACCCCTCACTCATCATTAACATCTTACATTACCACAGTATATTTGTCAGAGAAAAAAAAAAAGCACCAACATTGATACATTATTAACAAATCTCCAGATTCATTTGAATTTTACCAGTTTTTCCATTAATATTCTCTTTCTGTGTCAGGATTCAATCCAAGGTATCACACTTCATTTACTCGTCATATCATGGCTTGTCTTCCTTGTCTCCTCTGGTCTATGACAGTTTCCTCCTATTTCTTTTTCATGGCCTTGATAGTCTTGAGGAGTACTGGCCAGGTATCCTGTATAATGTCCCCCAATCTTGGTTTGTCTGATATTTTTCAGAACTAGACTGGGATTATAAATTTTTGGAAAGAAAGGTGGATCGAAATGCCCTTTCATTTCACCTTATCAGAGGATATGTGCTATCAACATGACTTCTAACTACATAACCTTCATCATTTGGCTAAGGTAGTGTTTGCCAGGTTTCTCCATTATACAATTACATTTCCCCCTTTCCATAGTCTGTTAATTTGGAACTACTCACTAAGCCTAGCCTACACTCAAAGAAGAAAGCGTTCTACTTCCTGGAGGGGAGAGTATGTAACATATACTAAATGGAAGGCTTTTGTAAGTAAGATTTGTCTCTATTTATTTATTTATTCATGACTATTTATTTCTATCAGTATATATCACATATGATATGTTTATTTCACACTTTGGGTTTTTGATATTATGATTATACACACACACACACACACACACACACACACAGATTTTCATCCACAGTTTCTAGTTCATAACTCCCATAACCTTTGTTACAGTCCTTTGTTTTAATGTTGGAGACAAAATCTTTCTCTCTGACCTTCTTCTGCCCTACTTTCACCTGCCCAAGGCAGAACTCTAATCTGATTGTGGATCATAAAACCCTCATTCCAGAGAAGGTCCCTGCTTCTTACTTTCAAGGAAGGAAAGCCTCACAGACCAAGAGGAATCCAAACAGACAAGCCTCATTGTGTGTAGATAATGCACTTTTTGGCCAGCCACGTTTCAACAAGGTTGTCCATCAAAAGACAGAGTTCAGGGAGCTTCCAGAGAGCTGAACACATAGAGGCTGAGAGGAAGGTAAAGAATAACTCATCCATGAGCTGGGAGGGTGGTGCACCCCAA
Organism: Rhinopithecus bieti; assembly: GCF_001698545.2. NCBI lineage: Eukaryota > Metazoa > Chordata > Mammalia > Primates > Cercopithecidae > Rhinopithecus > Rhinopithecus bieti. Next base: position 96,094 of record NW_016804599.1, read on the forward strand.
CTCCACAGGGACAGAAACTCCTGCACTTGGGACCCCTTTGACCTTACCCTATGTATCTCTTCACCTGACTATATTCATATCCTTTAAAATATCCTTCTTAATAAAGCAGTAAAGATAAGTAAGTGTTTCCCTGAATTCTCTGAGCCACTCCAGCAAATTAATCAAACCCAAACAGGGGTCATGGGAATCCCAACTTGAAACCAGCTGGTCAGAAGTTCCAGAGGCCTGGACTTGTAACTGGTGTTTGCGGTGGAGGGCGAGGAACAATCTTAGGGACTGAGCCTTCAACCTGTGGGATCGGATACTATCTCCAGATAGATGCAGATAGTGTCAAAACTGAATTGGAGGACACCCAGCTGGCATCTGCTGCTTGGCGGGTGGGAAAATTCCCCCCCACATTTGGTCATAGAAGACTTCTGTGTTGATTGCTGTGGTGTTATGCCAGCAGAGGAAAAAACACAGTTTGAGAGAGTTTTATCCTGTACAGGGTTAAAATCCAATAGTATGTTATCTATTTTGTTACTCAAATTGTTCCAGATCTTTCAGGTTGGCACCTGTGTTGCTTTGATGTGATCCCATTCTACTACTCAACTTATTTGATTTCGTTGATTGAATCTTTTGTGTAGCAAACCATCAAATATGCTGCATATTCTGCTCATTTGTCTTTTTACTGTCTAGGTTTCCCCTTGAGAATGTAAGCTGCTAAAAGCAAAATTTTTCCTCTTGTGTTCATTTCTGTATCCTCAATTCCTAGAACAATGCCTGCCCTTTGTAGAAACTCAAAAATGCATGTTGAATAAGTTTCTTTCCCCTTGGTCATTTCAGGATCTCAATTCAGTCATTTCAAGTTTCTGGGCCTTCCTCCCTTTCCCTGGGGCTGCATTTTGTTCTACTTGGGCATATATAGAGTTATGGCAACAGGGGAGAGGGTACCTGGTCCATAGTTGTCAGACATGATAGTCATAAGGCAAGAGGAAGTAAATAACAAGAAATACCTGTGTACTCATTATGATTTCCAGTTGAATAGTCCATGCACTTTGCAGCCTCCTCATTCCTGTTGTGTTGTCCTTTTGGATTTTCTCACTCTCTGCCCCAGCTCCCAGTACTGTCTCAGAGACCGGGAATGCTCTGCTGCCTAAACACAGGAAGCTGCCTGCAAGCCCATTTGCTTGCAAAGGCCTCACTGCCCAGCCACCACACCAGCCCCTAGCCAGCCAGTGGATTCACAGAGAAGCTGACAGTCTCCTTGGGCTACACTTGAAAAGGAGTCACAGGCAAATTTTTTTCTGTGGGATCTTCTATAGGATCTTTATGTAGGATTGTGATCACCCTTGCTGTCTTGAACCATGGAGAGTTGGCACATAATCAACTCCAGAAGTTTCTTTTCCTCATCTTCCATGCAGAAAGGGTTTTTATATCTCTGCCTGGGGGAGGTAGGGGTGGGTGGTTGTATTATCTCACATTTGTGATTAATGGATCAACTTTACCAAAGATTTACTTTGATGCTTGATGCTTAAAGTGAAGATTATGGAATTCGAAATATATATATATATATTTTTTCTCTCAAAAAGCTCTTGCAAACCAAAAGCACCCAGGCTTTCAAGATGTAGTTCTACCATAGATTTTTCAATGTATTTAGAAAAGTAAATAACTTTTTCTTCTTTCCTTACCCTTCTGTGTGTGGCCATGCCAAGGGCAAATGAATATCTTGAAGGGCTTTGGCTGGGTGAGGGAGTGGAGGGGGAGGGAGAAGAGTGTAGGAAGGTGGAGCAAACCCAGGTAAACAAATCCACCCTGATAGCTCCAGAATGTGTTCTGCCACCCAGAATATGCTGCTGGAAGTTTTATAAAAACTCGGAAATGCAGGTCTAGCAGATCTAACTTGTCTCTAAACAAAGCAGCCAGATACAGCTTCTTGTACCGCACTTGGAGTCAGGAGATGAAGCAAACCTGGCCATGGCTTACTTGCTGAAGGGCATGAGAGCCAGTAAATGGCTTCACTGGTTTATCTCAGGAAAAGCTGTAGCAGCAAAAACGTGACCTTTCAGGAACTAAGTGCCCCAGAGTAGTGGTCTCCAAAGAGGGGGCACACGGTGCAGGAGTTCTAAAAAAAAATACGATAAAACTGTATTGTGATTATTTCTAATTCTATTATTTATTTATTTATTTATTTATTTATTTATTTATTTATTTTTCAAGACAAGAGTCTCGCTCAGCTGCCCAGTCTGGAATGCAGTGGCACGATCTCAGCTGGTCTCAAACTCCTGACCTCGTGATCCGCCCACCCCGGCCACCCAAAGTGCTGAGATTGCAGGCGTGAGCCACCGCGTCCCGCCACATTATTATTTCTAATTCTATTCTATCTAAAGAAAGACAATAAAGCAGTTAAGCTTCACTATTATTTCGTGTACCAATTCACCCCAGCACTCTGCCTTGTTCTGTCTATCCAGTAGCCATGAGCACATTAAATTCCAGGTATCTTGAGGGAAGGTGGGAGAATCATGAGGTCGGCAGTGGTGCCCGAGTTGTTCATTTGCTTCTGGCATATTATAATAGATCATCATTAATCTGTGCCTGATAGAGCAGCCAGGTTGGTCTGAAATTTGCTGACATGGCTATTCGGTAAGGAAATCGGCCCCTGGAAATTAATGCAGCATCATGTATGAACCATCACAAAAAGCGAGCTCAAGTCTCAAACAAATGGATAAATCCTAAGGTTTTACCTGACTAGCACTCTAGCCACATTCCACTGTATTATGTTATCTTGTTTTAGCTAAATGAACCCTCAGATGTTGGGCAAGTAAGTTAAAGGAATTGCCACAAAGAAAACCCGGATCAAAGATGACGCTAATAAGGCAAGCAGGAATAAATTAGAAAATGTCAGTGATGACAGGAGAGAGCTCTGACTCAGCCACATGCAGACAAAAACAAGCAGAGTCTTATCCAGAGGCTCCCAGACTTTCACAGTTTATAACATTCTTGGTGTCTTGGTAGTTTTTTCACAGCATCCCAAGACAAAAAGTTTTAAAATACTCAAGAGTTTCATTTATTAAGAAGTTCAAATAACTTGTTAAATATCTACTTCCTAACAACTGAGTAGCCATTTAAAAAAATAATACATATAAATTGGAAAAAAACTTATTTTCTTCTTTAACAATGACACTTACTTAACAATAGGATATATGCACCTGTTGGGGACTGCACAGCTTCTCAAACCTTAGAATCCAATCGGACACACCACTTTCATTTTCTGTTCTACAGTGATTTCCAGAGGCACTTGGCTTTTATCCTGGTAACCACAAACACCTAATGCTGCAAATACATGCCATCACTAAAAATATTAAAGTGCCACCTAATGTTGAAACAGGAACTACCTTGTGCCAGTAGGTCATTGCCTGTCGACAGATATTGAGTATTGCTGTGTTACACTCAAATATTTAAATATCTCACTGAACCCCTCTGAGTTTGCAGTAGCATCCTTGAAGAATCTCTGAGTCCATGTCTAGGGCAGAAATACATAAGATAAGCCTAGAAGATTTTCTCATACCAAATTTGTGTGGGGGTGGGGGGATAATCTATTAAAGACTGCTGGAGTCATATCAAAGTATGGCATGGAGAGAGCCTTTCTAAGATATTAAACCCAAAATCATAATAGAAAATACTGAAATTTGACCACATACAAATTTTAAACTTCTGTAAATAAAGAAATACCACAAAAAAAGTTAAAAGATAAACAACAAATTGGAGAAAGATATTTGTAACACACACATCAGAAAATGAGATAATTTCTTTAACATTTAAAGAACTCATAAATCAGTATTTAAAACCACTGCAATAAAAAATGTATGAAGACATGAAGCATCAGTTTCCAGAAAACAATTACAAGATCTATTGCAGCTTTCTTCATAATAAACAAAGTCTGAAAATACATGTTTATTGATTATCAAAAAAAGAGGGGAACATATAGATTATAAAATTAAAATATATATCAATCAATTGCATTGTGTGGTCATTACTTGAATCATGATTCAAATTTAATATTTTCAAAGAAAAACATTTATGAAACATTGGACATTTGAACATTGAATGATGATGATAAAAAATTTGTTTTAATTTTTTTGGCCTTATATCATCGATGTTTTTAAAAGCACTTATCTTTTTGAGAGTCATAAAATGAGATAATTTCTTTAACATTTAAAGAACTCATAAATCAGTATTTAAAAACCACTGCAATAAAAAATGTATGAAGACATGAAGCATCAGTTTCCAGAAAAACAATTACAAGATCTATTGCAGCTTTCTTCATAATAAACAAAGTCTGAAAATACATGTTTATTGATTATCAAAAAAAGAGGGGAACATATAGATTAAAATAAAATTAAAATATATATCAATCAATTGCATTGTGTGGACATTACTTGAATCATGATTCAAATTTAATATTTTCAAAGAAAAACATTTATGAAACATTGGACGTTTGAACATTGAATGATGATGATAAAAAATTGTTTTAATTTTTTTGGCCTTATATCATCGATGTTTTAAAAGCACTTATCTTTTGAGAGTCATGCTGAAGTACTTACTTATGATAAAATTAGATAATGTCTGAGATTTCCTTCAAAATAAATAAGGAGAGAAAAGCATAGAAGAGATATTAATGGCTAAGTATTGATAGTGGAGCTGGGTGTTGAGTACATGTTGATTCATAAAATTACTCTGTCTACTTGTTATTGTATATTCAAAATTCTCCCAAAAAAATGGAGCTTTCTGCTTTGTAAATAAAAGCCATAGAGGAGACAGTATAGTCTGATATAATTTTAGGAGTGAAAGCTTCAGAGTCAACTGCCTAAATTTAAGCTTCATGGAACGATTACCTGAGCAGACATTTTCTCAGTTTTCTGATCTCCTAATTGGAGAAAATAATGCTCGTTTCATTAGATTGTCATAAATGTGGCTTTGAGATATGATCCAAAAATTGGCCAACATAATGCCAGTGACTTTGATTTCAGAAAATCATGACATACAAGTAATTCCGAATTTTCATTACCTACATGATTCGTTCTAATTTTTTCCCACACCATACCTATCCGTACAAGGAAGTAGTCTATCAGAATCTCAAAATAGGAGGTGATATTTGAACAATTCCACATGGAGATTCTGGTACATTTGCCATAGAGAATCATGCTCCTGCATGAGACCATTACTCCATGCTGTTTTATGGAAAGGCCCATATAGCAAGAAGCCACATGCCAGCTATGTAAGTGAGCCACTCTGCAAGTGAATCATCCAGCCCCAGTTAATCCTTCACATGGCTGCTGCCCCAGTGAACAACTGACTCAACCTCAGGAGAAACACTGTGCCAGAACCACCCAGCCAGGCAACATTCCTGATCCACAAAAATAATAAATGCCATGTCAGATCAAATAACAAAGTGCTTATTGTTATTTACAGACACAAAAATGTTGGGGCAATTGATTACACAATAATAGATAACTGATACACCTATAAAGATAATGTGAAAATTAAAATTCAGCTATAAAATGCTACCCTAGTTTGCAAAATTCTCAGAAAAATATTCTGAAATGAACTTCAGAGAAGTTTCTTGACAAAATCAATACTCTTCATGGTAAATGTATGGACCAAATAATACAGCACAGTACGTGTTGGCCCCAAAAATCTTTCTTTTTTGGGATATATAATTCACTTGCTTGAAAACGTAGTATGTTCTTGAAAAAATGAACATTTGGTTAGAAATGACCCAATGTAAAGCATAAGATGTAAAATGGATTGTCATCAACAAACTGCTCCCCGTGGCATGTGTATTTTTGGTTTGTGGTTAATACTTTTTTCTCAAGCAATCCTAGTAGTTTTATTGGAACCATTTGGCAATATTACTTTCAAACATGCATTGGAAGTCCTAGTGTGGAACTTTGCATGGTGCTATGCAAATAAAGCCAGGGGTGGTTGGAGCTATAAACTATAATTGATGAACACTTTAGTTGAACAGAAGGTCTTCTATTAGCCAAGCACTGTGCTACATGTTTGAAACAAAAAACTTATTCATGTGTGGATTTTTAAAAAACTCAAAGACTCTGAGAATTCTTTTCCAGTAACTAAATGTTTGATATAAGGGACTGATCAATTCAAGAAAGATGGGAAGACCAGAATAAAAATCATGGGCTACAGAGAACCAAAATGATCAAAGAAAAAGAATAAGGCCAACTAAGAGTTGTAAGACTTGCCCACTGAAAAGATACTGGAAGTTCAGTTAATTACATCGCAATGTGCGTTACTTTTAGATTTTCTGTAATGTAATTATATTAATTGTTCAGTAAACTCAACTCTCAATTAACTCTGATTCTGTGGGGTGAGTTCTATCATTCCCAGCACTTTTAATAACTATGTAAACTGTACTGGGAAAATATTTACACAGAAATATACATAATAAGTCACACTATATTTAAGTTTTTAAACCTTTAAAATTAAAAAAGAACTATTTAGTAAATGAACATATCCTTAACCTACTAATTCCCGTTCTAAGGAGATAACTCAGAGAAAAAGCTTGCACACATGAACATGAATACATGTAAAGAATGCTCTATTGTTTATAACAGGTAATATTAGAAACACTAATGAGACAATAAAGCATGGTTTGTTTCATTACTCTTTATTGCAGCATTTACCTATTTCTTCTTCTTTTGTTTATTTTCCAAATTATCTTTAGATTCCATTTGTCCAGGGGAAAAATTCAGTGGCAGTTTGGCAGGGTAGTGGGGGAAATCCTTAAATTTGTATATTAACTTGAGAATTGACATTTCTGTGAGGTTAAGCCATTGTATCCAAGAACATAGAATGTCCTTCCACTTGTTTACATTTTCTCTCCTTTTTTGTGTGTTTATTTTGTTTGTGCTTTTGTTTTTTTTTTCCCCGTGGAGTTCATAGAACCATCCCTCTCTCACTGTCAAACCAGTGGTGTGGGTGGGGTTGAGACTAATCTGATTGAGGGGAAAGAGAAGGTATACGACCCAGGTTCTGTTAATCAGAGTAACAGTGCTGGGTTCGGGAACGGATATACATTCCAATCTGGACCAATGAGCATCAGCTTAAGAACTGTTTCTGGATGTAGTAGAAAAGAAAGATACTTCAGCTAGTATTGCTAAGATGGTAGATTGTAAGTGTTCAGCTGCTCAGAAAGACCCTAAAAACAAAGCCAACACCAAGAAAAAAACAAGTCAAGTTAATGGAGTGAGTCAGGTTCTTGATAGCGATCTCTGTATAGAAGGATCCAGCTTTGCCTGATCATACACCCTGGAGTCAATATTTTATTTTCTTTGTTTAAGATAGTGCAAGCTGAATTTTTACTACTTACCACTGAACGAGGAAACAAGACTAATGTAATATTTTGTATTATTGTCAGAATCATTTCTGTCTCCTACCAGAGTCACTCTCATGTCACTTCATCTGGATTAAAGTCTTGAAGTGGGGGAAGGATATAATAGGAAATATCCAAGCCCCTTCCTTGCAGAGACAGAGCTCATACAAGCACACATCACTTTCTCTGGAAACTCTTTTGCCTATAGCTGGATGAGAGGGTCTCTGCTTAGGGTCATGCAATTACTCTTATAGTAAGTATTTCCGTTCAAGGAGAAATAGCCTTTCCGGATCTGTCTCTTTCTACCTACTACACACCGTTCCATATGCATAAGATTCCTGGTAACAGTGTTTCTGACATGTCCCTTATTTTCTGAACATAAAGATCAGCCTCCTAGTTATTGCTTTACAAAGCAGACATAGGCTTTCTAACTGATTAAACACGTATAAAGGACAGAAAGTATGAACCTGGAGCTACTGTTTCTAAGCAGTTTAAATATGTGCAACCAAAGCTACAAGATATCTTTAATATACCTGTCTTCATTTTGCATATTCTGCTGCTTATTGCCTGAACCACAAAATGCAAAGAGCCTAGCAATACAACAAACCCAGCAAATGTGCAGTACACCATTTCACAGCAGGGGCCTCAGCATCTCACAGCATGTGGTTCTGCCTCTCAATGATGTGAAAAGCCTGTCGCAGATTCTTTCCAGCTGATGCTGCAGCCCCCTTACACTCTGGATAAGCAATTTCTATACTGTTATTCTCTCACATGGATTCCAGAAATGGTTAATATGAATTTGGCTCAACCTTGCCATCTGAAATTTCAGAAGAAATGACATTTCTATCCCTGGAAATATAAAGTAATTTGTAAATGTATTTGAGGATTTTGCTTTAAATATTTTGTTACATATTCAAGCTACATTTTGTCTCTTGGCAATGAATAGCCTTGTTTCTCTTCAATCATTCTAAAATGGATGTTATGTTTACATAACATATACTCTCTTAAAAAGTATTAGAATCTCTGGAAAACTGTAAATCATTACTTACTATCATCCATTCCTCCTTTTTCATTATTAAGCATTTATTATGTACTACCAGACATTTTGAATTGTGCACTAGTAATTCCTTCTTTATTCTGTTCCTCCTCCTTGTTTCCCTCCCTCTTTTCATTACCTCCCTCTTGCCCTTCCTTTTATTATGCAAGGTTCTTTTCTAGGCCCTGGATTAATTTTCTGCATGTATGTATGCATATATATATTTAATAGAATTAAATTAATCTGTTACAGGTGCATTGACTTGACCCTGGGGTGTGTTTCCTGAGGGGTTTAGGATATCTCCATATATGTAAAGGAATGGTGGAACAGGCAAGCCAAAATTCTATTTGCAGCAGGAAAAATAATTACTTTCCAGAGGAGAAAAAAAAAAACCCTCATCCTAAGAGAAAAAAGAGTCAATATGTACATTTTGGTAGTAGGATTAGGGGGCAGTGAGTCCTAGACAAAGCGGCTACAGTAAGAATGAGAAATGCTAGAACAGCCAGAAGTTTGGAGGAGCAGAGTGGTTAGCACTGAAGACATCAGCTTCAGCAGCATCAGAAGATGGCGCCCTCAGTGTGCATTATGCATGCTCTCATAGCTCTGGCTGCCCTCAGCCCAGAATTATGGACAGACCCAGCTGCCCACTAGCACTGGCAGCCAGGGACATAGGTCCGTGGAATTACCAACAAGAGAACCAACCAACACTGACAGACATCAGTGGGTACTCCCAGAGGCGTTGCCATTTGGGGCTCCGGCAGCAACAGGAACTATCACAATATGCAGGGATTAGAGGGAAATCTCTCTCAGTATTCATTCTTAGAAGCTGTGAAGAACAGGATTGTGTCTATCTTAAATTAGTATCCAGCATCTAACATAGTACCTGACACATAGTAGGAATGTTTATAGAATGAATGAATGAACTAGAAAATATCCACATCAGTGGATATACCTTTTCAACTATGGGAATACACACGAAAGGTGGCCTTTAAAGATGTATAAAAGGAATGTTTGTGAACACTTAAAATTCCAGTCAAGGTTACTGAGAGAAATCTCAGGGAGACAGAATGGGCATTTGCTCGTAAGCAGAATCCTAATCAAGCACATCAGACTTGAATTTGGAAGAAAAACCACATGAATAGAAGATGATCAGTCACAGAAGCTGGGGGAAAACAACAGGGTCCCAGAGGAAGAAAATGTTGACAAATAATTATGCAACTGTTGCCTAGAGGAAAAAAAAATTTTGCTTAAGCATGAACATTTTGAATTTCTAGGCAACACCATCCCTAGAGTACTTCAGTCTGTTTTAGCAAGGAGACACTTCTTGAATCAAATCAGTCCTAATGTTTGGATTCCTTGCTCACCAAACCTCTGCCAGTCCAGGCATTCTCATCTCTTGTCAGTTATATTGCTCTCTAAAATTTAACAAATGGGTCCATAGGAGACAAGCCTCTGAGAGCTAAGTTAATCCAGGCCCCACCAAAGGGATAGCCCTGTCTCGGTATGCTGATGAAAGCAGACTTCTGAACTCCAGAGCTGGGGACTAGCTACATCCTGATAGTGGTGTCACACTTCCAGGATGAATGCCACAAGCTACGGACAGTGGCTGTTGCCTGGCTAGCCTCCCAAGAGTCACCTCTCTGCTTTACCCTGTGCCTTTGTAAGCATTACCTGTCCCCACAGAGAGCCAGCTGAGGAGAGGAGGAAAATGGCAGATGCCACTTGGAATCAGTGGTTTGTCATGAACACAAAAAGCTCTGGAGTGCCCCAGAAAGGTGTGAAGAATTTTTAATCCTCTGGATTTATATACAGAGCAAATAGAAGCAGGACCAGAAAAAAAAAAATCCATTTTGTGTCTGTCATTGTGACTATGTTTTGTTGGGCCAGTGTCTCTAGGAAACTTTATTTATACCATATTTATCATAAACCTAATAACATTCAAAGTCACTTACTCTTGGTTTTTATGCATTCCATGCAGTCACCAATTGCCTCCAAATTACCAAGCATGTCTTGTGCATTGATTATCTTGGTTCTCTAAAGGATTTGACATTGTAGTTCACCAGTTCTCTTCTCATTAGGCACAATAATGTGGCAATATTAGAGCTCACTTCCTATCTACTCCAGAGCCTCCTTCACTAGGTCCCACTTCTCCTCCTGATCCTAAGTGGCTTTTCAGTCTTCAGATCTCTAGTCTCTATCTTATCTTTTCTCCCAGCAAGTCCCAACCCATTCTGATTACTCAAAACACACTCAATTAATATTTACATATTGAGCAGTGCCTGTGTGGCATGCTACCATCTCCCTCCATGTTACTCAAGCCCATCCTCAATTGGTGTCCTGACCTTTAGATGCATGTCCATAACAGAATTGCCGGACATGGACATGCTGATGGCCTACCATCACCTCCATCAAAGCACAGTACAACATCTGTGCCTTCTCACAAGTCAAAACAGCCTAAACACAGGTGACAATTACTGACTCAAGCCCAAATATAGAGTGGATTTCAGGATTCTGGCTTCTTTTCTATCTCCCTCAGCTCTGCTGGCTTCCATGGGTTGCTTTAATTCTCAGGCAGGCTTTTTCATGGTAAGATAATCATTGCTGTAGTTCCAGGACTCAAATGTGCATCTCAGATGACAGAAGAGAGCCTCTCTTCCACAACCACTGAACAGAAGCTAAGGGTTTTATTCTGACTGATAAATTGGGGCCAGTACCTACCCCAACTCGCAGATGTATGATCACCTGTGATCAGAGAAATGCTATGAGCTATTGGTTTATGGCATGGCTACAGGCTCATTCCTGAACTAGTTACTCTGGCAGGGGGATGTGATTATCATGAGTAGCTTAGGCCAAGCAGAGCCTATGTCTGGAGCCAGAGGTGTGGTCAGTCCCACCAAGAGCATGGCTTCTAAATAGTGGAAGAACGGTGGAATGGATACTGGGAAGAAACCAGTAGTTTTAACTATATCTTATTTATTTGGAACCCAGTGAAAAGGAATAATTCTCTATAGCCAGGTTTTCTAGACAGCTAAGGGTTCACTTCTTATGTTTTTTAACCAGTTTGAACAATATAGTTGAAAAGTGCATTTTTTATATTTCTGACTTTTAAAAGATACATACCAAGTTTAATTTAACCATTTAATGACAATTTGAGGTCATCAAGATATAAATGTATTCTTACACCAATTATAATGCAGTGACTGACCTCAGGTTTACTGAGCTGTGTGTGACTGTGCCCATTAAATGACCCCAGAGCACTCTTCACTTTAAAAAATTATATCTACTTTTTATGACTTTTCTTTTCTTCTCTTTCTCTAAATTGCTACTTCTAATCTATAGTGGTATTGAGAACCAGATAATAAAGCTTTTAAAATTTCATATAAATTTAAGGTAGAAATGAAATTGCCTAGGAAGAAATATGCAAAAGGGCAAACTGTGCAGGCAAAGTGCATATTGCCTCTGCATAGGGACATTAACAGTTTTTGTTTGTTTGTTTGCTTTCTCATTATTTCTTTCTTATAGCAATGAAGAATAACTTTATGATTACACACACATGCACACACACACAAATGAGTGAATGAAGTAAATAGGATTTGTGTGGTGCCTTCAAGTTCCCTAAGTGGAAAAATGTTCTAGCTGTTAATCCTCACAATCTGTGACAACTCTCCTAGCAAATTAAAGGCCTCGTTGAATTCGTGGTTGCCTGGTATGTTTGGAGTTAGAGAGCAGAAGTGGTCATGGAAAAGCCAGAACATATCAGGAGGAAGGTCAGCTGCCTATCTACCATGAGGGCTTAGCAGGGAGCCTTGACTGGTAGGTTACCCCCAGGCAGAGACTGGACTGCAGTCTTATAAAGAGAGAAATTCAGTCTTGCCTGCACCCCAGAGTTGGACAGATGGTGAGGGTGATGACTCAACATTGTGGAAACTCAGAAGTGACAATTTAATAACAGACAATGTAAAGGGATCTGCTACTCACAAGGAATTTTTCTTCTGCCCTAGAAACTATATGAGGAACCAAAGTATAATTAGAAGGTATATTTGGTTAGGATAAAATTAAAACAAACGATGAAGTGGCATAAGGTTAAAATAGACTGGTGCATCCATCCATCAACACACTGGGCCACATCTGGCAATCACACCAGACCTAAGCCTCATGCCACTAAATGGTGCTCTTGTGGAACTGCCAAATTTTGTCTCCATGACTCACCATTTTCTTTATTTCACTACCAAATATTTTTTTAAGGAGCCATTTTTTTTTCTTTACCTATGTTAAGATAATCCCAGGCTATGGATAAAGGTCATTGTTCTTAAAGTTACTTTTCATACTTCTCTATATAACTATAGCAGTTTCTGAGTTCCAGGGCAACCTCATGGTTACATCCCACTCTACATACTACATTCAGCTTCTAAGAGAGCTGACAGCCAAACAGAAAAGGGCTCAAATATGTATAAAACTAAACTCATTATCTTCTCCGCAGCTCCTCCACTGAAGAAAAGCAGTTTCCCAAACTCACTTTTTTTTTTTTTTTTTGAGACGGAGTCTCGCTCTGTCGTCCAGACTGGAGTGCAGTGGCCGGATCTCAGCTCACTGCAAGCTCCGCCTCCCGGGTTCACACCATTCTCCTGCCTCAGCCTCCCGAGTAGCTGGGACTACAGGCGCCCGCCAGGTCGCCCGGCTAGTTTTTTGTATTTTTAGTAGTTTAAAACCCCACTGTATGCTCATCTTTCACTTTTCTGTCTTCGTTGGTGCCCCATATTCTTGTGGAGGCCAAGTCTTATTTATTCCTCCTTCTCTATGTCTCTCCCATCCATCATTTCCTTTCACTGCCATTGCCCTACTTCTTTATCTTATTCTGAAATATTGCAATGGCCCAATAACAGGCATCTGTCTCTTCCCTTTTACTCTCATCTGCATATTATTGCCCTATTAATCCTATAGAAGCTTTCTTATTCAAAGCTTTTGGCCAGGCGCGGTGGCTCAAGCCTGTAATCCCAGCACTTTGGGAGGCCGAGACGGGTGGATCACGAGGTCAGAAGATCGAGACCATCCTGGCTAACATGGTGAAACCCCGCCTCTACTAAAATATACAAAAAACTAGCCGGGCGAGGTGGTGGGCGCCTGTAATCCCAGCTACTCGGGAGGCTGAGGCAGGAGAATGGCGCAAACCCGGGAGGCGGAGCTTGCAGTGAGCTGAGATCCGGCTACTGCACTCCAGCCCAGCGACAGAGCGAGACTCCGTCTCAAAAACAAACAAACAAAAAAAAAAAACTTTTAACGACTCTCCATTTTGCAGAGAATCACATGCAAATGCCTTGCACCGGTGCTCAAAGCCCTGCCTTGGTCTTCATGTTATGTTTTGGCTTTACCTTCTGTGACCCCTCCACATGGGTGCTCTGTATCAGCCTTTGTATAATCACTATGGACAAATGAAAACATCAAATATAAGTAATGTTTATGTTTTGCGATGCAAACCTACAGGAAAGAAGTCTTCTAAATTAATACCAATAGATACAGTATGCAGATTTTCATTTTAACAGCCCATTAAGATCTTTCTTTCCCNCAAACAAACAAAAAAAAAAACTTTTAACGACTCTCCATTTTGCAGAGAATCACATGCAAATGCCTTGCACCGGTGCTCAAAGCCCTGCCTTGGTCTTCATGTTATGTTTTGGCTTTACCTTCTGTGACCCCTCCACATGGGTGCTCTGTATCAGCCTTTGTATAATCACTATGGACAAATGAAAACATCAAATATAAGTAATGTTTATGTTTTGCGATGCAAACCTACAGGAAAGAAGTCTTCTAAATTAATACCAATAGATACAGTATGCAGATTTTCATTTTAACAGCCCATTAAGATCTTTCTTTCCCTCCCTCCCTCCCTCCCTCCTCCCTCTCTCTCTCTCTCTCTTTTCCTTCCTTCCTTCTTTCCTCCCTCCCTCCCTCCCTCCCTCCTTCCTTCCTTCCTTCCTTCCTTCCTTTCTTCCTTCCTCAGAGTCTCACTCTGTCGCCCAGACTGGAGTGCAGTGGCCCGATTTTGGCTCACTGCAAGCTCTACCTCCCAGGTTCACACCATTCTCCTGCCTCAGTCTCCCGAGTAGCTGGGACTACAGGCGCCCGCCACCATGCCCAGCTAATGTTTTTGTATTTTTTGTTAGTAGAGACGGAGTTTTACCATGTTAGCCAGGATGGTTTCGATCTCCTGACCTCGTGATCCGCCCGCCTCTGCCTCCCAAAGTGCTGGGATTACAGGCTTGAGCAACAGCGACCGGCCCGGACTTTTTTTTTAATTTTCTGCATTGACTTTTATAGACACGTACATATATTTATAGAACCATGGTTTGTTATGAGGTAATCTACAGGCATCTACGGCTTCAGTCATGGTTTAGAAAGAAATCTGAAACCGTCCAGTGTAGCTCTTCATCCAATGACATCAGACAGATATCACATAACTCACATTAACTTGAGTCTACCATCATTCAGAAATATCATGGAAGGTAAATCACTCTGACAGTTGACTTGGTGGAAACCCTGCTTATTCCTCACACAGGGTGTGGCCTTGAGGAGCATAATATGATTGGGCAGATTTGGCCACCTTTCAAAAAGGACCCAACACAAAAAGTGATTTGAACAATAAAGGAAATATATTGACTCGTTTAACTCAGAAGTCCAGGCATAGCTGTTTCCAAGTGTTCAAACATGGTCTTTGGGAAGTTTCTCTGTATCTTAGCTCTTAATTTCTCCATGCTTTATTCCCCAGAAGAATTTTTCTATACAGGAGCAAAGATGGTCAACAAAATTAGCAACTCCTAAGGATGCTAAGGAGGTAAAAGGATGATGTCACTTTCCTGATCAATCAGTAAACATCCTGCAGTGGGTTCTTATTGGCCCAGTTCAAGTCACATGCCTATTACTGAGCCAATCACTGTGTCAAGAGGTGGAGTCAGGTATGATATTTTTATTACCCAGAACCTTCTCATATACTTTTGCTCCCTTCTGAAGCCAGAGGATGGGATCAACTCCATTGAACTACATGGACTGAGAATGGGAGCAAGGTGTTTCTCCAAAGGAAAACCAAGGTGCTGTTATCAGAAGAAGAGAGAAGAGAGAAAACAAACAAGTGAACAGTAGGGGAAGCTTCTTGCATTTGTGGACATGCCTATTACCTCTTACTATAATATGCTCATTAATGAGACCCACAACTTTATATTTCAAATTTAAAATAAACTTTGGCAATATGCATCAATATTTTCACATACACTTAAGCCAGCAATCCTATTTCTAGAAATAATAATCATAGCTATGCTAATTAAGCGCTTCATTATGTGGCCAACACTGGCGTAAGCAATTTGCATAGGTTATTTCATTTAATACAGAACAACCCTAAGATGCAAGTGAAATTGTCTCCGTTTTTAAGCTCAAGAAATTGAGCTTAGAGAGGTTAAGTGATTTACCCAAGGTTGCACAGTTAATAAGAGGCAAAGCCAAAATTCAGCCTCCAAAGTCTAAATCACCATTAGCTACTTTTTTCAGAAGTCTCAGGGGGAATACAGTCTCATTGATATTTATTCTAAGAAAAAATACTATAGATGAGAAAAGATGTACATCCCAGGATGTTATTTATAAGTATTTGTTAACAAAACTCAAATGTGAAATAAAATATCAATAAATTATGTCAACCTACATATGTCCCCTCATTATCAGTAAATACATACTAAGTTCCTACTTTATAAAATGATAAAAGATTAATGACTTTTTTTGTAAGGCTGTGAAATTGCAAGTTTGTTCAAACCAGCTGCCTAAGCTACAAAAACATCCATAGTCAAGGTTAATCAAACACAATACGGCCTTGTGCATTGTTTCAAATCTAACACAATGTTAGCTTATTATTTAGGAAAAAATTGAATACTTAATCTGTACAATCACTCAAAATGAATCTGTATATGTATTACTGTCTTCTATCAGGCCAAAGGGAGTTTTAGGCTTAAGTAGTTAACCCTGATGATGCTCAGCACTGGTATATTCCGTCCAATGGGAACATGATTGGCTTGAGAGACCAGAGAGCTGATGATTTTAACCACTACACCTAACATGAGAAGTTTCGATTAACAGTTGGAAACCTACACTCTGCCGTGGTCCCCAACTCAGGGCAAAAGACAGACGAAGCAGGACAGCAGCAGCCCTGAAGCTAATAAGGAGCTTAGACCACTAGGAAGGACAGCTGGAAAAATAGTCATACTGCTCTATACTTCTGACACTGCCTAGGCTGGGTGTAGGGAAAGGGAAGCTCAAAGTGTGTATGTCACTAATTCCTTATTGCCACTTTTTTTAAAAGATAGATATTAATGTAAACAAGGTGAAGTTCTTACTGGACTTCAGATTTCTTTTCTTTTTTTTTCCTTTTAACCTTTAGTAATACTTAGAAAGATCAATTAGTTTAGAATCAGGCTCTTTCCATCATGCCTCCATTTCTCATTACCTTCAGGAATGTATCCTCAGCAATATAGCCCTAAAACACTCCTGAAAAGCGCATGAAGGAGAAGCTCATTTGCACAAGAGTAATGATTTAGTCCTGTTCACTTATAATTTGCATAATCCCTTTTCCTTTCTCCCTTCATAACTGTCTTTGATATTTTTTCTCCAAATGACACGGGCTGGGAGAAAAAATTAAGCAAGCATCAAAGTTCTGGTGCCTGTGTTCTCAGCTATTACATTAATCTTTAAGATTTTCTTTCCTGTTTATTAAAATCAGTGACTCATCCAACTTTACACATAAATCCATATCAAAGTTAATTAGAATCTCGGAAGTGTAATGTTTGTCTCTGCCTTTATTAATTCCCAGAAGCTTGAAGTCAAGGCTCTGTGTGTGATTGTGGAAGAAAGGAAAAAAAGAAGCCAGTAGACATGACCTGCCAGGATTAACCAGCAGTGTTTGCATGGCAGGTTTCAGAATTTTGCCCAACCCCCCTTAGTGCAAGGAAGAACAAGACCTCTAAGCAGCCCAGCTGTCAGGTCAGCCTCCTCTGAAATTGGGATTAGCCTTGTCCCCAACTTGAAACAGGGAAGATGGAGGTAAGAAGTAAACAATGAAGAAGAGATCCCTGCTTACTGACTTATTTTTCTCTTCCTCCTCCATAATCAGAAAAGCAGCCAATTCTTATAAATTAACTTTCTCTCCTTTCATCATGAAAAGGTTAAAAAAATGTATCTCACACAAATTTGCAAAACTTCTACTGGAGCAGGAAAAACAAAGTGCAGGAAATAATGTGGGTACAAGGTGGAAATTATCATGTAGCAAGATATTTTTACATTTGGTTTTCTCAAATTATACCTGGACACAAATGTAGGTGAAGGTGCATGAGTAGGACAGGGGATTAGGTCTAATACACTTATTAGTGAGAAACTGACAGCAACAGCTCCAGCACCCAGAATTTTATCGCATGTTGATTTTGCTTTAGGAGGTCTGTGTGGAAATCACATAAAACAAACTTAGAAAACTAATTTTCTTCTCTGAAACTGCTCTTGAAAATGTTGGAGAATCTTCCAATGAATTTTTTCTTATTTTAAAACATTAGTTTCATTAATAACATTCCAAAATCTAAAGAAAATGCTACAAGAAAGCCAAGAAACCCACACTTATACCACACAAGAGGCTTAAATCACCCATAGATAAGACAAGTTAGAGTTTTAAAGCATAATAAATTTATTTTGCATAGACACATTTGAGACTACTTTTTATGAAGTTGTTTAATTCCACGGATGTGTAAGGAGATAATTTCAAGCCTCCCAAAAATGTAAAACCAAAAAGTTAATACTGACTTTAACTCACCATGGAGGGCTCCTTCAGGCACTCCAGCTCCCTGCAAAATACTCACCCAACCCAAGAGTTCCAGGAGCCCTTCACAATCCAGGGGGCCCCCACTTCTCTGCATGTGCACCCCTGCCTGCTCCCAGCTCAGGAGCAGCCCTGCTGCTCTCACCAATACAGCAGTAAACATACAAGTTGGCAACCTCCTGAACCCTTAGCTGAGTCTACCAGGATAAGTAGATGAATTATGACTCCTTTGGCTCCAGGTGTTTGAACTTGTGCGAGAGGAATCTCAGAGCAACCTTGAGCTCTACTATGTTACATAAGTTACTGAGTCAGCCCTTTCCCTTTATCTCCAAAGCTCTCTCCTTCCCCAGAACCCAACCAGCATGCAGGGCTAAGGATGGACTCTGAGAACAGTCACTGCATTGTACTCGATGCCTCCTCTTGCCCTGTTAAGGAAGGCTTTGTTCTGGTCAAGTTCCACATGCCCAGATCTTTTTTTCCTAGGATGTTTCTCACCCTTTCCCACCACCTCCCTCTCCCACTCAAATCACATCTGTTGGGCAATCTCACCAGCGGGTCCAGATGCTTCTAAACCCCAGCAATGGGCCTAGTTTGACTTCTCTTCCCAGGAAGCTCTTCTGCCTCCAATCGACAATAAAAACAGACAAGCCTGAAACCCTAGATATGTTGATAATCCCAAGGAAGGATTCAGAAGAAGAACAGGGAAGGTAACAGGCAGCACCAAGAGCACTTTCACTCCTACTGAGCAGCGGCTACCACGTTATTTTGGACCAATGGGTGCTTCATGCCATTTCACAGCACGGCTAAAACGTAGGGGTGGGGGTTTGCACAGACGGCTCAAATGTGACAAACAATTTGTCACGTAAGAGCAGGTGAAACCAGACCTATGCTTCAGAATTTACATAGCCAAGTTCATGTTCTCTGACAGCGCTGTCACGTTTCTACCCCTACCCATTACTGCTTATTCTCTTTGGGACATTACCAAGAGTTGTTTTCCCACATCCTTTGGCCCTTCCTTCCCCAGATGCTGCATTTAAGCTTCATCTTCACTCTTCGGTGCTCTCCCAACCCTATTCTTAAGGACTTACTTTTGTTTTGTATGAAACAAAATAATAAACACCGAATTTTGACACATCCTTTGTGACACACTGATTCACCACATTCAAATGAGGAATTTGTTTTGATTCAATGTGTATAATATAAATCATACAGAGGACTCATGCTTTTTGCAGGGATAGGGTCTAAAGTCAGCATATAAAATAAAACTATGCATTGTCTAAATTTTTTTAAATTTCTTTAAATTAACTTAGGATGCACACTTTTATGTATACAGCCCTATACAATAAAATAAATCACTTACAAATGATTCCATTTACTATAACAGAGACATGAAAATCTACTTTTCAAAATTTTATTTTATAGAGTGAGTGAAGTGGGTATTCTTCACTGAGTTCTGGGTAAGGCAGTTGCTTTACATTATTTTAAAAGCAGAAAGACAGATGTGTTTTCAAGGGCTAGAGTCCCACAGAGCAGCAAGATGCTGCCCTCTAAGTACCATGTCAGAACCCAGACAAACCAGGGGGGCACCAGTTGTTGGTGTCATGGTGGATGTACCATTAAAATGAATATTTTTGTCTTTCTTTCCCACTTCTGTCTTGTTTTTATTGGGTTTTGTTGGCTTTCTTGTTTGCTAAGCCAAGTACCCTTAGTGAATTCTCATAAATTAAATGTGTATGAAATGTGACTTCACTGTAGAGGGAAAAATATTCATCAGGTTGATTATTCAGCAATGTTCGCTTACTCAAATATTTAATCTAAATATGAAGTTAGGCTCCTTTTTACCAGGGGATTGAGTCCTCCTGGTATCACTGGTGCCGCACAACCATATGGCCATACAAACACATCCACATCTGCATGCTCATGGTACATACACACTCACAATCAAGCAGCCACACAACCACCACCAAGAAGGCAGTGAATGAAACACCATCCTCCAAAAGCTCCGATCAATGATGAATCAACGTATTCCCCCACTAGTTGGTAAACTCTTTGGTGTCTGTGACCCCACATTGACTCCCTCCTATGTGGCAAGTCGTTACTCCTACTCCCCTGTGTTCCTGTGGTGCCCTACTGGCACTGAGCTCCTTAGCTCCATCTGCACTGTTGTCTCACTGGGTCCCTGCTGTGCACTCTGCTGCCCTCCTTGCTGCCAGCATTTTGCAGCCGCCACCTTTCTGCCTCCAGCGCTGCTGGCAGCTTCTATTATTGCTGCATTTGCTGAGAAAGCCAGTCCTACAACTGTCTCCCTTCTCTAGAAACGAAAAAACGAAGGGGAAAACAAGGCACTCTCAGGGACTAGTCAGTTTTCTGTCCTTCAAAAGTCCAAGCTCTGAATTTCTGGTTTGTATAGAGTCTCAATAATACCACCTCACAAAGGTAGGAGGAGGTCTTCCCAGCAATAGTGCTTACTTCAGGATGGCTGATGATGGGGAAATCATTAACATGAAATAACAACAACAAACATTTACATAGCACTTAGAATATTCTAGGAACTGTTTAAAGTGCTTGGCACACATTAACTTATTTAGTGCAATTATTATACCAGTCCCTTTCAATGTTAAAAGCATGCTTATACCTAAATTGGCCTCCTAGCCCCAGATCTAAGCTTTCCAATAGAAGGGAAATCCTTTGCTCTCCCATCACCATCCAGAGTGATAGTTACGTCTTCCCACTCAGGATATAATAAGATTGGACAAGGTTATACCTGGCCTGTCCCAAATTCTGAGCATTCCTAGATTGGTATATCATAGTATAAAGGTTTAGCTTTCTCAGGGCAGATAATGTGTCCATTCAAATTTTTAAACTTTTTAAAAAATGAAAATAAATAGAAGATAGAAAAATGTAATAAACCCTTTTATACTAGTCCCCAATCCTTAATAATTATCATCTTATGAACAATCCTACTTCATCTATACTCCCACCCACAGTACTATTTTGAGGCAAGTAACTAACATCCTATCATTTCATCTAGTGTGACCAGGTGCCTTGTCAATGGGCAGGAATATTTTGAAAAGAATCCTTTTTTCTGAGTAGTAGTTCTCAACAGTAGGCTTAAAATATTCAGTAAACCATGCTATAAACAGATATGCTGTCATCCAGGCTTTGTTTTCCCATTTATAGAGCACAGGCAGAGCAGAGTTAGCACTATTCTTAAGGGCCCTAAGATTTTTGGAATGAGCATTGTAAATGAGCAAGTAAATGAGCATTGGCTTCAACTTAAAATCACCAACTGCATATCCCCTAACAAGAGAGTCAACCTTTTCTTTGAAGCTTTGAATCCAGGCATTGACTTCTTCTCTCTAGCTATAAAAGTCCTAGATGGCATCTTCTGTCAATAGAAAACTCTTTTGTCTAATCATCCTTCAGTATTGCCTCCAGGACCTTCTACATATACCCAAATACACACATGCTCAAGTCCCACAGTCAGCTCTGTGGAACCTGCATATATGAAAAGATGGCTCTCTATATATGTGGGTTTCACATCCCATGAATACTGTATTTTCAATCCGCATTTGATTGAAAACAATTAATGTAAAAGTGAACCTGTACAGGCACAAACCATGTTGCTCAAGGGTCAACTGTGCATTGAAAATCTGTTGTTTAAAGTAGCCACCTGTCTTCCTCTGTTTGTGTTGCTATCAAGGAATACTTGACACTGGGTAATTTACAAAGAAAAGAGGTTTATTTGGCTCATGGTTCTGCAGGCTGTAGAAGTATGTTGACAACAACCGCTTCTAATGAAGAGCTCAGGAAGCTTCCCCTCGTGGCAGAAAACAAAGGGGAGCTGTTGTGTAGAGATCATATGTCAAGAGGGAAAGCAGGAGAGAGGGGAGGTGCCAGATGCTCACAGAAACCAATAGAACAAGAACTCACGCATTTCCACAAGGATGGCACCAAGTCCTTCTTAAAGGATCTGCCCCCATGACTCAAACACTTCCTATTAGTTCCCACCTCCAACACTGGGAAACAAATTTCAACATAAGGTTTAGGGGCACAAACATTCAAACTACAGTACCAACTTCTTCTATTAACGATCTTAGCTAGATCTTCTGGAGAACTTGCTGCAGCTTCTACATCAGCACTTGCTGCTTTACCTTACACTTTTATGTTATGGACTTCGCTTCTTTCCTGAAATTTTATAAACTGACCTCTGCTAGCTTCCAACTCTTTTTCTGCAGCTTCCTCACCTCTATCAGGCTACACAGAATTGAAGAGAGTTAGAACTTATTCTGCATTAGGTTTTGGCTTAAGGGAATATTATAGCTTGATTGATATTCTATATAGACCACTAAAACTTTCTGTATATCAACAATAGACGGTTTCACTTTTTTATCATTCATGTATTCAGAACAGAATTCTCTGGTTTATTTCAAAATGGCTACTTTTCCCATCCCTCTGCCAGAAGCAGAAGAGGATTTTTCTTTGATATTCACTATGAGAACCTGCTAGAGCTCCAGGAGATAAAACTCATGAAAGTGTGGGAGCCCCTCAGTGATTGGGTTTTCCTGGTGTTTTTAATCTCTTAGAATTGTCGCTCTGAGCCTCCAGCAAATCATCCACTACAGTTCAAGTTTTCCTACCCTGCACTGGTTCCCGTGGAGATTTCTGCTCCTGGGTTTTTGCTCTGGTAAGTTGTGATTCTTTGTATTTGCCTGACTCTACAAATCTGTGGGGCAGTTGTTTGCTCTATGACCTCACTGTTATTACAGATCAAAGAAGAGTTGTTGACTTTTCAGTTTGTTCAGTTTTCTTACTTGTTGTTAGGGTAGAGTAGTGATGTCCAGGCTCCTTAAATGTGGAACTGGAAACTAGAACAGGACACAACAGGTATCTCCAAAATATTAGGACTCTTCAACATAGCCAACGAGCCATGTCACACTAGGAAAAAAGTGACCCATTTCTTAATATTATCAATATCTAATCACAGTTCAGATTTTCCCATTGAATACTTTTCCATCGAATACTTTTATCCAGTGGATTTTTTTCACAACAAAATTCAAATAAGATTCACGAATTGCATTTAATTTATGTTTCCCTTGAGAGGACTTTCCACAATCATCACCCCTTTAATTTCCTTGCAATTTATTTGTTGAAGAAACATAGCTGTTGGTCTTGTAGGGTTTCAAACTTTGTTTCGGGATTATTTAACTTGTTCTCTGTACTCTAATTTCTATAAACTTGTAGATATAGAGACCCGAATACAGTCAGGCTCAATTTTTTTTGAAAGAATGCTAGTGTTGGTTATTATTGCTTCATATCAGGAGGTGCATAATGTCTGGTTGTCCAGTGTTTTGTGATTGATCAAGGTGGTTCCGAATTGTCAACTAGATCCATTTATTAGAAAGTATTCATCAATTTTCCAAAATGATTTAGAAAACATTGGTGATCATTTCATAGATTGATTATTTCATTAGAAGTAGCAAAATGGTGATATTATAATGCTGTCATTCCTTCTTATTAGCTGGAATTTCTTATAAAGAAGAACTTTTCCATATCAACTATTAGATTACCCTGAGGCATGGTTTCTATAGGAAAGACAATATAGATATTCTATTATTCTTTTATTTATCTTTTGCAGAACAATGTTTTCTGTGTGTATTTTGAGTATATATAACATATATACATATATACACATATATAATATATATAATATATAATATATATGTAATATATGTATTGTATGTGTGTGTGTATATATGTATTATATGTATATATGCATTATATGTAAAAACATATAATATATATGTATATATAATACATATACACATAATTTTTTTTTTCTTGGAGGCAAGGTCTTGCTCTCTTGTCCAGGCTGGAACGTGGTGGCATGAACATGGCTCACTGAAGCCTCCATCTCCTAGGCTCACAGGACCCTCCCACCTCAGCCCCCTCAGTAGCTGGAACCATAGGCATGCACCACCATACCCAGCTTATTTTTTTTACTTTGTGTAGAGATGGGGTCTCGCCATGTTGTCCAAGCTGGTCTCAAACTCCTGGGATCAAGCAGTCTTCCCGATCTGCCTCACAAAGTGTTAGGATTACAGCCATGAGCCACCACATCTGGCCAAGTGTAATTTTAAACTCACAGATTTTAATATGAATTTCGATTTATCGCAATTGTTTTGGTATACACAATTTCCCATATTTGGCAAGAAATAATCCCTTCAAATTGGCTCCTAAGTCCTTTAAAATGTAGTATTTTTAAAGGGTTTCCTTTCCTTCATGTTCAACAAGATGTTTTCAGCTTATCTCATACATTTGTCATTTCTCCAAGGAATTTTTATTCCTTTTAGCAGAAAATTGCATTTAGAGAATATAATCTGGGTTCTGAGGGTGCTCATTACTGATTTTCAAATAACAGGGCTAGAAAATGTGCTTCTGTAAAGGAAATACATTATGATTTTATAATGATATTTCCAATTCAAATTTGTAATTATAAATACAATTTATAATTTTACTTAGCAGCTTTGATTTTATATATATAGTTTCTTGAGTCCTAATATTAACAAAATTGCATGTTATTTATCCTGCAAAATATATATATAACAGATTCAGAGTAACAATATTAACATATATTATTATTTAATATTAATACCATTAATTTTATTTTAATTCATTTTATTTATTTTAATTTATTTTCATACCTTAAGGCATATCCACCAAAATGCATAGACAAATGACTGTGTTTTAAAAATACTTGAAGTAATTCTCCTCTGTGTGTTTAGGGCACCAACACAATTAGTTTCATTTATTTCATTTTGCTTTTGCTTTGGATATGTAGTTATGCACCTCATAACATTGTTTCAGTCAACAATGGACCACAGTGAACCACGTAAGCACTGGTGGTTCCATAAGACTATAATGAAGCTGGACAATTTCTATCACCTAGTGACATTGTAACTGCAGTGACATCATAGCTGTCTTAATGGTATAGCACAATGCATTACATATGCAAATCTATGATTAAAAAAGAAGCAAATTGAGTAAACCACCATGGACATATTTCTGAAAAAAAGTGACACCTCCTCAAAAAGAGCCTCAGGCAGGTCCTTCAGGAAGCATTCCAGTAGGTATTGTTATCATAGGAGATGACAGCCCCATACATGTTATTGCCCCTCAAGACCTTTCAGTGGGACAAGATGTGGAGATGGAAGACACTGATATTAATGATCCTGACCCTGTGTAGGTCTAGGCTAATGTGTGTGTGTCTTAGGTGGTTGTTTTTAAGCTTTAAAAGAAAAAATAAATAAATACATTTGAAAAAAATTTGAAAAGCTTATAGAATAAGGACATAAAGAAAATATTTTTGTACAGCTGTACAATGTGTGTTTTAAGCTAAGTGTTATTACAAGAGTTAAAACTTAAACATTTAAAAGTTTATAAAGTAAAAAAGTTACAGTGAGCTAATTCATTATTGAAGAAGAAACTGTTTTTTATAAATTTAGTGTAGCCTGTTTATAAATTATATAGTAGTGTAGAATAATGTCCTAGGCCTCCACATTCACTCACCACTCACCCACTGACTCATCCTGAGCAACTTCCAACCTCTGAGCTCCATTCCTGGTAGGTGCCCTATGCAAGTGTACCATTTTTTGACTTTTATAGTGTGTTTTTACTGTACTTTTTCTATGTTTAGATAAACAAATGTTTACCATTGTGTTACAACTGCCTACCATATTCACTTCAGTAACATGCTATACAGGTTTGTAACTTAGGAGCAAAGACTACATCATATAGCCTAGGTGTGTAGTAGGTATATTCTATGATGTTGGCACAGGGACAAAATTGCCTAATGGCACCATGTCTCAGAATATATCCCTGTCATTAAGTGACACATCACTGTATAAGTATTTTTTATCTTGATTGTAAGTGTGCACGTGTGTAAAACATTTACATGGTTCTAAAGTTCTAGCTACAAAACAGTAAATTTAGAGATATCTTCCATCTGTGTCTCCTCTTACTTCTAAAAAATCATTAGTGTTTTTTCATTAATTCTTTCATTTTTTTAAATAAAAGCAAAACACATATTTATATTCTCCCTTTATTAAATAAGAGGTAGCATACTCTATTAACTATTCTGCACCTTTTTTCACTTAACAATATATCCTAAAGATCATTTTATGAAAGTATACAAATTTCCTACCCCTGTTGGAGCTGCTTAGTATTCCATGGGGTGAACGCACTGTAGTATGTTCAACCATTCCTGAGTTGGTGGACATCTGAGTTGTTTCCAGTCTTTAACAATTATAGGCAATGCTTCAGTGAACATGTCTTTTCATATCTGTGCCATTGTGTCTTTAGTTTTGTATCAGTTAGCTTTTGCTATGTATAGCACACTACCTCAGAACTTAATGGCATAAAGCAACAATCATTCATTAGCTCAAGATTCTGTAGGTCAGCAATTTTGGCAGAGCTCAGTGCTGTCCTTCTGTTGTTCTCACTCATGTGACTGAAGTCAGCTGGAGCTGGATAGTCTAAGACAGACTCATCCATGTGTCTGGTATTAGCAGGCTGTGAGCCAAGGTTTCTCAAGTGACCTCTCATCCTCCAGCAGACTAGCTAGTGATCATTTATATGGTCTCATCTCAGTCTCAGGGCTCCAAGCACTTCAAGAGAGAGCATGCTCAACGCCCAAGCACTTTTCAATCTTCTGCAGCCATCACGTTTGCCAAGCCCACTGTCAGTAGAAAAGAAGAGGACTAACCAAAGACATGCAAACATACTTCCCTGCTTCCATGGGAGGGGTATACCACCATCTATTTGCAAATCATCTACCGTGGAGAGACATTACTAAACATGGGTGATACAGTTTGGGTATTTGTCTCCTCCAAATCTCATGTTGAAATATGATCCCCGCTGTTGGAGATGGGGCCTAGGGGGAAGTGTTTGGGTCAAGGTAGTGGATCTCTCGTGAATGGTTTGACACTTTCTCAGTAGCAATGAGTTCATGTGAAACCTGGTTGCTTAAAAGAGCCTAGTATCTCTCTTGCTCCCTCTCGTCAACTAATATGCTGGCTCCTCTTCTCTTCCACCATGACCAAAAGCTTCCTGGGCCTCATCAGAATCTGAGCAGATGCTAACAGCCATGCTTGTACAGCTTGAAGAACCATGAAAAAAATATACCTCTTTTCTTTATAAATTTTCAGCCTCAGATATTTCTTTGTAGCAATACAAAAAGGACTAATACAGCAGGATTGCTGGGTCACAAGGCAAATTCAAATGTAAAATTGCCAAATTCCCTCTATAGAGATTATACAGTTTTGCATTTCCTCCATGAGTGAATGTTCCTATTTCAATAGTGTTACCAAGAGAATATTTTTTTTTGTTTTTGTTTTGTTTTGTTTTTTTGAGATGGAGTTTCACTCTCGTCGCCCAGGCTGGAGTGCAGTGGTGCAATCTCGGCTCACTGCAACCTCCACCTCCCAGGTTCAAGCAATTCTCCTGCCTCAGCCTACTGAAAAGCTGGGATCACAGGTGCGCACCACCATGCCCAGCAAATTTTTGTATTTTTAGTAGAGACAGGGTTTCACCATGTTGGCCAGGCTGGTCTCGAACTCCTGACCTCAGGTGATCCACCCGCCTTGGCCTCCCAAAGTGCTAGGATTACAGGCATGAGCCACCGCACCCGGCCAAGAGTGTGTGTTTTCAGACTTTCATATTTTTTCCAATCTAGAAGTTACGAACGGTATCTCAGTGGTATTTTAATTTACATCTTTCATTATGAGTGCAGTTGTTTCTTTTTATATACTTAAGGGCCATTTGAACTTTTTTTCTGTGAACTGTCCATATCTTTTGCCCATTTTTCCATAGTGTGTTTTGTCTCCTCTATTTATACAAGTTCTTTTTATGTTAGGGATATTAGCCCTTTGTGATATTACACATATTTTTCCCAGTTGTCATTTTTTTAACATGTAATTATAGTCAAATTGATCAATCTTTCATTTAATGCTTCTGAACTGAGCCATTTTTAGAAAATTTTCTCCATTCTTAACAGAATTCACCCATGGTTTTTTACTGTTTGTGTGGGGGTTAGGGAGAGTATCCAGTTTTCCCAATATCCAAGACTCCATATTTTCCCTGTTGATCCGATACCACTTCTGTAGACTTAAATTTGACTAATTGGGTCTGTAATACGTTGACATTTAAAGTATGACTAATCTCAGGTAAAAATGTAAATTAGTAAAATTCCATATTTTGTTTTCCATTTCCCCTCTGCATACACTTCCTTTCAAAACTAACTCCAATTCTTTCTCCTCTATGAAGCACCATCTAGGGTCAGCAGCAGCCACAAAGTTTCACTATTGTTCAGTTGTAACAGTATAGGCTTTGGTGTGTTGAACTCTGTCACCGTCTAGTTGTGTGATCTCATGCAAACTACTCAATCCTTCTCATGGGGATAACAAAACCTCCCTCTCAGGGTCATTCGTAGGTAACTCACTAGCATAGTACTTGGCATACAGTTAGTGTTCAACAAACTATAGGCAGCCCATTAAAGAAGTGGAAGGAGAGGATCCTTAAACAATTGATGAGAAGGAAAAGCAAAGACCTGATATGCATGTGACTCAGAAATGTGAAGTTCAATGAAGACACCTCTGTTTGCAGTGATAATGTGTCATGTGTTTGTGTACATACACGCATGTGCACATGGACTGGGAAAGAACACATGACTATAGTTTTTTAGTCTGTTTCACTCAGGAATGCTTCCCTGTAGACTCAGGTTATAAGACTTGGAGAACTCTAGAGATGACTTTGGCACATATGAAATTTTCCTTTCAAATAAGAATGTTTTTTAAAGTATCGAAAGAGTGATGCCTGCTGGGGCCATGGAAAAAGAGATTGACTGGGGAAGGCACATTAAAGAGGCTTCTAGAATGACAGCAATGTTCTGTATCTTGATAGAGGTTGTGATATAAGCCTAGTTAGGTATTTGTTAAAACTCACTAATGCACAACTTAGATTTCCACATTTCTTTGTAAATTTTACCAAAAAAAAAAAAAACCCTGAAAAATACTGAATTCTAATGAATAGGGATGTTGCAATGTTTAGGGAAAATTGTACGGTGTCTGTAATTGACTAAAAATGTATTAAAAATGCATTAATGGCTGGCCGGGCATGGTGACTCATGCCTGTAATCCTAGCACTTTGGGAGGCCGAGGCCGGAGGATCACTTGAGCCCAGGAGTTCAAGGCCAGCCTGGAGCAACATGATGAAACTCCTTCTTTACCAAAAATACAAAAATTAACCAGGCATGGTGGCTCCCCCATGTAGTCCCAGCTACTCAGGAGCCTGAGGTGGGAGAATCGCCTCAACCTGGGAGGCAGAGGTTGCAGTGAGCCAAGATTGCATCATTTGGAATCCAGTCTGGGTGAGAGAGAAACTCTGTCTCAAAAAACATAATTAAAAATGTATTAATAGGATGCAGAGATATCTGACAGTGGCAAAATCTAGGTGGTGAGTATATAGATGTGTACGCTAAAATTCTTTCAACATGGCTATATGTTTAAAATTTTTAATAAAATGTTGGGAAGTCATCCAATACTATAGTTATCAGAAGCCAATAAATCACTCCGCACCTCTGGGTGCACAGCAATCCCGAGGACTGTCACCAGGAACAGAGAATTCCTTCCAATGTGTCCTCTGCCTAGCCCTAAGCAAGCCACTGACCTCCTTTCTGACACAAACCTGGACCCACAAGTTCTCTGTACTTTCATCATCTTGTCCCTGCTGGGCAGAGGTGAATGGAAAAACACCAATGTACTCAGCTAGTGGGCAGGTCTTTGTAATGAAGACCCAACTCTACATGCTGTCACGGTAAATCGTCAGCATAAGCGCTTTTCTGTGCCAAGACAGGAAAAACTGGTTTGACTGTTTTAAAAAGAACATAATTGTAATAATTCATATAAATGGCTTAATATTTCAGATTTTAAATTACAGACTGTTTTCTAATAATGGCATGGAGAAACGAACAGTATTTTATCTTATTTCCAATGCTGATGGAGAAACAACAAATGTTAAGCCTTAGATATGGAGCAGATGTTTTGCATACATTAGCTCACATAGTCCTCCTAAGACTACAAGTACATAGCTCCAATATCATTTTATAACGAGGTTCATGGTCCTCGAGCCAGTAAATAGATCCAGGACTCAAACCAAGATCTCCTCAGCCCAAAACCATGTTCTTTTTCATGGAAGCACACTCTGGCATTTAAAATAGGTTATGTTCTGCAAAGCTCACATAACTACAACAGCAGCAGTCATTTGACCAGGATTTTACCAAATATCATCGGGTAAAGGAATGAAATTTCTAACGGAAGTGTCGTGTTCCACTCCAATTGTTTTCACCAAACCACCACTCACCAAAAGGCATTTTTAAGTTTACAGTTCTCACCAACAATATAGACAAATGTAACGAGAATACAAAACTTGGCAACCTTTTCCATATTTTCTATAGCTTTAGGGGCAGTTCAGGGTTTAATCTACCTAACTGAAATTTAATGTCGGTGTTTATTGTTCATAAACTAAACAAATGGCCCAAGTGCCCCTTAATGATTTTCCATATCATGCTTACACCACCGTCAGGCAAAAATTGCTATTCAGTGGAACAGAACCATTTCCCCCACGTGTTAAACTAAGCCAGATTTCTTAACAGACAGAAACTAAGCATTAATGACCCAGTAGATGGCACTAGCTGTGCTGACTACCTTTTTATTCAAGTAGTCCAGCAACTCAGGTCCGAAGTTTGTTTCCTACCAGGGCTATAAACATTTGATACTGAAGATTAGAAAAACATAGCAATCTAATGATGATTTCCATGTTACTTGCAGAAAATATTCATTGTAGTTGCCTCTCTGTATAGAACAGGAGATCTTTACGTGGAAGATGAAGGGTGGTTTCTGTATTTTCAAAAGTATTTATAAAGTCTCCAACTCAACTACTTTTCAATTTGGCCAGCCTTCTTTCATATAGTAAAGTAGGGAATTGAGGGACAGGAGGAAGGCAGAGGATACCGATAACATGAATTTGCTGAGATGAGCAAAATAAACTCTAAATTTTCAAAACTTAGGGCAAAAAAAGCATTTTACTTTAGATAGGCTCAAGTCATGTAACCTCCCTATTAATATCTGCTCCTCGCATTGATATATAATTTAGATAATTTTATTTTAACCTTATTCAAAATTTGCAATGCCCACATCCAGAGGCAATACTGAACCTCTTATTCTGCTCAGGGCTATATGCTTTACCCAACAATTCTGCCCTCTGGAGGAACATTCTTTTAAGTACAATTTTTTGTTTTATATTCCAAAACTTCAGCATATATTAGCCTCACAAAGGTAAAAGAAACTGAGAAAAAACAAATATATATATATATATATAATTTCAATACAAAGGGAGATCTCAAGGGCAGGAGGCAGGCAATCGCAGGGTTTCAAGTGCAGATCTCCCAAATGTACACTGATGTTATTCTAGTAATGCAGACCTGTACTTTTAACAACCTGTACTTTTAACAAGTTCCTGGGAAGCCTATTGTAGATGGTTTCTAAATCATTAAGAATTTTACTCAATATCTACTTAATATACAAACCAAGAACCTATGCTGAGAAGCATAAATTTTGACAGAGTAGAAGACATAAAACTTACTTGAATTTCTGACTGCAAGTAACATGTTTTTAAAAATATCAATAGCCCTTCAACAGAGGTTGAGACATACTGTGGGGGTGTATTCCGTAGTATGTCAATAAACTCTCAAGAGACCTGTGCTCTTTCATAGGTCAGCAGTGATCATCCAAGCCCACACGTTCTCAAAGCCTGGGGAGCCACAACAAAATTGTGGGTTGTCGACCAAGACCCTCCAAAAGACATAAAAGAAATGTCTACTAGTCAAACTTCTTAAAATGTTCGTTGTCTTCACATCATGCTGGTTATCTCACAGTAGTAAAAACCTCTTAGTAACATCTTTGGGTCTAATGTTAACATGGAAAAACGTTTGTCATAAACCAGACTTGATTTCCTCTTTTCCTATCTGTGATCTGTACTTTCAGAAACATCAATAGATCATTTTAGTTCAGCAACATGGAGTAATTTGGTTACAGTATTTGAATTCCAAACTCAGGCAGTCCCCAGTAAAGCAAACTGTGAGACATTTGGATATAATTTAAATATACCTGAAAAGTAAAATGTTTTTCTAGCTTTTCCCTCAGGGCGTAACACCACACCATTCGTAACAGTGCTATTTTCCAAAGGTCGCAATTAGATTTCCTCAGAAGCATACCTGAACCGTTAATCATTACAACTCCTTTGTGAAATATGGGACTGGTTAATTACCCAGTGTAATCACTGGCTGAAACTTCAGCACACTGGTTATCATCCCAGTGGAGGCAGGTTTTCACCTCTACCCCTACCTGTACCCCTCCCTTAATGCCCATACTAGAGAACTGTGATCTTTCTCCACTAGAAATGTTCAGACTTTCATCAGGTAAGGGATAAAACAAAGACAAGGGATAGATCTAAAAAAAAAAAAAAAAAAAAAAGTAGTAATAGGGCAAGTAAACTCAGGTTAGAGGAATTTGGGGGCATTCCATGTTGTTACTATTTCATATCATGTTCAGTTTGCTGTTTCTAGAACCCTTTGAAATTCATTAGAACTTGAGTCATTCTCAGCCTAAAATGGCTTGGAGCAAACAGCCAGTATGTTAATGACACCAGAAAAAGTCATTTCAGTAACTCTTAAGAGCTATATGTCCGCAGACTGATGTAAAACTTGTACCTTCTGAGAAAACTTTTTAGGGCCATTTACCTACTTTCCTATACTTTAGAAGTTCTCCTATCATAAATTGTAACTTCAATCTTTTACTAACCTCACATCTATTTGTTTTTAGCATCATTCCCTTGGCATTACTCAACCCAGCAAATTAAACATTCATTTAAAATGTTAAATGATAAAAATACAAATGACAAACACTACTACACATATTCAGGTTATCCTCAAGTTAAACTGTCATCAAAGTTAAAATTACAAAGGCTATAGGGACAAAGTATAAAGCACTAGTACACTAGGAAAAACTGAGTGTTTAAATGCCTATGGGAAAGCACACTGTAGCCTTCCCCACTAAATATCATTATCTGGCTTTACGGATTTTTTCTTTCAGTTTCTGTATTAGAGCAACTTCTCCTAGAACCTGCCCAAACAAGAAGGGGCAAGCTGATCTGATGAAACTTTGATCCATTCCAGAACCGTTTTGTAGAAATCATATGGGGACCCAATTCCGGTGGGGATATTTTATACTAAGTGGTTTTTGTTTTCAGTAGGTGGTGTTTAAACTTATTTCAAAGTTGATAGCTGAGAGCACCAGGAAGGAGGAAGGTAGAAAACTTTCTTCCTCTTAACTTCCTCATAAGTGTGTTCCAGTAGGCTGGTAAGGCAAATATTCATTATGGATTGTAACTCACTTTGCTTTGCTTTTGGAGGCTTCCCTTAAGAAAAAAGAAATCTGTTAATAAATGATAAAAACACAGAACAAGGTTACGTTATTGAAGCAAGTGTCAATCACAGAAGTAAAAGCTTAGGTCTTTCTCCATTTAATCTCAACTTGTTAAACAGGGGTCCCCAACCACTAGATCAGTATCAACTCTGGCCTGCTAGGAACAGGAACACCCAGCAGGAGCTGAGTGGCAGGCGAGGGAGCGTAACCGAGCTCCGCCTCCTGTCAGATTAGTGGTGGCATTAGATTCTCATAGGAGCATGAACCCTATTGTGAACTGCGTGTGCAAGGGATTCAGGTTGCACGCTCCTTATGCAAATCTAACTAATGACTGATAACCTGAAGTGAAACAGTTTCATCCCAAAACCATCCCCCCCATCCCATGGAAAAACTGTCTTCCAGGAAACTGGTCTCTGGTGCCAAAAAGGTTGGGGACCACTGTGTTAAAGGGTAACAATACTTTCACACTGAATTCTGCATTTTTTTCCTACTGTTGGGGTGTAAGATGACATTATTATGTGTCGCAAGTCATTATAATTACTTACATGGAAATCTTAAACAAGTCTAGAAAGGATACTCATACTTACTTGTTTTCATAGTTGTGGAACCTAAGGCTCAGAGACATTTCAAGTGTAATAAAACTCACCCAACATCACAGGTGAGGAGACAATGAGGCCAGGATTGGAAGCCCAGCATTCCATACCTGACAGTATTTAAATTTTCTAAAACTCCAAAATCTTTTCTTTTAAAATCACCTTTAATGCCACATCCTCCTACAAATAATTTAAAGTGTTGCTCCTATCTTACTTACATAAAACAATCATATACTAATTTGTTTTTTAAAAATTCTAAACATCTACAATTTTAAGAAACATACTCTCTATCCCAATCCTTAGACAACTTCTTCTGAGGTATTCTGCAATGTGAAAATCTTAAGAAAACATTAATCACAAACAAAGCCAAATTATAATCATCAATATGCATACGAATAAAGGAACAAAATTTCTATAATTTTTGTAACCCCAGTTACAAAAGTACTATAGAACACAAATAAACTTGTAGAGAGTATTCGGTATTTTGTTTAACCCTTAACACTTTCCACACAGTGCCTAATACATACTGTGTACTGAAATATTTGTTAAACACGCTGAAGTAGGACAAACTGGCACAACTTTTTGTATTCAAATGCTATGGAGTTTTCAGAAAACAAAATCTACTTATTTTGTGATTTGAAGTGGAAAAAAAACAAAGCAACAAATGCAGAGCTAAGTAACCATAAGGTTGATGCCATCACTACAACAGTAGTAGTAAAGATGTACTGGCTCTCCACTGCAAGTCATTGAAAGAGCAAAAATTAGGTAGATTTGTTAACATTAACACACGCTTTATTCAAGAGATAATATTCAAAGAGTTAAATCCTAAGAGTTATCCACCCTACAGTAAAAAGGGGAAGTGGGTACCACTTACGACATGTACATAAATTCCACCTTTACATTTCTGAATAAAGCTGTAATTGCTTCTTTGATAGAGCCATTTCTTAAAACTTTTGCTAATAAGGCTACATGAACTGTGTTCAGAAACTTTGACAACATGCACACTCACCCCTCTCAAAGTTAGTACCCAGGATTTTCATTCCAGGCTGAGTACCTGTTAAGTAATGAGGACTTAAGACTGCATGTTACTATATAATTCAATTTGACTCACCTCCAGTATGTTTACAATTTTTTTTAAATAATCAGATCAATGTTTATTATAACGTTATAACTCCCTCAAATTATACTTCAGTATTTAACATGGTAGTTGCAAAAAATAAACATTCAAGGCCCCACTTTTAAATTTTCCTCCAATGTAATCCACAAAGTTGATAATACATGTTAGGAGCACTACTCTAAAATAAATGTAGCTTTCTTTTAAAATTACTTGTTGAAATATATATTACATTCTATTCCAAATTCTGATAAGGAATCTGTTTTTCTGGTAATACAACAAAAATTTGGGATGAGTCAGTCCTTGGAAAATCTTAATGGTAGTCACTCAACAAAGTCAATCATTCTGAGAGCCACAAATACTCAAAAATTACTGCTAGCATTGACAAGTTCTTGTGTTTTTTGATAGTTATTGCTTTAGTTGGCAATATCTGAATACAAGACAAAAGAACATCTCCCATTAAGCCTTATGTTAAATATTACAAAACTTATACAGAAGATAGACTCATAGAGGCTATAAAGCTGATGTAACTCACCCATGAAATGGGTGCAGGTTTTTTAGAGGTTATCCAATAATCTTTTTGCTCTAAAAATAAATGCCCCTACTTTTCAGTGTTCCCATTCTTCAACAGGAGACTTGAGCAGCTTAACAGTTTTGCTATAAAAACAAACCATTCTTCTTAACAAACCAAGAATATAAAAGGAAACCCAATAAAGGACATACTTTTCACAGTTAACAATAAATAAAAGTGCAATAAGTGTTCAAGTAGGGCATGTAGTATAAAAACTACATGTGAGTATTTAGCATAGGTCATCTTTTAAAGGCTCTCCGAGGGTCCCTGCCATTACTGATTGTGGTCATCACTGTTTGATTACTAGCGGTTCCTTGTAGTTGTGGATTTAGAGGTCCCCGGCCATTGCTTCTGCCAGCATGTGAAAACTGGTGTCCCCTTGATTCAGTGCCAGTGTGAACACCATTTCCTAAAAAAGAATACAAAAATTCATCACTATTTTCAGAGGTAGTCTATAGAAGTAGAACTGTCTTAAGTGCCAACACGTTATTAATGCTTAAAAATATTAGGTAAAGCACACACTTCTATTTGCATACTGAAAAAAAAAACACTCAAGGTGGACTCTAAGTTTTTCCAAATGTATTGCTATAAATACGTTAACTTGATGTTGTATTAATAGAGAGAAAAAAGCCAACTTGGGCATCAAAATTAGAAATTAATAGAGTAAAAAAATGCATTGCCTACACTATAAAAGGCAAAATAGTGAATATTGGAATTTGGCTCAAATATGATTAATATCTCAAAACAGACAATGTTATTCTAACTTTTTAAAGGCAAAGATGGAGTTTCCCACAATGTGATCAGCTATGCCAAGACATGTAGCCTTCAAGTTAAAACATGAGCTGGCCAGGCTCAGTGGCTCACACCTGTAATCCCAGCACTTTGGGAGGCTGAGGCAGGTGGATCATTTGAGGTCAGGAGTTCAAGACTAGCCTGGCCCATATGGTGAATTCCCATCTCTATTAAAAATACAAAAATTAGCTGGGTGGTAGTGGCGCACATCTGCAATCCCAGCTACTTGGGAGGCTGAGGCAGGAGAATCATTTCAGCCTGGGAGGTGGAGGTTGCGGTGAGCCAAGATCACACCACCACACTGCAGTCTGGGCAACAGAGTGAGACCCTGTCTCAAAAACAAAACAAAACCAAAACTTAAGTCATCCTAATGAACTCCAATCACAAAAGAATGACCTTTCCTCATATATTTAAGAAAAAAGACTTCAGAAGACCTTTAACAGGGCTACAAGGATCATAAACATGATGTCTGGGGGTCACGTTAAATGACATTTGAGGGTCATTAGCCTTTATACGGCTCAGCTCATCTTTTAAAGCAGAAGCTCCTTATACATGAAAAATTAAGGTGAACTATGACTCTAAAGATAAAATGCGGCCGGGCGCGGTGGCTCAAGCCTGTAATCCCAGCACTTTGGGAGGCCGAGACGGGCGGATCACGAGGTCAGGAGATCGAGACCATCCT
>NW_016804599.1:133893-142203 GCF_001698545.2 Rhinopithecus bieti
AAAAAAAAAAAAAAAAAAAAAAAGATAAAATGCTTTCAGTGCACCAAAATAACCAGTAATTCTGCGTCTACTATAAGTAATCACTAGATTACAGAAATTTTATAGGAATCAATTTTTTAAAAAGCATGGTATCTCTTCACAGATACCACCAAAACCTAGAATTCTCAATAAATGGCTTAAGTTTATCGACTTTCTAGAGAATCAGCCCTTTGGGGATTCCCTGTTTACTGGCAGTTCACCTTTATCACTAATTTATGCCTAAAGACGCTGCTTTTCATCTAAATCTTTATAACTCTCTTAATTCTTACACCTGATCACAAATGAAACACACAAACAAACTCACCCACTGGTCCGAATGCACCTGTACCCGTATTATTATTCGTGGAATTATTCTTCTGTTCACTCTGTGCCTAAAAAAAAGTTTTTAATTTAACCAAATGATAATAAAAACACAATTATATTATTACAACATTACTATATCCTTTCTTTTCAAAGGTTTGGGTTTTTTTTTTTAATTAAAATTTTAAAAGATTTTGCCTAGGTCATTCAAGGTTAAAATGTTAAGAAATGTTTCCCAAACCTTTCAGAGTTCTGTTATATCCTATTTCCTGATAATTACTTACCACACCACGAAGTGCAAAATGGCACATATATCTAGTAGATGACACCTCAGATATACATCCTCACAAAACACACAATAAAATTAAGTATTCTTTTAAAATTCTCATTATACTGAGTATCAACAGGGCTAATCTAGTCATAGAATTGTAACACAGTCAAAATTAGCCTAATCATAAAAGCATACTACACAATTACCCCTTTGTTCTGCTGTCCTCGATAATCTGGGTTGGGTTCACTGAAATTTGGCACTTCTGAATAAACCATACAAAATCTGAAAGAAAATAAAGAACAAATTAAATGACTTCTGAAATAAAGTCATCAACCCTTCTTTATATAACATCTCTAACTTTTAGGAATGAGCTTATGTGTCAAATTAATAGCAACAAACTATCTCTTCATTTACAACAAAAACTTCCCAAACGATTATGTCTCATAAAACATCAAATATTTGACTGTCTACAAGATATATAACATTCTATTTTGTATTTAAATTCTTTAGTGCTGAAAAAAATAAATCACGTCAAAAATCAAGGACACAAAAACAACTTTGTCCTGTTTCTCCACAAAAGCTGATCAAAGGAAAAATAACATGAGAGTGAACCATGTTTAGGGTTCCAGGGTGGTTTCTCCAGCAGTGGTAATGGATTTGCACCGATCCATTCACCCACTCCCATTCAGTCCCTCTTTTGATCGATCACTGTGGATCTGCAAAGATAATCATTTAGGATTAAGAGTGGTTTCTGGCAATAAATAAAAACAGGCTACATAGCCACCAGTTTATCCAAGTGCTTCCTATAAGTTGACCATATAATGTGTACTAACATTACACAGAAGCATTTTATTAGCTCCTCACCATACCAAAGACAAATCAGAACCAGTTTTGGGAAATCCTAGACTGACCCTGACAAAGAGCAGTCATTAAGAAATGAGTATCTCTAATGGTTTTTCATATAACTGACCCCCATTATTATCAACACCTCTGTATGAATACATGAAGGTCAGGACAGAATCCTGAACCTTTCAGTAACAGACACTAAGACCTTTCATAACATATAACTCTATGAATACTACTCTAAGTGAATTCTAACTTTCCTTCTAACAAAGGCAAAGTGTTAAACATTTCTGATCTTTAAAAGCTAGCATGATCATTTCTTTTCCTTCATTATTAACCACAGGTTCTCCAAATAAGTATCTTATTCCCTCAGTGGAGAACAGTTTTCCTTTTTTTATTTGGTGCCATTTGTGGCTTCTCTCTTTAAATATCTTCCAATTTGACAGGCATTAAGTAGATGTCTGAGCATTAACCAAACAGAATGGGCTGATGATTTGGCTCACTGCCTATACCATACTTTATGAATACAACCCAAAGTCTAGGCTAACATGGAGGCTGAATTACCTTACACCCCTAGAGAGGATGGCTCCTCCAGGTCAGGGTGGAGATCATTACCAGGGTAGTAGTGTATGGAATCTCGCATTGCGGCTGCCTGCACCGCACCTAGACTGTGGATAAATAGAGGACTTCAGTTTTCATTGCTGCAAGTCCTTTTAACACGAGTACATATTCACCCATAACCATAGAAAAAGAAAATTTAAACGTATGGCCTGAAACTTGGTGAATCACTAGCTTCGTATTTGGTGAATCACTGTAAGAGAGAATTTACTTCAAATGGCACTTGTGACACCTAAAAAATGAACATTTCTAAAACCTACAGAAATGCTCCCACTAGGGCTGGTCTCAACTGCAGCTTCTTCTACCGCTCTTTGCCAGGAAAAACTGACACTTTCAACCACACAAAACAGTACTGACAAGTGTTAAATTTGTACACACGAAGTTATTTTTTCAATTAAGCTACCAAAGACACTCAGTTTACTAGTCAAAAAAGCCAAAGGTTTACAGTTCATACCTACCAATTATTCCATAGATACTATTTATAATGTATGCAATTATACAAAATGTATTTTAATACTTACTCCCCAATTTTTTGAAGTTCACCACCCCTTCCAGTATAAAGTGTCAGACATCCTTTCCACATGGATGCATACCTAGAGAGAAAAGAAACATTACTTCTTTAGAAATATATTTATTTTCTTCTATTTAAATCAAGTAAATCGTCACACTATATATTTTTTGTATTAAGGTACAAGTGAGGATCAAGCCCTCTCTATCCACCATAGTAAATCAAATACAATAAATCTAACTTTGATAACTTGCTATTTACAAAAGAATACAAAAATTCTGTTGAATTTTGACATAATTATCTAAATCATAACAAACCCTGGAAAATAAGTCTTTTTGCAAAGCAAGCATTATTATACCTGATGATCACATCTTTAGTCAATTAACAAAGAAAAGCTTTTAATTGCAGACATTTAAACAGAAACTATTTTTCAGCCACAGGATATGTAAAATCACCCTAATGTTTCCTTTACAGTCTAGTCAAATAATGATATGTTTTTCCTTCTGCCTCTATAAAAGACATAGGATTCCTAAGCTACCGAAGATCTGGTAGAATTTTAAAGTGCTAAAAAAAAAAAACACTAAGGTCACAAATCTTCCACCTATCTGCCTTTCCAAACATGCAATTTTTAATACCACACTGGGTTTGTAGTAAACAAGCTGGCAATTATTTACTCCGAACGACTTTGAAAGCAGATAGCGTCGTTAAATAAAACAATCCTAGATAGATAAACGGTAAATTAATATCACAAAATCAATCCAAGGTTTCGTTCTCAATGGTTCTTTGTACAACTACTATGGTAACTTCTTGACTTTAACTTACGATACAGTTCTCTTAATTTTAATAAGGGTTATTTATTAAAGACACCATTCACCACTCTTAAGTTACACAACGTGTGGCTTAGGAGACAGTGCATTAACATTTCACCTTACTAAAATAAAAATTAATGCATATTTTGAGAAAAAATTTGGTTACAATTAAAATATTTAACATTCACTTTAAGAAATGAGAACACTGAGGTAAGTTTTCAGGATATTCTGATAAACATGTTGATATTTGAACCAACCATTATTTAGATGTTAGATGTTAGGTATGTTTTCTTCAAAAGCCATTTTCTTAGATTCAACCAGAATTTAAGGGCCTTAGAATGGGCCAAACTCCAAGCTGAGTGTGTTATTTTGGTAAATAAGGTATAATGATTCCCATTTCACAGAAGAGGAAGCTGAAGTATGAGGGGTAGTAACTTCTCAGGGTCATACTGAAGTAGTAAAGAGTTTCTTTAGTTTTTGATTTTCGTTTAAATTGTACTCCCAGGTAACTGTTCCCCTTAAAATTCTATAGATACCTAATAATAAGTTTAATTTTCCAATAATTTTTCTGATGGAAACACCTATGACTGTCACTACAGAACATGAAATACTTGAAATAAGATGCTGTTTTAGCATAAAAAATACTTTTAATCATTGGATGAAAATATTTGGGGAGCCAAAACTCCAATTATAATAATCAATCCTCACCATATTTCCCTAAGTAGGAATTCTCTTTTGTTTTTTAAAGATGTGGAAGTTTAAAAAACATAGTTACTGTCATGAGTCAGTGTTATGAGAAGAAAATGTCTAAGTCCTGACTCTCACTTCCTGCTCTGATGACACTTTACCTCACTTCCTGAAGATGTTGTAAGCCTGTAAGGTAACCTCAAGGAGCTCTAAACTCCTACTCAGTGCTTTCCAATACTTCTAAGATTCTACTTATTAGGCCAACATCAATCTCCACCACTTTCCCTGCAGTTATGATAAATTATTACAATTTTATTGATCTCAAAAGCTTCCAAATTCTGTTTCCAAGATCCTTTTCTGACCTTTTATCTTCCTACGATAAAAATTCAGTAAATTTCTACACGCAATCTACATTTTTTAAAAAAAAGTTGTACTATTTTTTAAAGCCACCAATCTGCCAACTGACTCTTTTGGATGAAGGTATTGCGGATGTCTTTCTGCCAAACATTTTCTGTGTATCC
The DNA here is from genome assembly GCF_001698545.2 of Rhinopithecus bieti. NCBI lineage: Eukaryota > Metazoa > Chordata > Mammalia > Primates > Cercopithecidae > Rhinopithecus > Rhinopithecus bieti. Next base: position 138,490 of record NW_016804599.1, read on the forward strand.
CTTTGGTTTTTGAACAACATCCACCTTACAACAGAAGACACAAGAAATCATTTTGGAGAATGAGTCTTCCAGATACTGTAAAGTTTCCTTCTTTTTCCAAGTACAAATTTGACATATTACAGAAAATGCTAAATCCTTTACCTATAATTTTATGTCCACATTGTCTAAATAACATAAGTAAAATGTTGGCCAGGATTTCAAGTCATTAAAAATGGAGGAGGGGTGGGAAACAACTGAGTGGCAACTATACTAAAGAAAACAACTTATAAAAAAGAAAAAATATGGACTATATCAGTCTCCTAAAAAGACTCACTGACTCTGAATAGAATTAAAACTCTATGCCGGGCGTGGTGGCTCACGCCTGTAATCCCAGCACTTTGGAAGGTGGGGGCGGGCGGATCACCTGAGGTCAGGAGTTGGAGACCAGCCTGGGCAACACGCTGAAACCCCGTCTCTACTAAAAATACAAAACTTAGCTGGGGGTGGTGGCACACGCCTGTAGTCCCAACTACTTGGGAGGCTGAGGCACGAGAATCTCTTGAACCCGGGAGACAGAGGCTGCAGTGAGGAGAGATCGCGCCACTGCACTCCAGCCTGGCGGAAGAGCGAGACTCCATCTCAAGAAGAAAAAAAAAATTAAAAATCTACTTAACCTGTAAACCGGGGTGTAGGCGCGTATTTCCCAGCTGAAACCGACTGCCTTTTACCGCAAAGGTGTGTTACATCCTAGCGCTGCCCACCAACCAAAGTTAACACCAAAGGGGCTCAAAACTCCTCAGAGTGGCCCCACAGAAAAGGCGGGGGACTTCAGGGCTTGCCAAGATCCCGGGAGCCGGCCAATCCCGATTCTGCAGACTGTTACGTCCCCGACTTTTTTGCACACCTACCCTCTGGTCAACCGAATAATATCCCCTGGCTGTATAAGACCTCCGATCTCATCCCACACGGAAATAGTGATGCTGCCCGTTTTATCTGCTACTTTGCACGATCTCACTTCATGGCCGTCTTTGGTTTTGGTCACGCGTCCTGTGAGGATTTAAAAATCAAAGGGAGGGGGTGTTAGATAATGAGGACACCCCGAAAGGCTAAGTCCTCCTCCGGTATTTTAATACATTTGGAAGGTGGAAAGTGACCAAGCCCAGGGCTCCCGCCTCAGGTAGGATCCGATCTCCGGCGGAGGCCACTGGAGCCACGTGGGTGGGGGAGGGGAAGGAGGGGGAGGGGAGCCCCGGGCGCGCAGCTGCGGCGCCCCTGTCTCCCGCCCCGGGACGCACAGCGGACGGTGGAGTGGGCTGCAAACCCCACTTACCTATCTCCAGGACAATAAAGACGACATTTAAGTTTTTCAGTCCGGGCTTAATATCTCTTATAAAAATAAGTGGGTCGTTGACCCTATTCATATTGGGGCAGGTGCGGCTACGGCTGCGGAGACGCGAGTGGGCAGGGCGGGGTCAAAGCTTCCCACCCTCCCGGGACAGGGGCGAGCGCAGAGGGGCGACCTTGGGCAGGGGTGGCGACAGAAGGGGCAGAAAGCGGTTAGTCAGGGACCGGGGAAACCAGCCCGGACAGCACTGAGCCTAAAAAAAGAAAAAGGGAAGAAAAAAAAAGGGCTCACAAGTTCTAAAAAAAAAAGGCGAACCACTCCGCACACCAACCCCGCTCCCAACCGGGCGACAGGACGGCAAGCGTGCTAACTGCCCCGTTCTTTGGATAAAAGGAAAAAAAAACCGCAGTGAGGGGACACTTCTGCCCTGAGTCCCGCTCACTCACACGGGCGCGCGCCCAGCCTGTCCCGGGCTCCGGGAGGGAACGAGTGGTGACAGCGAAACGGGAGCGGAGACAGAACACCGCACGCCCAGCGTCCCAAACAGCGACTGATGAACACGCCCCCGCGCCCGCAGGACCCTCGGCCCGCCCCGCCCCTTTGTGACGTCACGCTGCGTCGGCACGCCTGCCGCCACGCCCGCCTGGTGCGGGGGAGGGGGAGTGAAGGGGCGGGACCCAGCCGCCGCTGCCCGCAGAGCTTCGCTCGCTCCTCTCCGGGGCTGTCAGTGCGGGCTCCGCCCCCTCGTCCTTCCAATCGCTCTCGGCCCCGCCTCCCCCGCCCGCCCGCTCTCCGCCCACTTCAGCTGTCGCGGCACAGTGGCAGTTCTGTGCCGCCTCGCTTGCGTGCTGCGGTCTTCTGTCCGACTTTCGGGTTTTCTTGCCTTTTTTCTCTCAGAGTTGAGCCCCTACCCGGGCCGTTTAGTCCCTGGGTCACGAGGAACGGTAGAGTTTAGAACCTGTGAGTACGTTAGATAGTTCGCAGTCGAGTAAGAACAGGGTTCGGGCAAGGGCGGCTGGTCCGGGACCAAGGGAAAACAGGCTGGGATGGTGATAAGGTCAGTGGCTACAAGGCTGGAAGTTTAGCACCAGAAGGGAATTTGGAGATCAATTCAACCGCCTCATTTCAGGCATACTTAAATTGAAACTCAGAAAGGTGAGGTAATTTGCAGAAGGTCACCCAGCAACCCCTGAGCAGGCAGGACTGCAACACAAATGTCGGACGTGGCCTTCCACTGTGTAATACTAAGCAAATAGACACGTAAATTCCTTTGTAGACTTCTCATCTTTCCTTACCCCCTGCCTCTCATATTACACACCTTCCCCATTTTGCTTTTCTTCTTTTACTTTGCACTTGTTTTTGTACATCTAAAAGGAATTAATTATTCAACAGCAGTGGGAACCCTTGAAACATAATCTGGGGAAAAAAATCAATAAAGTTTTCTTTATGTCGCGTAGTGAAAAGAGCATGTGCTTTAGAGACAAACCTGGGCTCCAGTTATTTACTTGTGAGACCTTTAGGTCAATTGGCTTTTATTGCAGCTTTTTAACCATAATAAAATGGGGATCCCTGCCTCGCAGAAGGTTGATTAAATGGATCATAAATTGTCCAACTAGTGCCTAGCAAATAGTACATACTCAGTATTTTCCCCTTTTTAATCCCCGTTTTACAGGCGATGGAACTCACCAGAGACCAGATAGCTAGAGAATGGCTGAACTGGGTTTTAAATCTAGTCAATCTTGACCCCAGAGCTCTCCAGCCTAAAGGTAATGTATAGACTTAACTTGCAGTGGTGTAATTATAAGAGTCAAAAACAGACTGAAGAAATAAAATATCAGGATAAAGTAGTGGGGCATTAAAGAATCATCTAGTTAACTCTTGGTGGTGGTAACAGAAATGTTGGGAAAAGTGTCAGAAGCCTTAATTTTTTCCCTATTTTTATGAGTATTTTTAGATCAACCACCACTTCCCAAATATTTGCAAGCAAGCAGCATAGATATTATAGCCCTAGAAAGAGTTGCAAAAAATGTCACATTAGCAAGAGAGTCAAGGCATTTTTAAGGAAACAGAAGCTTCCATTTCATGAACTAATAAAGCCCAAGGTGCCAAAGACACTGCTGTCATACTGGAAAGTGGTGTAAAATAAAATTATGAGCATGATTTCAACATCAAATAAAACAAATGATGAAACATGCCAGTTAATGGCAGAACCAGTGTCCAACCTCAATCCCAATCCAGATCAGAAGCTCTGATTCTACCATGATTATCTGGCAGGACTTGACACTTCAATTGGATTGTACTCAAAGCTGTTTTTTCTTACACAGGCAAAATATTCTCACAGAAGCAATATTTAAGGCAGAGCTCTCTTTTTTTTTTTTTTTTTTTTTTTT